>NW_024609838.1:9779087-9952862 GCF_016920785.2 Ixodes scapularis | reverse complement strand
TGAAACAGATTTTCGGCTAGGATAAACTGGGAGTTCACTAATCGGATATATAGTTTAGTGCGGCAAAATAAAACTAGTACACGAGCGTAAAAAGCCTAAACCCTGTTTTTCGGGTCGAAATTTAAAAAGATATAGCGGACTATTTCGTACTTTTTTTTCCTTCGAAACTTCTCCTCTTCGCTGTGATGCATCCGCATTGCCAAAGCACATCAGCCGAACCGAAGTTCCATCGTTCCATGCCGTGCTTAAAAAGCATGGTAGAAACTTGGAGTCATTGCCTCCGGTGCCAAAGCGCTTCCCGACCACGGGATATTTTTCATTTCGCTTTTGAGTTGAGGGTCAAAGCCGAAGAAGAAGTTGAGAAATCATTTCATGGTCTCTTTAAAGATATAGCGTATCCGTTTAACTCCACGAACTTTCATACAACAGAAGCACGTTCGGAAGCTATGTGCTCACATTTCTAACGCTTGCCGCGGTACATACCAAATGTGACGACGTTTGTTTTCTTTTTGTTTTTAATAAAAAATCGGGTGGATGGGGGTGTTGTTAAGCCAACCTCCTTTCTCTCTTTTTGGCGCTAACTCGACAGAATCGCCAGTGACTTGGCTTGCTAAAGAAAGTCGAGGTCCTCACGGATATCCGTCTCGTAGAATTCCTTTGCCCAGGCGACCAGCGCGTAGCAAAGGTAAAAATACAATAGGACGAAGAAGGCTGACAGCGCTGCCGCCACCTGCTTTTGGCGGTCTCCGTGAAAACGTGTACCAGGCCGTTGCCTTGCCATCCGATGCCGTTTGTGTGCCGACTGATGACACCTGATACCCCCCGTGCTCCGTCTGCAACATCTGGCTCTTCACCGCTACCGTGGAACGAGCCCTCAAAGCTGGCTCGTACGATTTCACCGGTATTGATACCGCGGGCAATTTGACTGAAGCGTCGGCGTAAAGTTTGTGTTGTTCGAGCTTATCTTCTATGTGGCTCATGCTGTCTTCTGACCTGGACTTTGCGTTAACTAGCGTCCCAGCATCCGGGGAACAGGCCCTGACTACATCGAGATTAGAGACTTGTTCGGTGTCCTCCACGTCCGAGGAAATGGCCTTCTGAATTCGAGACTTCGAAGAGATGTCCTTCTGTAAAGGACCGAGCAGGACCGCGACATTCGACGAAGAGACGTCCTCCAGCTGAGGCTTCGTGGGTACGGCCTCAAAAGTGTTCCCTTCGTTTTGGGTGGCTCTAGGGATTTCGGGGAGGGACCTTGGAGGAACCGATGCGGTCCCATCCTGGAGACGGGAACGGACGTCCGGCAGAGAGGTCTTGGCAGACTTCTGCTCGCAGACGGCCTCGGAACGTCCGTCTTGAAGACTTCGCCCGAGGTCAGGCCTGGGCTGAATGGCAACGTCTTTCGGGGGTGACGTGGCAACATGCTGAGGACTTCTGGTTTTGAAGTCTCCGAGCTCCCGCGCGCCAGGGCTACCCGCCTTGTCGATCGCGTTGTCCACCTCGAAGACGTCCGCTTGAAGGTCCCTCTCGAGGACTGGAGGAACGGGTGACCTGGCCCGTGTAGTGTCGATCACCGCGTTGTCGTCTGCATCTGGCGAAATTGCTTTGGTCTCGGGAAGGATCCCGACGTACTCGCCAGCCGCTTTCACCTGCAAACCACGAAATCCGATGTCAATGCGCATTGAAATAAATTTTACGCCCGGGTGTAAAAAGGGTGTTCAGAGACTCCCACCCATGGCTACACGCTTTCAGCACCCTTATTTCCAGCAATACACCCTTTCTAACCCTAAGAGTGGGGCTGCCGCGTGGAACATCCTTCGCGTTTTAAGGGTGTAAAAGGGTGCTATTTGAAGCGGATGAGCCGTACCTCGTCCACCTCCCGGTACGGCTTCCAGGCGGTGCCGTCCTCAAGGACTACAGTGTCATCCGCGTCGTCGTCCAGCACGACCAGCTGCAAGGGGCCCGAGTCAGACTGGCCGGACGACTCCTTGAGCATCCGGTTGAGGAGCTGCGGTAGCGGAAGGTGCTGCGCTTTTTCCAGGGCGGTACGGAGGCCTTCGCCCGCCCGCGAACACGTATCCCTGGAGGGAAAGTTTCCTTGAGTGTTGTCATAGTATTCTTAATATAGGCACGTAGCTGCCAAGGATGGTACTATAGCTCCGTTTCATCTTACTCAAAGACACAGCGGATGCGAGGCATCGGAGCCAATCGAAGGCCGTGAGAGTTTTCCCGTGACCTTCGAGAAAACTGGGGTTTGTGTATGTTTATACAGCATGGAATGTAGTCTGCGGGCAACTTGTCTCCCAGCAGTGGATGAGAGATGTAGCCTCCGCGAAGAAGCGAAGTGACACGCGGAAAGCATATATCATGTGCACAGTTCACATAGCTGGATTGGCTGGGATGAGTCGTAATGTCCGCCCCGCTTTGCCCCTAAAAAAAAAAAAAAATGCACGAATGTGTACAATTTTACGCCTTTGTATGCTGCCCGGCTGCAAAACAAGAGCTTCGCAACGCTGAAGAGGAAGCAGACTCATAGCAGTACATTTGAGGAGCTTCCGCGGTATTTCATTCTATAGAAAACACGCGGTTGTGACGTAAGGCTGCTGTGTGGGAGCTGCTGTTGGCACGGCATATGCGCAGGTGCTTCACTTCAGCAACGTGACGGGGCAGATTTTGGGAAGGAAATGTCGGCGTGTCAGCAGAAGAAAGAACTGAAAGACGCCATGTTTCGACCGCAAAACGTGCTTCATCACGCGCGTTCTTGTCGTTACTTGCCAAAAATATGGTGCACAGCACCAGATCTTCACCATCCATGTATAGTGACACCAGGGGGCTATGTTGCGCTTTTTGGACTCCCAGGAGACTAGGGAGAGGGAAGTGACGTCAACGACACAGCAAACGCAGATTGGGTGTTGATTTTGTTTTCTTCTGTCAACATCCAATCTGCGTTTGCTATAGTCGTTGACGTCACTTCCCTCTTCCAAGTCTCCTGGGAGTCCAAAAAGCGCAACATAGCACCCCAGGGGGGCTATGTTGCGCTTTCTGCACTCCCAGGAGACTTGGAAGAGGGAAGTGACGTCGACAACGCAGCAAATACAGATTGGATGTTGATTTTGTTTTCTCTGTCAACATCCAATCTGCGTTTGCTGTATCGTTGACGTGACTTCCCTCTTCCAAGTCTCCTGGGAGTGCAAAAAGCGCAACATAGCCCCCCTGGCGACGCGGAGGGCGGTGACGAGCTCACCTGGAGACGGCCTGCTGGACGCGTCGGCGAGACATGCCTCCCGCGGCCGTGAAGGCGACGCGAAGAAGTATGACCACGGTACAGACGACCGAGGGCAGGCCGGTCATGCCCTACCCACGGGCAGTTAACGGCATCCCACAGCCGGTCCAGGCTGGCGCTGCTCTTGCGCGCACCGACGGGTAGCCCCTGGTTCGGCTGGGCTGCGGGCCCGAGCCACGAGCGGAGCTCGAGGCTCTTTACTTGGCTTGGATTCTTTTGGTCGACTGTTCCGCTGAATGGATTCACGGGTGAATGGGGTTGATCTCGAGTCTTTTCCTCACCATGCACTTTCATCTTGCAGATCATCATCATCATCACGTAATCACCTTATGTTGTACCGCAGCAAAGGCTAGAAGCGCGAGCTCATAGCGTTGGCAGCTGCCCTTGGTGCACGAGAGCTTGTGCCGCCGAGGTGTGCCATAGAGCTAGAAGCTCGCGTTTGTAGCCTTTCCTGCGGTACAACACAAGGTGAAACAGAGTAGAGACGCGACACCGCGGGCCTTCATGGTATTTTGCCATTCTGCGGTGCCGCGGCTCTCCTGAGCTAATAAACAGTATTATTGTTATCCCCTAATTAAAGTACGGTGGGCTAGCCCACCACCATGATGTAACCATACTCTAAAGCAGGGGTCGGCAACCTTTAGCAGCGGCGGCCCAGTCGTCACGAAGCCGACATCGAGGGGCCAGACGGTATGTCGCTAAGGGGCTGGGGGGAAGGGAAGACAAAAGAAAGTGGAAACGTTCTCTGTCCAAGTATGGGGATGCCAGACAATGCTAATTGGGAGTGCTTCTTGTTCGCATGTCTAGCCCCATTTGATGTCAAAACTGTCACGTGGTCATTGAGGGAAAAAAAAAGGAGGGGGGGGGGGGGGGGGCTCTTTCTGTGGTGTCGTGCCGGTGTCGGGGGCCGCATGAAACTGCCTCGTGGGCAGGGTTGCTGCCAGGTCTAGCTCAAACCACCAAAAGCCAGACGGTGTAGCCCAAAAGTAGCCCAATGCAAGAGATTTATGTAGCCCAAAAGTAGCCATCTTCTGCAGAGCCCGGAAAATCGTGAGCTCGAATGCGCGAGCTCAATTCAAAAGCACCGCTTCTGCATACCTAGGGTTTAGGAGCAGCTTGCAAGATCTACGATATTTTGAAATGTATCGAACGTTTTATTTCAAACACAAAAGTACAAAAATTTTCCACGCACGTTTTTTTACAGTCACATAGATGTGAAGCACTCGCTCGTGCCTAGCTTACTCGCCTCATACATGATTTCCGTGTTAAAACGGACAAAAACTTCTTCAGAAGGGTACGTGATGTCCCTACAGCACTCGTTCTTCCCAAGGAAAGCAAGCTTTACATAGAGGACGTTTTGAAGAGTTGGAAGGGAGATGTTCTTCCTTAGGCCTGACTTTGTGAGGGAGACGTGACTGAATACTCTCTCCACGGTGGCATTCGACATGGGCAGTGCCAGGAGCGCGATGGCAAGCTCGGATAGCAACGGAAACAGGGCTGCTCCTGCGCATCGATCTTGGCCTTGTTCGGAATACTCATTGTTCCAAATCTGTTGTCTTTGGTTACGGTTCACTAAGCTTTAAACAACTTCCATGTTAAGCGGAAAATCCTCCTTTGTTATTTTCGGTACAGAACGCGTAATCGGGTGACATCAAATTCTGCAGGATGTCTTGAGTTGTCTTTAGTATAATTTTTCCTCGGCTAAGGTGCCTCCTGTAGGAGTATGGTGGGAAACTCGGGGAAATAAGAGGCGCCAGTAGGAAGCAGAAAGAACTTGGGAGCATTGACTAAGCCGCAATTAATACAAAAGCGATGTCTTCGGAGCTCAATCTAGATCTCGGTAGCTCACTGAGCTATCGTGACCTAGATTGATTGATGATTGATTCCGACGAATCAATCATCGGATAAACTTTACGATAATTTCATAAAAACGAGGGATGAAGCAATATTACGCGAATATAAGAAATATAGAAATGAGTTAAATGCAGATATTAAGAAAGCTCATAAGTTGTATCATGGGAATAAATTATCCTTAAAATGATCCCCAAAAAAATTTGGAATAGCCTAGGGAGCTTTATCACTCGGCCACGTGATATACTTCCTAACGAGGCATTAATTGATGGCGTTTTGTATCCTAATTCCTCAATGGCTAATAAATTTAACACTAATTTCTTAAATTCCGGGGCCTCTCCCGCTGCATCCTCAACTGTATAGTATTGATTTTTACATGCCTTCGGTTGGATATGCAAGCTCAATTTTTCGTAACCCTGTGACAGAAGAGGAGATAATTAATATTTGCCTTTAAAAATAACACAGCAGCTGGAGCCGACGGCTTAAAGGCTATACCGATCAAAGCAGTATCTCATTTTTTAAGTCGTACCCGGACCCCTGGACATATTTGCAACACTTCAACACTGACTAGCATATTAAAAAAGAAAATGAAACTAGCTTGAGTGTGTGTAATACATAAAGGGGGCCCACATAACAATGTAAATAATTATAGACCAAGAGCATGTTATAAATGTTCGACTTTCAAATTACCTGACAAAAAGAAAAATCATTGTAAAACAATAATACGGTTTCCAGAAAAATAAGTCGACAGAAAAGGCATTGTTACTTATTAAGGATAAGCTGATAAGTAGTGTTGAAAATCAACTCTGCACTGTAGGAATCTTCTTAGACTTTTGCAAAGCGTTTGATTCAATGAAACACAACATTCTTTTATTAAAGTTATCATATTATGGTAACTTGGGATTTAATTCGCAGCTATTTATCTGACAGGTCACAATATGTAAAAATTAATAAATTTTAATCTTTGCAAGAAACATATAAGGTATGGTGTACCTCAAGGATCAATTCTAGGGCCATTACTGTTCATTATTAATATTAATGATATAATAAATATACCTATATACTATGATAATGCTTCACAGCGCACAAGATCAGACACACTTAAAAAGGAAAATCACGCATACACAGGAAGAACACTCGCGCAGCGCTGACTGACAACTCAAATGTATTATGCCTCATCTTCATCTTCACTCACTCCGATGCAAATGGCAGTGAAACAAAAAAAAACAAGGATCATATGAAAAAGAGAAAAGGCAAGAACAGAGAAAGGATTAAAAACAAAATATAGAAGGAAGAAAAAATATAGAAGGAAGAAAAAATATAGAAGGAAAAAAGTAATGAATTCCCTGTACAGCGGACGTTGCTACTGTGCTTTTTCTATATAGTTCAGCTCTTTTTCCGTTAAGGCTAGCGAAGGAGTGCTAACACATATCCTATCTAGCCTTACAATGTTAGCGGTTTCTACTATTTCCCGCGTCGTTTTGTCCCTGCTCTGTCCCAGTATGGTGCATTTGTCTAGGAGGGGAGAACATCCACACGCTCTGCAGTGGAGGCCTAAATGACCCGAGTTGGCATGATATATGGGTGGTTTCATCTCAAATCGTGCAGGCAAAAAGGGTCGAATTTTTAATTTCGATGAAAAAAATATATGTTATGGCGCCGTTTCTAAAACCGCAGTCGACGCAAACCGCAAGTTCGTCGGATTTTTTGTTCTCGACTTATGAATTTTTAAAGAGGCCGCGGCGAAAAGCAGTGTTTTTCACACCCGTCGTGGGTCGGATGTTTCGCTTGATCTCCCGCCATGGATTTTCAGTCCACATTATATTATTTTTTTGAAGCACTCTGTGGACACATTTAAAAGGCTCCAATACCATGAAATAATTTTAGGCCTTTTGCTTTTTTTCTGTAAAAATGTCAAAAACGCCTCCTCGGTCAATTGTTGAGGAACTTTCACAATTAATTACTGGCGATCTACTTGGGTTACATCGATATTTTTTATGTCCACGAAGAGCCCAAAACACGCTCTTTATATTTATTATAAAATGCCTTGGCTGTATAAAATATCCTTTGCGGTACGTTTACGTTAATATTATGAGAAAATCAAAAAGTACCATTTTTGAAATTGATTTTCTAAAAAAAAAAAAAACATGTTTTTATTTTTATTTTTTGTTCAAATATAGATATGATAGTTGTCTACACGAAAATCAAGCCTAGAAAGTGTATATTTTGTTTGTATGTTCTACATTTAAGCATCAATATCGTACAAAAACGTGTTTTTACGGCTCGAAATGGACTTGCGAATTGCGCGTCTTCACAAGCTTGGAAATAGTTTTTTTTTTTTTTTTTTTTCAACGTTCCCACATAAAAACGAAATACAGTATTTCCACCCTGATATAATTATTGAATATTTAAATTTTATTATAGGCGGCAAGCTACATCGGAGGAGTTCCAAAAATAGAAAGCAACACTTCTTAACAGACCAGCAGGTGTCGTAAATTTTTAACGTGTAGGAGTCGGCAAACGTCTTCTTGATTCGGGGCCCTCATTGGCCTGCATGAACGTCCTGCCCTTTCGGAGCCAGCAGAGGACCACGACCGTTCGCGCTCGTTGTGTTAGATGGGACGGCCCGTGACAGTAAAGCGAGCAGCGCACCCTATGTCACAAGGAGTGAAATGGTACGATTGTTTCGTTGACGCGGCGAACAGTGACAGCCACCCAGGAGGAGTCTGTCAGAGTATTGCACAAGGGAAAGCAAAGGAATCGTTGCCTGAAAGGATGAGGACACCACGGCCTTACAATGTCGACGGTCAACAACTGTTCTGCCAGCCAAACCAACGCCGCGTGCGCGCTAAAACCGGCGGCGCGGGGCAGAAATCCCGCAGACGCACACACAAAGATGGGCCGGTTTCGTTAGGGATGTGGGGAAATTTGAAACCAGCCATCCGTGCATGCGTGAAACGATACCGCCTGTTTGCCCTAGCTTCGAGCGCCCTATCCTTACCTTGAAACGGCCGTGCTCTCTCTCTCTCTCCGGGGAGATCCGATAGCACCGAAGGGTTATCTATTAAACTTGAGGAAGAAAACGAGAAGGGAGTGTTTAAGTTTAATTATCCCCACCAACCCGCTCGTTCTGTCCTTATATCTGGACGCCGTCATCCTGCCAGACTTCAATGTCGTGGGACCGACTCGTGTGTGTTTCTTCGCCCCGCTGAACTTTGTTTCTCAAGTGCGGTTTTTTCTGAACGTTTTTTTTTTTTTTTTTTTTCAGTGTTTTCTTACTAACTGTTTGTTAGCACTGTTCAGTTGTTGGGTTTATTTCGTCATGGCGTAGCGGTCTGGCGGTGATGTAGAGAGCGTGTTCGCACGCATTTGGTTGCGTCCCGTTTAGGGAATGCCCGGGGGAGTTGGTTTTTGTTCTTGCCATGTGCGGCTGAGTTTTCCCGTCTATATTAAATTATTGATTTTTTTTTTTTTTTTTTTTTTTTTTACTTTTACGTGCCGTCGACTTCTTTATCTGACTCTCTGCCAGGCGTGGACCTATCGCCTTGCCACCGCTCGAACCTAAATGCTTTATTCTTTTTTTAACGCAATTTTCGTTAAGATCGGAGTTGGGCAATTTAATTCCTATTTATTTATTTTTATTTCCTACCCCTCTCCATGACACACTCTCTGTGTGTTTCGGACCGTTTCTGTGTCACCACTTTTGTGTATTACGGAAGTGAAAGGACATTCCCTGGTGACCTGTGCGATGTGCGGTGAACAAGCCCCAGTGTTTGGTTTCGTAAAGAATTGTATATAATATATCGACGATGTGGTGACTTTCTTTGTCTTAGTAATATGACAGCTAATAGCTAGTCGTGCTAGTTTACTTTGAAAGGTTTATAAATTGAAACAATACAACGTCTGTGCCTTTTGGTTATTGAAAGTCTACTAGGCCTGCTGATTTGGTTAGATATGTATCTCATGGTTCCCGCTCTTATCAAAACATACATAAATATTCAATACCACGAAATCCGTTTATAATTGATTACAAAATGCAAAAGAAAATTCAAGAAAACTTTTTTCACAATTCATAGAGACGCATGGGTCGCTATGTCTGACTTAGGTCTTGCAAAACAAAGACGTCTTTTCCCGATATTGAGGCCTAAATATAAAACATGCAAACAAAATATACACTTTCTAGACTTTATTTTCGTGTAGACAACTATCATATCTACATTTTAACAAAAAATAAAAAAAATAAAAAATGGGTTTTTTGAGAAAATCAATTTCAAAAATGGTACTTTTTGGTTTTTGCATAATATTAACGTAAACGTACCGCAAAGGATATTTTACACAGCCAAGGCATTTTATAATAAATATAAAGAGCGTGTTTTTGGCTCTCCGTGGACATAAAAAATATCGGTGTAACTCAAGTAGATCGCCAGTAATTAATTGTCAAAGTTCGGCAACAATTGACCGAGGAGGCGTTTTTGACATTTTTACAGAAAAAAAGCAAAAGGCCTAAAATTATTTCATGGTATTGGAGCCTTTTAAATGTGTCCACAGAGTGCTTCAAAAAAGATAATATAATGTGGACTGAAAATCCATGGCGGGAGATCATGCGAAACATCCGACCCACGACGGGTGTGAAAAACACTTGCTTTTCGCCGCGGCCTCTTTAAAAATTTATAAGTCGAGAACAAAATATCCGACGAACTTGCGGTTTGTGTCGACTGCGGTTTTAGAAACGGCGCCATAAGATATATGTTTTTCATCGAAATTAAAAATTCGACCCTTTTTGCAGATGAAACCACCCATATATATATATATATATATATATATATATATATATATATATATATATATATATATATAATTCTTTAATTCATTGGATTAAGTACGGTTCATTCATCTGCACAATTTCGTTTATATATATATATTTATTTGAGTCGAAACCGATGCTCTGCTCTGGGCACTGGCGCGCCTCTCCACAGCGCACCGGTACCCGGGGAGAAGCGCACTCAAGGGAGCCAATCACCCCGTCCGACCAGACAACGAAAAATGAGACATGGCGCGAAACTTGTTCTGTGGCAGTGTGCTGTACGAAGGCCGAATCGGATGATACGTTTATATAATGATAATAATGTTTATTTTGACCCCAAAACACACGATGCGGGAGGCCTGCAGAAAAGGCTGTCAAATAGACAGCTTGACAAAGCCGAAGGCTCCCATACTGGGAGCCTCAGAGCAAGATAACGCGGATAATAAACTGTACGGAATAGAAATAAAAGTGGAGCATAGTGACGAATCTTTTCGCGCACAAAAGATAATAAACACGCACAACATATATTAAACCATACATAATAGAGATACAAATAAAGATAAACAGATAGCGACGAATCTTTTTACACGTAAAATATATGCCAACTTGCGGCCGGCCATTACTTCATTCCCACCATGGTACAGCTTCGCTGGTCTTCCTTCTTCACTAAAATGAAAAGGCTAAAAGATTTTTTTTTTTTTTTTTTTTGTAAAATTACAAAGCGTAGCTTTCTTTCTTAAAAAAAAAATAGAGCCAAGAAACCTGTCAGGGTCAACGGCGGGCGGCGACGCAGACGGCCATGCAAGCCCAGTAGCGGGGATGGTTTGGCGCTCGTATTGATAGATGGCGCTACCTGCTCGCGACAACCATGGTTTATTCAAATGAACATAGTCTTTTTGTAATGTAGCTTTGATTAATAAATAAATACGCACAATAAAAAAAGAAAACAAAAAAAAACTTAAAGGAAAAATGAAACGCGTTTGCCTAACGACGGTGCTTTTGCTGCCAACGGATTTCGTCTGCGTGTCGTCTGCTGGTCGGCTGCACCTTCGGACGTCTACTTCGGACGCTGCTCCAGACGCCATCTATCAATGGGCGCGTTAAGTCCGCACTCTTTTACTCCTACTCCGACGCTCCAAGTTTCAAACTCGGAGCGTCGGAGTTTGAGGCAAAAAGGCAAGGCAAAAAAAGTGGGCTAAAACTATGAACTACCCGTACAGCAGGCATAGGAATGGTAACATCCTTGTGCGCAAGAGGGATATCGCGACTTGCAGAAACTAGTTTGATGCCTCAGATATTTACATTTGCCAAGTTTTAAGATATGCTTTTGCATGCAATGGCTACCACGACAGGTTCACTTGATGCCGAAACCGCTATGTGAAGTGATTGTTATTTCCTTCCGTCGAATGTAAAATCTTTCTTAGGAGATAAGTACATAGACTCCCTCAAATGCTTGGACATAAATGCACGATCAGCGCGAAATAAAGCAGACGAGCTGGAAGTACTTTTAAGTCAGTTCAGCTTTTTCGTTTGATGAAATTTTGCTTCCCGAAACGTGGTCTACTGATTCTAGTGACGTTGTAAAATTACCAATACATGACTGTTACGGTTGCTTGTTATATAAGACCCATGGTTTTCGTTGACTAAACCTGGGGTCACACTGTATTTACTGGGAATTATGCGATAGATGACATAAAAAAGGTAGTTTTCACATGCATGCACACACTATACAGCACAACTATCGGGCAACGTTATCACTTCTCTGTTTAAATTTTTTTAAGCTTTATTTTGCTATATTTTTAACATTTATAGCCATACTCCTGCACAACTCACAGTGAACAGCAGAACAATGCTCATATGGTGTATGCTTTTAGGGCAAAGCAAACCGTTTGACGGCGGCTAGAGGCAGCGGACAAGCACTCCTTCGTGCTTCCTCCCATTAGGGAGTTTCCGTAGACCGTTTTCCCACCTCCGCTCTCCGGAACGAAGACCCCGCTACTGCGCTTTCTCGGCGGAGTCCTGGATCTCGTAGCGGGTTGCGGACAACGTTGCGGGAGAGCGGACACCGTTTACGAAACTCCCTATATTCTCCCTCGCTCCGTCACCGCACCGTCTTCTTTTTATGAGCTAACGCAGTGGTCCTCAAATGGGGGGTCCCCGGACCCCAATGGGTACACGAAGGGGCGGATCCAGAACTCCATTTTTATTTATTTACTTTTTTTTTTTTTGGGGGGGGTGGGGGGGGGGGGGGGGGGGAGCCGAAAATTTGTAAGGATATACTATTCGTCCATTCTTTCTTTTGCACCGGGGGGTCCACCAACGGCAAATTGCCCTCCGAGAAGGGGGGAAGGGGGGCAATCGACTTTGCGGGGGGGGGGGGGGGGCGCCCCCCCCCCCCCTCCCCCCCTTGGATCCGCCACTGCCGCGAAGCCCTGTCTCATCAGTCAGGCCCGGCATGAAAGTTGTCTATTTTCAGATTGAGAAGAAGCATTCCAATTTTCGGGTGAGCTTTCTGTGTGTATGTCGATGAGAGAAGTATACTACAAACTAGCCCTTAGTTATATCCATTTATTAAATAAATATGGTAATTAACCTATATCTTTCCCTTCCCCTCGCCACGAACAGGATCCTCCATCATCTCCGTCGATCCACATAGGGTCCGCGAAACATCAGTGGTTGAGAACCACTGGACTAACGAATCTAATATGCTATATAATCTGTTTAATCCTTCACCTGAACTGCCGACAAAACGACGTGCAATATGATTAGTATTAGTTCTGACATATTTATTTATGTCGATTTTACCGCATGTTGCAAACATTTACATAATAGGCTCATTAATTATTAAAATTAATTGGGTCTCGTTTTTTTTATTTACGCTTCTTATGCAAAAAAAAAAAATATTTTTTCTATTTTTTATTTTTTTATTTTTTTGAGCCCTATTATATATACGGTTCGGAGTTTTCGGTTCAAACCGATAAAACTATGCCGATTCCATTTTCGGAAATTCGGTTTCAACCGAAAAAGTTTCGGCGTTTTCGATTTAAGCCAATAAAAAACTACTAAAACTACGTCTAATCCGTTTCCTAGAATTCGGTTTTAACCGAAAAAAAAGGTCAGTTTTTCAGGGCCGCGTCGAGGTGGGGGCAGAGGGGGGGGGGGGGGGGGGAGAGGGAGAGAGAGATAGAGGACTTTGCAAGGTTCGACATTGTATGACCTGTTCGTGATTGCCCTATTCGAAGATTCGACATGCAACAAACGATGTCTTGGATTGGCTTTTGCCGGACATCTGTGCCCTTTCTGTGATCGGGCTTAGTGTTCAAAAATCCCAAAGCCCCCCCCCCCCCTCTCTAAAAAAAAAAAAAAAAAAAAAAAAAAAGTTAGGATGTGGGCTAGTATAAAGTTTTTCGCTTCATGCACTTCAGAGGTCATCGAGGAAAGCCGTCAATACCTTTCTTAACACCCTCTCTCCAACTTCCCTGTAATTAAAAAACAAATACAATGATTTTTTTTTTTCTTCTTTTGCCATTCCGCTGGGTCCTGTACGGTCATCACCTCGGACGGTCACGTCGTCAAAATGGGAAGGAAAAAGAAGCGCGCTGAAGATTATGCCCGCAAATTCCGCGATTTTGAGGTGTGTCCTGACGGAAGTTGTAGCGAAGAGTGATCACAAATATCACAGCTACAAGGATCATCTGATCCGGTGTCTGATGATGTTTCTTTCAAATTCTTTGAAAGAAGAAAAAAAAAGAAAAAAAGGTAAACTTCTTTGGGAATAAATATATCCCGAATAAAAAAAAAACGAAAAATTAATATTAAAATAAACACCGAAAAATTACGCCGAATTAAAAAGAAATAAAAACCGAAAACGCGGAACCCTAATTATATATAGAAGATAGAGGTACACCTAAGCACTTCTTATGAGTTGTGTATGCGAAAGCAGACTTGGACGTAGTTCAACTACTCTACTCAAACTACTGTAGTTTAACTACTTTTTCGAGTAACTTGGTAACTTTCAATTACAACTTGATTTGGGTAATTAGTAGTTTAATTTAACTACCTTTTTTAGGTAACTTCTACTCAAATTACTAACTACTTTCGAAATTATATAGTGCTAATTTTGCCCATCACGAAAGTTTGAGCGCAGAAATGAATAAGACGCCGGCAGATGAAGTGGCATTCCCTAACAAGGGGCCCCCTTGTTCGGGAAGGCGTCCTTGGTGGCGACGAGGTGGCGACGAGCAGCCAAAACATAACACCGGCACGCACGAACGCAGGAAGAGATGCTTAACACGCCTTCGTCGGGTATTGACCTAATCCGGTAATGCACGCAGGCGCCGCGTTTCCAGCTGCAACCGTGAAAGACGGGGACACTCCGAGAGTTGTTGTCTGTCTTTAGAGAGTTCTGACTCAAGCGGTAGGTTCCACGGGACGCGCCACTGGAATGACCTCGCAGCTGGGCGCCTGTTCCCATGGTCGCCTTGTCGTCAGCGCATACGCCTTTGCAAAGCCGGACTCCCCCGCGCACAAACCCTGGCACGGATAATCCGTTCATGGGAGCACGCTCCCGCTTCCAGCTGTAACTGTATACGAGCGACGATGCTTGTTCACGTACTCCTTCGTGTCCTTCCGACCATCCATGCCTGGGAGACTTCCTCTTTGTTAAAAACGATTTACTTGTCAGGCGTGTCAGGCGCGTCAGAATATTGTAGTCGCCGGCGAGGATTGCGAGTTACCCTTGGGAGATCCTTTTGTTGGACCCGGCGTCAGCGGCGAAGTATACTTCGGTTCATCTTCTGTTAAACCAAAACATTTGTTTTTTCAGTAGCGTAGCACTAGCACTACAACGGGACGCGCAGTCGTCCGGATGATCTCATCGTCGTGGCGCGAGACTTGAATCCTTGACGGTCTGGTGCACTCGCTCAGCGTACTCTCAAACGACGTCGGAATAAAAAGGGGCCAGTCATAACAATCTCAACTTGACGAAGAAAAAAGAAAAAAGAAGGAAAGTTTGTTATAAAAGACCCTCTACCCGAGGCAAACCTCACATGTTTCGTCATGGACACCTCAGATGCCGACACTCGCTTACTCGACCCTGCACAGCCTGTTTCTCAAATTCAACGCTGCCGTTCTATTCAGTGCCACGGTGGAACGTCTATTTACCTCGGCTGGGGACGTCTTTAAAAGGAAAAGGGGAAAACTCTCCTATCAAGAACTTTGAAAGTCAATTGCTTCTGCGAGCGAATAAATTATTTTGGCGCAAACGCAAGGTATAAATAGACTGCATTTATTTTAGGCTCACAGGGTTTTTCGTTGATCAAAACTGCTGTTCATTTTGCTACCACAAAAATATAGAAAAGTAACTTCGAAAGTAACTTCAAAGTAACTCGCTACTTTTTAGAGTAGTTAGTAGTTTACTCAATTACTATTACAAATGCGTAATTTCTACTCTACTCCAATTACTTTTGGCGTCGATACTCAGTAACTTAACTACCTTTTTTGAGTAATTTGTACATGTCTGTGCGAAAGCACGCAAGCTGCTCGTTCGCTCCTTTTTTCGTCTGCTGCGTACTTTTCGTCGCCGGTCAGCGCACGTGCTCCCCGGGGCACTCCGACCGTCGCTGATGTCTGTCTGTCTGAGGGTGAAGACATGCATTCTTGCCCTGAATGTGCCAGCGCGTGACGCTCTCGCGCACTCGGTGCGTGACTTGGGCGGTAAAATGGCGTCTATGGATTAGCCAAAGCTACGCGCTCGAGCTGAGTGACACCAAATTGCGCGCGCTTCAAAATGCATAAAAGATTGGGCGGAAAAATGGTTGAGATGCCATTTTTCGCACAAGCAAAGTGCACAAGCAAAAGCGCGCGTGTATGAAGGGGCTCTATACTGTTTCATACTTCGCGTGCAACACTGTCAAAGCTACTGGCGCGAGCGTGGGGCTTGATCTCGTTGATCATTTGCACAAAGCCACGCGCTCGTTATCTAGATAACAAAGGTCGACCTTGCGACGTCGGTGGTCGGTGGTTAGGTTGTGGGTATACAAGACATTGTGGAAATAAACGCAGTAGCCGAGTTTGAGACGTTCTTTTCCCCTTTTTTCTCCGACACCGTTTTCCTGCTTTTATCACAGTCTCGGGTTTTCTACATTATGACCTAAATAATGCCGAACAACCATTCGGCTTACTCAAGAAAATTCACAATCCCCAGCCTCTTATCAACATTACGTCCAATTTTATTTTACAATGAAATTTACTTTATTGTCCAGAAGAATTTTAGCAATACCAAATGTGCACTTTCAACCCTGTAAAAAAAAAAAAAAAAAAGAGCAGTTTTTTATTTTGTTTTGTTGTAGTTCGAGGCGATATCCTTCCAATTCAAGTCACCTTAACATCAGTTCCACAGCATCATAATAATAATAATAATAATAATGATAATAATAATAATAATAAACACTTTAAAGAAAGTGTTTTGCATCTTGTAGTAAAGTAGTGATTCAACTCAAGAAGGTAGGGCGAGGGTAAGACGGGTCGGGGAGGAGGAAGCAGACGGAACGCTGGAGAAGAGAGGGGAAACCTCCTTCTCTCTTTAGCGTTCCGTCTGCTTCCTCCTCCCCGGCCCGTCTTACCCTCACCCTATGTTCTAGAGTTGCTTTTTCGTGTACTCTCGAACCCAGCCACATAATAGGCGTATCCGGTATGGGCGACGAAAAGATAATAAAACGTTTCAACCTGTAACTAGTAAAAAAAGTAGATGGGAGGTAAAACAAGAATGTGTGACGGTTACGCTTATATCCTAAATTTCTATTGGCGTGGCAACGGCGAAACAATGTTTTCACCCATACTGGAAGTGACATAAATTCAAGATGGCGGCGCCCTTGTGGAAAAGGTCTATGGTTCCACATCTTCCACACGTCCAAAATCGCTGAAAGATGGCTTTGACAAATTTTCACAAAAGTGAGATGTTTTACGATTCTCTGCAATGCCAAATTAGAGTGCAGCTCTTGAGGAGGAGGGGAGGGTACGGAGGGGACGGTATGTCCTTCCTCCTCATCCGTACTCTCCCCTCCTCCTGTCCTCCCATTTAGCGGGAAACTTTCGCTAAATTTTCTGCCAAATTTGGCGAAAAAACTTCCCTGAAAAATTTTTCAGCTAAACTTAATGGGGGAAGTTTTCCGCTAAATTTAGTGGCGGTGAAATTTTTCCGCTAAATTAAGCGGGAAATCTTTTTTGCTGAATTTAGCGGGGATTTGTTTTTCGCTAAGTTTAGCGGGGAATTTTTCCCGCTAACTTTAGCGGAGAAACGTCCCATAATGCAATGCGCGGTTATGGCAACGGCGAGGCCGCTCAACCTGAAAACGGGTGCCTAGGAGCTGCGCTCTAAAAAAGCACACCTTATAACGCAGTGCAGAACTCTCGAGATGGTCGAGTCTACAAGTTTGTGACTAAGTCAAGTGAACACATTTAAAAATATACTAAATTAACCAATTCTGCATCAGTAAGCTGGCATGTTACTCACATCTGTAGAGCAAACACAGATGCATAACAGCATACATACCATAAAATTCTGAGCAAGTGCCCACTCAAAGTTTGGAGATGATCATGTAAAACAGGGAGATGGAAGCTCCTAGGGTAAACCATGTGCAAAGATATATCCTTTGTGTATTTTCTAATGCTATAAAATTGAGGGGTGTGCGCTCGTAGAATGGGCGGATGCTCTGTATTTTACGGTAGAGCTCTAGCTGGTTTCAAGTGCAGCTTCGGGGATTATCGACTCCAGGGACTTGCTAAAAAATCGTGCACCCCTATGAAACTTCTTTCGATAATCACTCCAGCTTTCGACGACACTCGAATGGAAGGCAAAAACATCCTACAAAATTTTTATTAATTTAAATGACTTCGCAGAGATGCAGCTCAGGTAAAAGCATATATGAGCATGCGAACATTCAGAACTCAATCGAACTTAGAAAACAAATGAGTGTAATCTCGCGAGGGACATCTACTAGGCTGCGTTTGAAATCTTACCTAAACAGATCCGAGCTACTTCGGCGGGTCGTGTCACGTGATAACACAGATAGAGCGACGCTGAACGCGGGCAGGTTTTCGAACGCAGAGGTACAAAACACTTACCCTGGGGTAAAATTTAGTCAATTTTGCAACACGGTCCTAATCTTTCCAGCTGAAGCCCGACGGACAAAACGATTACACACCCAAACAAACCAAACAAGAGGCGACAATATGTTCTGTGCTGCTTCATTCTTACGAACCCCGGTCACTCGTTGTTCGGTGCCGCACCGTCGTTCGGTGCCGCACCGTCGTTCGGTGCCGCACCGTCGCTTGGTGCCACTCCATTGTCCGGTGATCCACCGGTACTCCGAAGATGACGCTGCAACGTGGTCACCGAAGGCAACGGGTAGCCTTGCTCGAGGAGTTCGGCGTAACCGCTCGTGCCGCATGCCGACCAGAGCCGCACGGCCCTCAGCATCGTGTCGTCTGTCCACTTCTGTCCCCGCGTCGAGTTACGCTCGAGCATCTCCACCTGGTTCTCGGTCAGAAACTTGCCGAGGTTCCCCCTGAGCCCCTCGCTCTTGCGCCGGGCGTCGGAGACATTCTGCGTCAGCTTCTTCTTCTGCTGCTGCAGCAGCGCGATTCGGTGACGCAGGTCGTAAACGCGCCGCTCGGACTTGCGCGCCAGCGACACTTGCACCACGGGCAGGCCGGATCCGTCCGACGAGGTTGCGTCAACTCCCCCTCGTGCCCCTTCGGACGGATTGGGTGCGAGCACCACAATCTCGATGGTCTTTCCGCCGGCTGGCCGGGCGAACTTGATTGCCGCCGGCTGCGCTGGTACTCGAGGTGCGGGCTGGTTGGACGCCCGCCGTTTCGGAAGAACACGCCGTTTGGGAGGGGGCGGGGTGCGCACCTTGGAAGGGGGCGGGGCAGGCCGTGGTCTGATCTGGTAGTCGGGACATTTCGGGATGAAAATGGTGTACTTGTACGGTGCCGGCGGGCCCAATCCCTGCAATCCGGGTCCGTCGGAGCCTTGGACTACGGAGTCTCCGGAACAGGGTGCCTCAGGTTGGGCTCCCGACACGTTCTCCGATGGAGACTGACTAACCTCTTGCACTTCGGTCGAACTGCGCGGCTCACCTTCGTGCACCGCAGCCGAGTCGGATTTGGGCGTTTCGGGATCGGCAACGTCTCGCGTGGCAAGGTGGGTTGGCTCTCCTTCCGCGGGCACGCTACCCCCTTGCACCCCGAGCAGGGTGAGCCCCTGTGCCGCAGTTAGCGTGGATTCAAGCACGGTGTGCTGCGCTGAATGCTCCGCTTCGTCCGTAGCGCGCTCTCGCTCCGGGGACGACTCGTCACGGGCTCCTGGGGAAATGAGGAAATCAAAAAAGAATGGCCGCTTGCCCACATGATGTAGCAAGCAGTTGAGGGTAAAGTTGCGTTGACTACTCTTCTGACGGCAGAATTCTTTGGACAATGTTAAAAATAGGGTTCGGAGTTTTCGGTTCAAACCGATAAAAGCATGCTGAATCCATTTTCGGAAATTCGGTTTTAACCGAAAAAGGTCAGTTTTTTAGGACCGCGTCAAGGTGGTTGGGGGAGGGAGAGAGAGAGAGGACTTTGCAAGGTTCGACATTGTGTGACATCTTCGTGATTGGCCTCTTCCAAGGTTCAGCATGCAACGAAAAAAGTCTTGGATTGGCCTTTGCGAGACATCTATGTCCTTTCTGTGATCGGGCTAAGTGTGTCAAGTTCCTGGTCCAAAAAAAGAGTTTGGATGTGGGCTAGTATAAGGTTTTTCGCTTCATGCACTTCAGAGGACATCGAGGAAAGCCATCAATACCTTTCTTAACACCCTCTCTCAAACTTCCCTGTGGTTAAAAACATAAATACAATGGATTTTTTTTTTTTGCCATTCCGTCGGGTCTTGTACGGTCATCACCTCAGTTGGTCACGTCGTCAGAATGTGAAGGAAAAAGAAGCGTGTGAAGATTATGCCCACGAATTCCCCAATTTTGAGGTGTGTCCTGACGGAAGTTGTAGCAAAGACCACATATGTATATGTGTCGTTATTCTTTGAGTGATCACAAATTTCACAGCTACAAGGATCATCTAATCTGGTGTCCGATGGTGTTTCTTTCATATTCACCGAAAGAAAAAACGGAAAAGTTTTTGGGAATAAATATATGCAGAAAAAAGTGAAAATTAAATTTTAACATAAACACCGAAAAAAGTTAGCCGAATTTCGAAAAAATAAAAACCAAAAACGTGGAACCCTGGTTATAAACAACCATTCCTCATAGATAGCACATCCATTTGATCTTTCAAATACTGCGAAATTCTTTGGTCTAGTGATAGAGTTCCAGGGTCACCTCATAGACAGCGCCAGCGTGTTGTATCGTCGCAAGAGATTGCAAGAACTCGGTCGTAAGGAAACGCAAGTGTGTGAATGGGCCTTGAAGGCCCATTCACACACTTGTGAATGCAAGATCATTTACATACTGAAGAGACTGGTAACGCAACTTGAAAATGCTTGTATTTCTCTTTTTTGTCTTATTGGACGCTGAATCAATAGAACATTCATTTCCTGAAGGAGCACAACTCATAAACATCCACCATTTACTGCCTCATTGAGAATGCACTTATTTCTCGTCTATCCAATACTTGAGTAAACCAAATTTCTGCCTCCAATTAGGAAAAGCAGACCAAAATGTGGCAATGATCGGGACATTGCCGATTCTTGAAAAAGCATGGTACAGCCTTCACGTTCATGCCAAATTTTCGTTATCAGTTCTACAGTTTCTGACGTCCAACTATGACAAAATTTACCTTTAAAAGCAAATGGACTTCATAATCTATTCCAGCATGATTTATTTTCAACACCTCACATTTGCTCAGTGACCAATAGAATGAGGAAACGCTAATCTCATTACAAAAAAAAAAAAAAATGTACCCAAACTTACTTTTTCTCTTAGTAAAGGCATAATCATGCAACCCAGCTTCAAGCGCCGACGGTTTCGGAGATTTCCGAGCAGTCCCAGTCTTTTGAACAGTTGGGGGCGTTTTGTTGGAGTGGTCAAATATCGTCGGCACCGCGTTGTACGACAGATGTCCGCTCGGCAGGAAGTAAGTCTTCTCAAAGTGTTTCTGAAATTGCATAAAAATGATAGATAGCATAGTTAAATGTCTGCAAAAAGTTGCCCACGCAGGCCACCTATGTACCATCAAAAACACACCACCATTCAACCACAATAAATAATCTTTTCCTCTCGGCACAATCGAAGCTACCGTCAAACCGAATGTATCGTTTCACATTTTTTTTTTTTCTTCTCATAAAGTCACGAAGGCAACCTAAAAAATTCCAGAGTCTTTGCAACCAATGCTTTCCCTGGTTTCTGGAAACCACTGATTGGTGCTATAGC
This sequence comes from Ixodes scapularis, assembly GCF_016920785.2. Lineage (NCBI taxonomy): Eukaryota > Metazoa > Arthropoda > Arachnida > Ixodida > Ixodidae > Ixodes > Ixodes scapularis. Next base: position 9,931,501 of record NW_024609838.1, on the reverse strand, counting down.
TGATCAAATGGCAGAGCCCTTTCATCTGTAGTTACCGACGAGGTGATAACGGCGGAGACCAGCTGCAGTTTAAAGAAATACTGGGAGGGATATTCTACTATCACTAAAAACGCGAGCAGACGACGCATTGCTCAGTTTGTACCTGAGGGCGGCGTTCCCACAGCATTTCAAACTCTCGCTACTTCTCTTTTAGTCAGTGCAAGCGACGAGGCTACAAACATTTGGAGAGAACACATCTCCACAAGAGTATTGCTTGCGGTAGCTACGGGACCGACGTCATGCTCCTTCCTTCATGAAAGATTGCGTTAAAAAATACTTGTACTTTACTTTGAAAGTACATTGCATTTATAATACTTTAATTAGAGTGCATTGTGCCCTCAGTGCTTACTACCGTAATTCCCCAAGAGAAAGCCCACCTAAAATCGAGAGAAAATTGTGTGAAAATAAGAAGTGGGCTAACTTTTGTTGTGCAATCGAGAAAAGTCTTCAAAAATGCTACTTTTAAGATCATGTGCCCCTGCCAAACTTGCTATCGTGGCGAAGCAATGAAGCAAAGATGACTGTACTTACCAGTCAGCAACGTTCGATTATATCCCCCCCATAGCTAACTAGACGCATTTATGCTGAGGTCATCATTGATCCAAACACTGCGATTACTAGAAGTGGAATATCTTTCGATGTTTAAAAGAAAATAGCAAATCAAGCCAACAATAAGGGTCGGGTTACCTTTCGGGGGTGGGGCATCTCTAGAAATTTTACGGTACTTGACTTGAAGTCCATAACCTCTCGCTTACTTTCTACCTTACTTCAAGTACTTTGTAGACGTACCATCGAGTATGAATGAAATGCGAACACTGGAGGGCGTGGCCTATGTGACATGCAGTGCTACCTCGAGGCAATTAGGAACTGATAAAACTGCAGGCTGGAAAGGGGGCTGTGAGGGTGTGTGCCCACTCCAATGCATATACTCTCGAAGCCCCTCTCTCCACTCTGCAGTTTTATCTGTTCCTGGTTGCCTCTAGGTTGTGCAGCATGTATAGAAGGCCACACTGTTTACATTTCATTCAATAGTACTTTACCAAACACTGCTATAGCGCGATTGCAGACATCAACACGGATAAGAGCGGCTTGCTATGATGCACTACCAGCACTGCTTCATGAATGGTGCACATGCTTGCATATGCACAACGGTTGCCTGTCGTTATTGGCCATACTGTCGCCTTCATGCACGCATACGCAACCCCTGGCCGTGTGAACTTGAATATGTCACAACTCCAATCTTCAGTTTAACCCAAATTTTCATTTTTTTTTTAATCTATGCTTTTTACCAACTTTGGTTGCATAAGTGCGAGCGAAGGAGACGCTACAAGAGCGAGCGCAACATTTTGAGCAGGTCTGTTATGCAGGCGCGCTCGTGAAATGAAAGCGTCATCGGCTTTGCTCGCACTTCTGTTGGAAATGAGTTTTGCCGCTGTTACATTTTGTCTTCTGGAACGCTGCGTGGCCTTGCAAAACTGCTTTTCTTGTTGTGGTTTGGTCAGCAGAATTCCAACGGTGCCCTTCTCAAGCCCCGAGCAAGTTGTCGCTACTTACTTCGCAGAGGACCGAGGTAGGGTTCGGGAGGTACAACTTGCCGCTGCCTTGATCCCGCCTGTCCATGGCAACGGCCCACAAGAGTCTCCGTTTCATGTCCACCGGGAACCGATGCATCCGGAAACCCTTGACAGTGCTGTTAGTGCACCCGTCGGCCGAACACCCGGGCATGGCTCACGAGGATCGGAGGTCGAAGCCGTGGAAATGATTCAGTCAAGATGGACACGTACCGCCAGCTCTGTGGAGATCAGCGACATCAGTACCCTACGGCTTTCCTCAACTGTTCATCACCACCGTGATCTTGACCACATCACCACATATTGAAAAGCTCACGAAATCTTCATCGCTACCCTAGGCTAGCTATCGGGTGCGTTGCGAACCGTTGTGAACCTGAGGGTGGCTGAGACCAAGGCTGAGACTCCGAGGCGGTTCGAGCAGTCTGAGCACTTCGAGCGGATCCTTCCACTGAAGTTCTTTCCTAATAAATAAATGAATAAATGTATATAACTAAAACAAATAAAACAATGAAGTTCAACTTTTGTGCGCATGCGCGAAAAATGAATGAATGGATAAATAAAATCGGCTGAGCCCTTTGGATTAGGCGGTAGCTTACGCCACCTAGCCAGAACAAAAACGAGTTGACGTCACCTGGCGGAGGAAAAGTGCAATATTTTTTGGGTATATTGGTGGCACGAACGTCCATGTGTTCGCATGTTGCAGTCATAGGTTGTAATATTCTACATTGATAAACTACCTCAGAGTACGTACATTTGCAAACGAAAGATCTGTTGTTTTGTCCGGGACTTCCATGGACTCCAACCAATCTCAACAAGAAATTAAACATTTGAGAAATTTTGGCTGCTCTGGAAACAACTTTACTATAAATTGATTTTAATAAATGTAAACAGCAACGCGTTGACGCATAAATATACTACTGCCTTACGTCACAACACAATCGGTTCTCTTTTAATTCAAACAAAATTCAACTCGTGACGTCAGGAGACCTTTTATGCCCAATAAGAGTTGAATGCAGGGTAGAGTTAGCGAACGCAGCACAGTAACGATGACGTCAAGTTTAGCTTCTAAAGTGCCGATACCGTTAAAAACACAAACTGTAGCTATATTATAAAGTTAACTAGCATTATAAAAAAAGAGAGTGAAGTAAAGTGCTGTTGCAATGCAAACAAAGTAGAAATTAACTATATTTGTAAAACATCAGAGTCTGTAATTTGATTCTTTGGTGCAGGTCACTGCGGAGGAGACACAGCACGTGTCGAGTGGGTTCCTTTTTTCCAACATTTGTTAGGCAATGCTCAGGCCTCTCCTCATTATGACGACCTAATCTTTCGCCTTTTACTAAAGATTACCGTGGGGAGGGGCACTCCAATGAGCCTATAGGCCAATTTTTGGAAGGCTACTACCGTTTGGTAGAGGCCTAATATTGAAATCCAAAGAAAGAAGTGTGCGCGCTGAACCGCTTGCTGCGACTTCGGTAAGAAATGCATCAGAATCGCAAGCTAGATGAAAACGGAGAAGTGCGTTTCGCGGTTACATACAGGCTTCAGATTATATGTGCAAGCAGCGTGTCATTATCAAGGTTACCAGAGCGATCTACGTAATCCTGAGCTGTCAATGATAACAGGCTTAGTAATACAGAATTGCATTCTTATTGCACAAACAGTGTGCATGTGATCAGAAGAGCGAATGACATTTTAGCGAACGGCGACATTTGAGCGAATGGTCGTTTTAGCGAATAACGGGGGCGCGCGTTAACCCATCCGCCGCGCTGCGCTTTACGCCGCTTCGCGGCGACAGTCTACGGCAACTCATTACAAAAATATGAACTCACTTGGCCCACCCGAACACGCCGCTTCGCGGCGTCCGACTATTCGCTAAAGTGTCGTTCTATGAAACGTGGGCGTACGCTAAAACGTCATTCGATCAAGGGAGTGCCTCCCAAAGGCTGTGTACTATCTAAACAAGGACTGAGAAGTCCGTTAACTGAACCCTCGCCCCCAAAATGACCGAGGAAATAAAAGCAGTAGCCGAGGACGCTCAACTTCCTCTATCATTTTTCATCCACCAACTAAGTTCTCCCCTTTTACCACAGTCTAGAGTATTCTACATCATGATCAGCATTCTTATTAAAGCTAAATTTGACTTAGCCTTGGAAAGTGGAGCATGCCGTGGTGGAAACTGTGGTGGAAACCACTGAACACCTGCGCAGCGAGCTCCGCCAGCCATGCAGTGCAACTTGAATGCAACGCAAACGAACGCGACTGTGACAGAAACCAGAAGAGGCAGGAAAGAAGAATTCACCAGCAGTGGACACTTTGATCTTACCTTGTCCATTTCTGCAATAGATAAATAGCTTTACCGATTTCACGTTGACGTAGACCTACAGGAAGGGCTTCGGAAAATAACGGTCCCTCATAATTACCACATTCAGTAAGGAACAAAGTATGTTAATGTTATCAAGCCACCTGTTTGTATAGTTTTTCAGTAAACAAATTATCTACATGGCAATTTGCTAAATGCTGCAAAATACCAACCAAAAATCGCGTGAAATTCGCAACACTAGAAAATGGCTCTTTTTTTTTAAACGAACCATGGGGAAACCATATTTCCAACTTTAATGCAGTCAATACCCTATAATATATATATATTGTGGAACAACATACGCATATATGAAACGGGTGATTTTCCACCAAAGGTTTTGTAGTGTAATGAAACACTGCCGCCTCTTAAATAAAAATCAGCCCCATGCAGTGCAGCATTCTACAACTGCTTTGAAGTCTTTTATTTTCCCTTATGTACAGTTGCCTAGAGTCAACCCCAAACATTGCGCCGGCATCTAGTGACTAGGCCAGGATTACTTTGTGAAAGGCATTACAACGTTCCTTTGATCTTTCCTTAAAAACAAACAAAAACAAATTGCACAGTTGCATGCTCTCACGTTACATTCTCGTTCCAAACAATTTGTCGAATTGAACCCTACAGGCTACTAATACCGTAGCAATTAAAAACAAAACAAGAAAGGCTCCACCTAGTTTGGATAGTTGACGGCGATTAAATAATTAAGTACAAAGATGACTTTGAAAACGCCGCAACAATGCAAGCCATAAAAACAAGCGCGAGCATCCAAGCATCTTTTTTTATATATGTATATATATATATATATATACCCCATTTTCTCTATGAAGTGAAAAAATAAAAGAGGTTACACGATGCGATGCTCCGAGTGCGTCACCTTCGGAATAAAACAAATAGGACTAAATAATCGACTACATATATACTCTCGAACCCAGACTCCAAACCGGCTAAAAAATAGGGGGGAGGGGAAAGGGCGCCTCGATTGCGAAAATCAATAAATAGAAAGCGTCTCGGCGTGCATTAAAAACGAAGCCCCGCGGCGGCGCTTAGCGAAGAGCCGCACACCTATAGATGTGCGCACGCGTAACCTCTAAAAGAGTGTGCTGTAGAAACCGACGGTGGCAGTCTCCGAATAATATTGCTCGCCCCGTGTGACCAGCGTTTCTCGCAACTGTTCGGAGACGACTCTGAGACGGCTGCCAGAACTGCAAAGCAGTCGGACTCTGTGTTTGTATCCACTCTGCAAGTTACGGGCGGCATCCTTTTTGCGTTTTACTTTTTTTCTCCCCGGTCGCCAGATTCTGCGACGCGCCCCCGATAGAATGCTAAAACACCCCCTATATACATATCGACATAAGCCGGTCAGTACAAGGCCTTGTGCGTTGACGCGCGCCAGTTGCGTACATACGAGATCCTTCAGAGACACTTTTGATCACGTGGAGCCGAAGCGACACTGTCCTCGTGCACTTGCGACGCGTCGCACCCTTCTCAGATTTCGCCGCTCGGACGCCTGCCAGACGGAGACTTTGGTGACGGAGCAGGCAAAGTTCGGGCAGGAGTCGGTCTTTGGTCGACTTGGATACCCGCTGGACTTCGGAAGGGAGGCATTGGCTTCGGCTTCCAGCCGAATCGCCGGACTTGCGGTGCGCCGAAACGTTCCGTGGAACCCACCGAAGATCCGCACGGCCTCACTGGGACAATGCACGAAGTACCTTGGCCGTGCCTGCGCACAAGCTGCGAATTTTCGATCCAACCGCACTTCACCGGGTAACTGTGCCTGCAAGCGCAAAAGAAAAACACTGATGATCGAGTGATTACGGGCCGCCTGAAATTTAAGCATTTGCCTTCAAGTGATACCCTAAAACGAACAAACATGAGTGTACTCAAATTTTGGAAGCAAGAATGACTAGACGCAAGCAAAGAAATACAGTTGTTAAGTAATCATTCAATATCAAGTCATAGGTACTTCTGCTGTTAAAGACCGAAACAGCCTCAAAACACATACTTTTGGTTATACCATCACTGAATCGTTTCGATGCCTCTTTCAACATTGCCTTCTTGCAGACCGACGATTGGACGGTTACGTTCAAGTCATGATTCACAGTTTACAGTATCATTCGTGCAATTCAAATCTGATTTCTTTTCCTTACTTGCCAATGCAAGCCTTTCCAAGAAACGCTCCTAGGCCGCTGCCCTGTTGCCGATGCAACTGGTGCGACTCTCGCGGCCTCTATCAGCTAGAAATTTTCTGCCACTCTCTTGGACTGTGAAAACCCACCCAGCACGACTCCCTACCCATGTTTTGCGGTTTTGCATTCTACATTTTCAGGCCCCTCTTCAAAGTTTCCACTTAAATTTTCTAGTGCATGCTGCTGCATTCCCTTTCTGCGTTATCTTCCACTGTGAGAGATAGGGCTGGCAAGTGCCTGCCATTCAAGCGTTTCTGCTCAACATTCATCGGAAACAAAGGAGAAAAGGGCGTCGGACGGCCCTCGACGGAATTTAGCGAACAATGACAGCTGATCTTCCCCTCCCAGAGATAATCCGCGTAGAGTCCTTCTCAGCCATAGCCAAAAATAGTTGTTCGGGTTGGAGTCAGTCAAGCTCGTTCCTTTGCCTTGGTGTTGGTGTGAAAAGAAAAAGCCCTCCCCAAAACAAAGTCATCTTGGATTCCGTCCGATGAATGTCGTCGACTGTGTTATTTGCGATCTTTCTCAAAGAAATTTTTTTTCATATAATGCTGCATCGTGTGGCATGTACCATATATTGTTCGAATGTTAACACTCGCTAAATTGTATGTCCGTGTCCTGTCCATCGCAAAACACGTTATTTGTGAGCGTGACAAATGCGTGCCTTTCAGCTACCTTCTGTTGTAAATTGTTTTCGACAGCTATGTGCTTTGTCGTCTGACACGTGGCTAATTGGACGGGGCCATCAAAGCTTAGCATAAAAAAAGAAAAGTGACAACTAACATTCTAGTCACATTCGTTCTGTCGCACGTGTACCCAACAAAATTAGATTACAGTTTTTTGTTTTTTTTTTCTTTTCGAAATGTGGTACAATAGTTTTTCAACATCCTCGGGGCAATACATACAACATGAAAGACAAGATACAGCGGGAAAAGACGACAATTTAGGCGCCAGCAGTGTTTGATACTGCGCCTACGCAGGCTGTGTCTATCGACATCACAGTCCACTCGGTTAAGGGGGGACATGGGCCTAAACTTTTTATTTTTTTGAAAAAGTTCATTTTTCAATTTTGACGTTTTCAGTTTTAGAAACTAATTATACACCCTTACACCAAATTTGATAACCATACGCCAAATATTTATGTTGATATAAAATATTTTCAACACGTTGTGAGGCAGTAACAAAGTAAAGGAGTTCAATGTTTGAATGCATTTTTCTCAGCTCCACTTTTTGCTGCAAATTTCATACGAAGGAATCTTTTGTTCGAAGGTGAAAGTGTTCCAATACCACAATCAAGATGTTTCTGAACTGAAATTTACTCGGGAATCGGGCTATCTACTTTATTTTGTTTTAAGTTAAAGTCCTCAGTGATAAAAAGCTATGTTTTCAAAAATTGACATAGGACAGATTTGCATTTCATACTTTGAGGTAATCACTCTTCCTGAAATATTTACATTTGAGTTATAAAAACTAGATAGCCCGAAGTGCCACATCCCCCACTTTATATTCCAGCAGTCAAAATGGTGCTTAATAGCTTCACTTGCATATCATAGATTTCTTAACAAAGAGTGACACATCTTCTTATGCAGGTATGTAAAGTTGTCCTGGAGAGCTGAAAGTTTGCACAATACACCTACATCTGACGTTAAATCTCCTCTCTAAATTTCATTCCAATCACTTGAATAGTTAAGAAGTTTGACCTCTAGCCAGTGTCCCCCCTTAAGGTTAGCATGGATGCCGGTGAGAGTCTAGCCTAAAACGCAATCACTGGGCTCTAAAACGGTTTGTTGCTCCTGGGGTCGAGTGTTTCTTGGAAAGGTGTATAGTCCAAATAGGGAGTACTTTGAGATAAAAAAAAAAATAAACAAATAGACCTACAAAGTTTGTCTGCAAGTTGGGAACCAGCACAAGAAGGCTGGCACCGAAAACACACTGCTCTCAAATATGCTGCGCTCTGCTGAACAGAAGAAAATAGCATCCCAGTAAATGGGAAAGGTCTGCCAGACACGGCCGCTGCAGCCCAGCAATTTTGAGCGAAATACATCTTGCGTCCAACCGTGCCTCAAAGACTCGAGTCACTGGAAACTCTCGGGACAAGGCAACCAAAGAGTTTGCTTGCCGTATTCTGATCCATGGTAAACAAGGAGCTTTTTTTCCGTATCCCAAGTTACAACAAACAACGAGTTTGTTTTGCATATCCTGAGACAAGGCAAACAAGAGGCTTGTTTCTCCTACCCTGAGATACAGCGAATGGAAGGTTCATTTTCCCTATATCCCAAGATACACCAAACAAAGGATTTGTATCTTGCATTCCAAGAGACAGCAAAGGAAGGGTTTGCTCTATCCTCAAGGTTTCCAACGACTGTAGTCTTTGCAAAAAGATACGGCAAACAAACAGCTTCCCGTATCCTGAAGCTTTCCGGAGACCCTGGTCTTTCCAAAACAATATGGCTAACAAAGAGTTTGCCGCATCCTGAAGCATTCCAGTGACTTTAGTCCCCGCGACACGGCAGACAATGGGTGCTCACCTCCGCGCAGGGTGGGCGGAGCCCCCGCACCCGGCTCAGTTGGTCTGGTAGGTGGTGAGCAGGGCGGCGTCAACGGGCTCCATGCAGGAGGGGCAGGTGAAGGAGCGCATGAGCCAGTCGTCGATGCAGTCCGTATGGTAGATGTGCATGCAGGGCAGAAACCGCACCGCGTCCCCCATCGCAAACTCGCCCATGCAGATCACACACCTGGAAGAAACAGAACATACAACGCCTGTCACAACATGCAGTCTCACGTAGTTCCTCATAATTCAGACACGCTACTCGTTTCAATAATTGTTTACATGAATGCATATCAGTGACGCAGCCACAAATTTTTTGGACGGGGCGATGCAGGCGAGTTGGTTCACAATACAACTGTAAACGGCGCACAGATGACAAAGATGAGCAAGGTGTAGACGCTACGAGTGCTGGACTTCGACGGATTATTTAAGAAAAGGAAAAACATAAAACTAGCCATCTACATCATCGCATCGACACATGTTTCAAAAAGGCTACCTTCAAGTGTCCCATGTTTCCGGGAAAAGGGGTTGATAAAACCGTGGGAGAGCAGCTGGAAGCGTTCGAGATAGAGAAGGAAGGCGCAACATGCCTGGGTCAAACTTCGATTTGTACACATAAGGATGCGGTAGCCTTCTTGAAGCATGTGCCGACACAATGTGGATGGTTAGTTTGACCTTTTATTTCTTTTACTAAAAAATCAGTTGAAGCTCAGCGCTTGTCCCGCCTACACCTTGTCTGTTTATTTGTGCGCTGCTTCCAGTTGTATGTATACGCCACAGGATTAGCGAAGTTCGAAAGAGGGGGGAGATCTACGCCACTGATGTATATGTCAATACTTCTCCCATGAACCGCTAGATGCCTTTGAGGCGAGGTAAAGTAAAATAAATGGACTGTTTCCAGGGGGGATGCGCATGCGGCATTCATTAAAGCGCCACAACAAACAAGACAAAGGGTCCCACGAGATCGGACAGATGAAAGTATGTCTCAATGGTAGGTCAGCGGAGCACAAGTAGAATGTAAGCGATAGTTCACTGCTGCCCAAGTTACAGAAATGTGTCGATGCCGTTCAATCTTTGTGGCTGTGTAAGGAGCTAAAGTCTCGGGGAAACTGATACCACTTCAAAAGCTTGCATTAGGCTAGCTTCAATGGCACTGAAGCAGTTTTTGCACTGTATTGGCGTTCATTCCTCTTTTTAAGCGACTCTTCAAAGCATGCGTATTTTCGTCGTAGGCAGTTGTAGAGGAACAAGTGCTTCTCCTCCTTCTGTGCTGCCTACAGGCACGTAGCCTGGGGGGGGGGGCATGGCACCCGCCCGCCGCCGCCCCCCCTCCCCCGAAATCTTCCATTTTGCTGGGACCTCCTCTCCCCCCTCCCGCTCATACAGCATTTTGTCATCGGCGGAAAAAAGAAACTTTTCTTTGAGAAAAGAAAAGTTTCATCAAGTTGCGACGTTCAGTGCACCCAGGTTCGGTGCAAATTAAATACCAGGGGCCAATTTTTGCAGAAAAAAAAAATGCGCTATTTTTTCGTATTAACCCATGGACTATAGCCTAAAAAATATGGTACACCAATGAAGATTTAAATCGTGACTTAAGTCGTACAGAAACTCCAATGATGACTTAAATCAATCCTTTTCCGCACAAAAAATCCCCCAAATATTTTCTTTTTATCTACAGTTGGTCTATCATCCGATGCTTTCTATGTGTATTTGTTTTGTACTTAAATTTTAAAAAAAACTATAGAGCAAGAAATATTCGTAGCAGGCTGATAATGAGTAAAAAGGGTGCTCATCCCGGCGAATCAGAGTGTTGATTGAGCTTTCTTTCTACCTGTCATTCCGTTCACCAGTTTTGTAATATATCCTATTGCAAGAAAATCTGAAAGCAAAAGGAAAGAACCAATACATACATTCAAAGGATATGATGTCACTTATAAAAAAAAAAAAATAGATAGAAGTTTTTACTTAAAGGGGGGGGGGGGGGGGGGTGCAACAATTTTCGGACTTCGGTCAAAAGTTCGTGGAAGTTGCCCTACGACACTTTTGAAGTAAAGAACAGAAACCCGTTTTCGCCTGAGTGTCCTAGTTGTTGCCTAAAAAAAATAAAGATAAATATTGTTATTTCTGGCACCCCTCAACTCACTCCCAGTCTTCAGGGTCACACCTGGTCCCCCTCCTAGTGACGTAATTCGGGGTGACGTGTAGCTTCCCGTGTGCTCTCTCGGAGGACGCTTCCTCTCCCTCTCTCTGCTGACATTAGCGGGCGTTACACTGCAGCTTAGAGCCGACTGAGGTCACGTGATCTCGCCGTAGTTCCTTCGGCTGTTACTTGCGGCTGCAGGTGGGGAAAAAAGCTAGAGTTTCGCTTTGCAATTATGCAGTGGAATCGCGACATTTTTTAATGATAATGAAGGAGATGTTTTCTCTGTCCTCCGGGACACGATAAACAACGTAAAAATGACGAGATGAAAATTTGTTTAAAGGAGCTGTGCAACAATTTCAGGACTTTGCTTAAATTATTGAGGAAGTTGATGCCTGACACTTCTGCAGTGAACTACAGAAAAGAGATTTTTCCTGGATACCCTAGTTTTTATTTTAAAAAATGAAAAAGATCCAGGTTTTTGCCGCCTCTCAACTCGTACATCGTCTTCCGGGTCACGTGCGCAGTGACGTCACTTGAGTAGGCGCGGGGTTCCGGAAAAGTTCTCTTTTTAGAGCCATCAAGCGAGCAGTGAGAACTCATCCGCTCGCGACCGCATGACCACGAAAGGAGGAAAGTCTCATCCGGGTCCGGCCATACCCGTCCTTGCCCGTCCGGCACTGTCCCCTCCCCTCCGGCTTCTGGCGGCTATTCGCGGTTTTGTGGACCTAGGATAGATGGCGCCACTAAAACTCTGTATAATAAAAGTTTTGTCGATGATACCAGGCTTTTGACGCATTTATATATATGTTGGAAGGACAAGATTTATAGAAAAGTTACCTTTTATCGAGCAGGTATTCGCACAACTTGCTATCTTTTTTACAACTACCCAAGTGACGTCACGCCGCTTGTTTCTCATGGCCGCTGCTCGTGGCTGCAGGTCGGGAAAAATTCTAAGTTTTGCCTCGCTATTACGCGGCGGAATCGCAACATTTCGATGAAAGGAGGTGTGTTTTCTGCCATTTGTGACACAGTGAACAATATCAAAAGCAGAAAATGCCAATTCTTTCAACGGTAAAATCGTTGCACAGCTCCTTTAATCATAAAATCGTTGCACCCCCTTTAAAAAAAAAAAAAGAAAAAGAAGTTTCAAGTTGCATTTTTTTAGCATGGCAGGGTTTACATCAATAAAAAATTATTGATTAGACTACTTTAAATTTACAGAAATTATTTCTTCCGCACTGTTTCCAGCGATCAGACAGATTGATCAATCAATCTGCCATTGTTTAAAAATGCGTCTAGTGCTAAAGCATCACCGTCCTCTAGCTACAGTAATTTAAATCGAAGAAATCTAATTTATTACAATCCAGAAATGCGATTGGCAACAATGGCAGAGAGCTGGCTACAATGATTCTCAGCACCAAAGTGACCATGAAGTGTTGTCACTGTGAAGCGTTGCCTATTTTGGGGCTCCAGTCACTCCCTTATACCGAGAGAAAGTAGCAGAAATGCTTGGAAATCGAGCTTAGTGATTGTTGCTAGAACACCGCACACTATGGCATTTGCTGAGAATTTAATTAGAACTCGACGATCGGTCCCCATTGTTTCCCATCTGTCCCAAACTGTTTCAACAATTTTTGAGGACGGAATGGCATTTCCTGCGATTTCGGACACCTTTTATGCACCACGGTGTATAAAAGCCTTTTATGCACCTTTTATGCACCACGGTGCATAACAGGGAACGTCTAGGGGAAAACTGAATGGTCTAGAGCAAAGTCAACTAGCTTAGCCAGAGTACAGTAGGGACTGTGGAAAATTGGGACTCTCCCCAGCATGGCTTTGGCCCAAAGTCTCAATCCTGCCCACATGGTGGGCCGGGGTCGGGGCGAAGCCGACGAGGTTTGACCAGAGGAAAATTGGCGACTCCCTTGACGGGGAGAAAAGAAAGCAAGAAGTTGATGTTTTTTTGCTCGATGACCCAAATGTCTTTTTTATGGTAACCCTCCGTGGCCTGGTAATAGTTACATAAATAGATTGGCTCAAGAGGGGAGGAGTTGCGTTTTCAAACTAGGCAGCGAGAGCTACTGCCCGTTATAAAGGGCGCAGTTTAAACATTCATCCACCCTGACGGCAGAAATGTGGCTACTTTGAAGCGTAGCTTATTCGTTGGTACTAGGTGGCGAAGGACGCAGCATGCCCGGCCCACTCACTCTCGATTCTTCTTGCTGCCGTCGTAGAGGCCAGTCGGAAGGTGCTGAATAAGGCCCATCCGCTGGGCAATCACCACCTGTTCCTCTTCCGTCAGCTGACAGGCCGGCCGACTCACGTTGGGCGACGGGTAGTAGACGGGCATCGACACTGTCTCCTGCAGACAGAGGGGCAACAATGATGACACATAGTAGGTCGAACAATGGCTCGGTGCATTGCCTGGAATGAGTCTGCAACTAGAGTGTTCTGCGTCCTAGACGAGTTGTTGAGATCGTGGCAGTCAGTTTTTACAGGGTGTTTCGGAGTGTGATTCGGGCATAAAATATATTTGTGTAAATAAATGAACGAACAGAGTGCACTGCAAGTTTTCACAGAAGTGTCTTTAGGCAGTGCACTTATTATACTCAAATATGAGTGTAGGTTTCAAAAAAAAAATTGCACAGGAAAGAAAATGACCAAAAACTCTGCTTGACACTGCTCACTCACAGATGGTATCACACATGTTCAGATCTGCTGGATCTGCTTTAGGGTATCCATCTCAAAGAAGCTTTCACAGTTTTACTTCATGTTGTCCCATCTAAGACTAGCAGCATTAACCAGATGGCTTTTGCCGTTTCACAGCCTGTGCATAGCTTTCACAGTTTTACTTCATGTTGTCCCATCTAAGACTAGCGGCATTAACCAGATGGCTTTTGCCGTTTCACAGCCTGTGCATAGAAATAAAACATTTTTTCCAGGCTTAACTTTGTGTCTCTTAAGCCAACAATCATAATATTTGAGTATGATGAATGCACCACCTAGATGCACCTTCATAAAAAGTTTTAATTCACTCCATTCATAGGTTTATTTTTACAAATATTGTTTACACCCGAATAATGCCCTGTAGGAGTGACGGCACATCGGACAAACGGGCATCACCGTCTCTGGCGGTGATGCTTATAACCTATAACCACTAGAAAGCTAGGATCAAAGTGACGGCACCCCGCCACCCCCCCCCCCCCCCCTCACCCGCCGCCGCCATGACAAGCATTCGTTTGTTTGCGTCATGTGACGCGACAAGTGAGTGCCGCCATTTTTGTGCTGAGAGTCACACGGGCACCGTTTGTGGCAGTCGTAACTCTGAAATGTGGATCTTTGAGCGGTAGACGCGGTGTCAGATTATTGCGGTATCGTGTTGTTCTGTCGTAAGCAGTTTCAGCGAGTAGGACGATGGGAAGTACCTCTTGCATCTTCCGCCAGGCATGTCGGCAAAAGCTGGCCTTTTGATTCCACGCACCAATATGGTGCAGAGAACCAAGAGCATTACAGATTTGCGAAATGACAAGAAGATTCGAGGCGTCAGAGTGAGAAGCAGTGAAAGGAAATAGCCAACAAGACCCAATCCAATCCAGTGGCTGAAGGAATCGTTGCTCTAAAGCAGTGGTTCTCAAGCACCGATGTTTCGCGGACCCCGTATGAATAGGCGGAGATGATGGAGGACCCCGTTTGTGGTGAGGGGAAGGAAAAGTTATTGGTTAAATATGATAATGATTTAATAAATGGATATAACTAAGGGCTAGTGTTAAGTAGGCTTTTTTTATTGACACATACACGTGAAAACTCATTCAAAAATTTGAACGTTTATTCTCAATCTGAAAAAAAGACAACGTTTATTGCCGGGAGGCAGGGCTTCGCGGACCCCTAGGATGACTTCGCGGACCCCAAAAGGTCCGCGGACTCCCATTTGTGAACCACTGCTCTAAAGCATGCTAGAGTAAAATGGGTGTCCGCCTTGACCACCTCCGCCGCTGTGGTACCGCCAAGCTTGCGACAATCCGCAGTGTTCCTCAACTGCGATTTCACCGGGTCGGAGTCAGGCAGCAGACGCACTACTTGGAGATGCATTCCACATGCCACAGGCTCTCCCCTGTTTTTGTGAAGAAGTTTCCGGCGTTTTCGGACACCTTGGGGGATTTGAAAAGTTAGGTACCACGTGGCACTCCAGTACACTTCCGTTCTCGTCGTCTGGAACGCGATAGCTGCCACAAATGACAGCTGCCAAGCGAGAAAAGAACATCCTTGAAAGGGCTAAAAAGAAAGAAAAAAAGAGGGAAAGAAAGAAAAAAAAATTGGCACCATCTGTGTGCTAGGTCTCCACAAGAGAAAAAACAAAAAGAAAGCTCAAATGAATAATTAAAGCGTGGTTATCTTGCAATTATATCCCAGCTGCCTCGAAGTGGCAGAAAATTACATTGTTAATCGTTGCCCCACAGCCATACCTTTTCCCCTTCCCCCTTTTACAACCTTGTCAAGGTTTTAGTGTTGCAACTTGAGTATGCGTTCACAATTCAACCCACAGTTTAGCGTGTTAGCTCGCTCGCTATTGTTTCTGGTTTCACCAGACTTCAGAATATTGTTACTAGGGGTGACTCAGCACGAACGACTGCTTAACAACGGCATGCAACAGCTGGTGGCTCATGGCCGAAAAAGAAAACCCGCGTTGGAAAAAATCAAACCAAAATAAGAAAACAAATCCGACGCAGCTCATGCTCAGGTGAAATACCAGCCAGTGTTGATCTATTTTGCTTTGGCAACATACGGGGGATCTCAACGAAACACGAGACAAGCCTGTACACATATAGACCGACACTCTGTTTACAAACAAGCCCGCCTTTGCCCACACCAGGTGTGGGCACTGCGCGTGCGCAGAAACCGAATTTGGGAGGAATGAAGCGTCTGCGCATGCGCTGTGCCGCCGACAGCGCCACCGCAGCTGCATGACGTCAGGGCCGCGTGTTGGTCTATATATAACAGCATTAATTTCTTAGGTGTCTATTTCGGAGGTTCGGGGGATGAGTATCGGGGCTCTTGTTTTTTTGTTGTTTTTTTTCCCTGCCGAAATAACGATTTTGGAGCTTTCAAATTTTCACTTCGTGTTGAAAAAAAAAATGCAACAAACTAAAACTGCACTTTAAAAAAAAAAAAAAAGAAAACATTTTGCACAGAAGGTAATTGGGCAGGCCTGGAAATGCAGTAGTTATATAATTAAACAATAATTATATATGAAAAAAAAAAAAAAAAAAACTGGTTAAACAGGACAAAGGTTAAAAAGGCCTTCAGAGAAGTTTGTTAACCCAACTTTGCAAAAGAACATTCAGCTGACAACACAGGTTCACATGAGGTCTTATGTAAAAACAAACAGCTCTCGATGACGACCAACCCTGCTGAAATAAGGGCCAGTACCAACGCATTGCCTAGAGCTAGTCATCGAAAAAGCAAATCAATGAAACAAACTGAAAAATCGGTGGACTCCGGCAAGACATCTCATGGTGGCGACAGTCCCGAGTCATAGATCTTTGTAACAGTCATACATACCACGTCTGCGAAGACGCAGCACGCATATGAAACAAAGGGCTTCCCCACAACTGCAACCTGTCACATTGTTGCCCAACATTTACGGAGAATGATTCATTACCTGCTGGGTTACGGCAAGTTTGTGGGCAAAGGAAGACTGCTGCGAAAGCAAATCTACTTCAACATGTGCCGAGCTACGCTGGGCAAAACTGAATCTCTGAAAATCTAGCACGATATACACACTCACATATATAACACTCGAGACGTGTCTCAAGAACTCGAATTCAAAAGTTTGTCTCCTCATAAAGTGTTACTCATTTTTCACTTTATGCGGTGTGCTGAGTAAACACTGTACACTTTAGACAGAGAGGGTTTTGTACGAAGCTGCAAAGGACCATCATTCTAGTCTTCCTCGCATGTGATAATGCGTACAATTATCGGCTCATTGGATACCCACTGTTGCCGAGTTGCGCAAATGTACTGGTGTTGCGAAACGACGGGAATGAATGGTCCGCAGGAAGCTAAAATGCGCAGGACACGGGTGATCATTATGATAATTAATTCACTGGGATGAGTAGAAGCCGTCGGGCCCCACAGTGGCCAAGACGGTATTTCGTCAGAAGGGCTATTTTTAGCCACCCGTCTCCCGAGCATCTAATAATCTTGGTCCACCCCGTATTTATCGAACGGCAGAGAGGGGGAGAGAGAAGGAGAGAAAAGAAAAAGAGAGCAACGCACGGAAACACCAGAATTCGCCGAAAAAGAAAGCAGAACTTTGTTTCCTAAAATAGAAGTCTCGAATCCGTGAAGCCCTCGCTCGCACGGGCGAATTTTTCCCCCCCGAATCGTAAATATCCCAGGACGCATAACAACAGGAAACAACGTTTTTACGTCAAGGTTTGAGCATGTGACCGTTTTTTTTTTTTTTTTTTTCGTTCAATAGAAGCGAAAAAAAAAAAAAAAAAAAAAAAGACAACATTGACGGTTTTTAATGAAGGCCATTTTATCGGTGTACAACAAATGCAAATTAGGCACACAGAAAAAGTCGTGGTCTGATAAGATCTGCGTGGATAGTACGTCGCATTCAATATCGAACGAGAGGTTTTTACGGACCAAAGATCCCCTACACTGCACCTACGCTTCGGAGCACGGGAACAGTGACGTGAGAGCATTACCACGCAAAAAGTAACGAGCGACAAATAAAAGAAACCAAGATTAAGGACAAGAAAAACGAAAGGAAAAAGGAACCGTGAGCGAGTGTACAAGAGAAGTTCACGACAAGCACTCTCTTTGTCGGAAGCACACGATCACGACCAACGCTGTCACGACCCACAAAAACACATCACGCATAACAAAGCGCCACAACAAACTGCCGCACGGAAACAGCTGCTGCCACGATACAGACACCCGATTTGACAGACAGACAACCCGCTACGCCGAGATGACTCAACAACATCCGTCCTTTGTGGCCCCAGAGATAATGCTCACAGTACACAAAGATAACGAACAAAGCCTGCCCTTTTTTGTAGCCGCTTTCCTTTGTTTCTGACGTCGATGATTAAAATGAAAAACGAGGTTAGAGAGGGTTCAAGCGTTGCGGCTAGCGCACGCCGTTTACCTGGTACGGAGGTGGAGGTCCCAGCGGATCAGCTGACGAGTCTCGCGTGCCTTGGTTGTCCCTCAGTAGCGAGATGTCATCGGACGACATCGACTTCAAACAATTTCCCATGTTGGAACGAATGTTCAGGGCCCGACGATCGAAGCAAGGGAAGTCGCTGCCAGCCCGGAGAAGGAAAAAACCATGTCTCCGCCACAATTTTGAGGGACTACGGACGAAGCGGAGACGAGGGGGCTAGGCTTAACGTTGCCCGAGTTGTCATCTTGCGATCGGAGCAATCACGTATCAGCCGCTGATTTGGCACTACCCGTGGCATGGACGGCGTCAGACGAGAAGAGATGAGCGTGCTGGCACATCACGGGTGACGGGAATTTTGTCGGGGAGTCCTTTGGCGAAGCCCGCTGGGGTGCTTTACTGCGCGACCGAGGCCTTTTTCACCTTTGTTGTTGCCGAGTGCCCCTCATTGGAGTGAGCTGGTTTCGCGTTGGGTTTTGTATCGGGACGTGGGAATGAAGCCCAGGCGAGCTGTCAGCCACATGCTCGGCGCCAGTCCGTCACTTTTCAGCCTGCCAACAACGCGTCAGGCACATAACCAGCGTTTACTGCGCACGGGAATAATGGGAACCCACTGCCGCACAGATGATCGAGGGGGGGATCCGAGGATCCTTCGGGACAGCGGGACGCCTAGCGGTTGGTATAAACATTTTCAAACATTTCTTGCGCAAAAAAATATTGTTTATAAAAAAATATGACAACAATAACCATAAAGTAAAATAAATTAAATACCTCGTTACAATTTTAAAATAACCAGTTTAAAACGAAACGCTATTAAATAACAAGTTTCGACATCAAATGTAGCGGATGTAGCAGACGACATAATGAGCGCAAAACAAAACAGACACACTCAGACGTTTCAGCTAAGCTTGCTGATAAATAGTAAGATAAAAATGCTGCGTTTACAATTAATTAAAACCAGATATAGATAATTCGTAATTAAATAAATAACGCGTGTAGCAGACGACGTCCGTTGATTTCTCCGCCATTGCCGCAGCCCTCGTTCCGCTGCGTGACTCGTGTATCGTAATATCCACTACTTCTCTGCCGCAAGGAATCTAAAATGCAGAGAAACAACGCCGGAGCTAGTCGGGGCCGAGCCTCCAGCCTTCGACAAACGACGCTGCCATACGGAAACCGTCCCCGCGCGCCCGTCAATCCACCGTTCCGCGCGCCGTATCAGCCATCCATGCCGCCACCGCCACAACCACCCTTCCAACAACAAAACAGGCAAAACTTCCGAACACCAGCTGAACCAAAACCCCGATCAGGACCTGGCATCCTACAGAAGCCCATACCGCAACTGCAGCGCTCCCAAAAGAGCCCAGCGCCTCAGTTACCGGTGTGGAGACCGACAGCGCAGAGCCATCCTTCCAACTCTCCGGCGCGTCCCGATGTTCCGGCGTTCGGAAACCTAGCCGGTTCTCACTTCGCTCAACAGTCTTCGAGCGCTACTTCGGCTTACAGTAACACCACAGCCCTTCAAGAGGACTCAAACAAACACCGCAAGGACGATCGCATCTTGACCGCGGGACCTGGCACGGTTCGCGGGGTGAAGGGCATCGTGGAAGTATTCGGAGTCCTGGATTCAGCTCCGACTGTCAGCCGACAGGGAATGACCAAGCACTTTACGCTGAGACAGGACAGGTTCAGCGTCAACTGTATTTTCTACCAAATGGACAGACAGCTTGGACCGCTTCAGCGTGGCAGCTGGCTGAGATGCGTTGGTTTCATGAATCGCACGGGACAACTTTCCGTTGTTTGCGCACGACCGGCTACGGGAGAAGAAAAAGCTGTCATCAACGGTCTCCTTGCAATCGCAAACATGTAGTTTCTTTTTTTTTTTTTTTTTTTTTCTTTTATCGCCGTTAATTTGAATTAATTTTTGTTATTTTTACCTTCGGAGTAGGTATCCTTCGTGTAGCGACGCACACTTGCAAAGACGGGTAGAAACGTTATTTCGCTAAAGCCCTTCCATGCAGACAAATAAAAGCATTAACGTGTTCATTATCATCGCTGAATGTATTCACCACGAGCGTAAAAATTCATTAAAAAAAAAAAAACTTCAAAAAATATTTTTTTTGAACTAAGTGGTTAAGACACGTGGTCAAAAAAAAAAAAAAAAAAATTGCGTGAAAAAAAAAAAAAAAGTTACAGCAATATTGACGAAGAGAGATTTATTCGAAATTCTGCGTGCGAAGTCCATGACGCCACTGGTCATTTCGCAATGACCATCTCGGTCGTGAAGGCGAAGCCGTTCCACTTCTCCACGTGCCCGAAATGCCGAGAAAGAAAAGAAGTGGAAAGGAGGTGTCTGCCGACTAAATCGCGTCTCGCGCCGTCAATATTGCTCTAAATATTTTTTTCCCGTAAAAACAATTTTTTATCACCCGTGTCCCAACCACGCTGTTAAAAAAATCAACTTTATTTTTCTTTTTAGGGGCCCTTGGTTGGGCTAGATGGTTATGATTATCTGTAAACTACACACACACGCACACACACACACAAAAAAAAAAAAAAAAAAGGACAGAAAGATGGGTGGCACAGACACTGATCTCTGGGCACAGAGGACGGGGCCCTGTCCTGTGTGCTACTCCGCTTTCTGTCCTCGTCTTTTTGTCGCAATCCACCGCACTGAACTTCATTTAACGTACACAAATCCATGAACACGTCTACACTATAATCGTTTACGTCAACACCAAGAGCGATCGCAGCAAATAAAAGCGTTCCCGCTCGCGTGAAGTACAGATCGTAGAGGTGCCGTTTCGACAACCAAAAATGCATAAATTCTACCACAAAAACACGAATCCACATAAAAGTCTGTACTTTTGACTCCTGAGAGGATATCACATAGCCTCAATCAATCGTTGCATCGACCGTATAACATGATTTATTTTATACAGGTGGAATCCCCTTCCCGAAAAAATAGTACATATTTTGGACCCATACATTTCACGTCATTGTACGTGGTGTTTATTACTAGTTTCTATATCTGTCATGATTTGTGTGTTTAGAAGTGTTGTATGTATTATATATTCCTACGAAACACCATGCAAAACACCATTAGGAAAAACAAATGAAATGAAACGAATGAAACAGATAAATCAGTTAGGTTTCGATATCGGTATAACCGTATAACGATTGCAGCGCCCACAGATTGTAGTGACAGCAACTGGCGAATAAAACAAACACAATGGCGGCGTGATAGCGGTGATGGCGTCCGCGGTAGCTGCCGTGTTTGCTTTTGCTCGCAGTTGAACCATTTCAGTGACAACAAAGTGTCTCAGTTTCGATGTTACGTTGTTCCCTGCCAGTGCATCGTTCCCTCCTTTGGTTTAAATCACTCAGAACAGAAGCTGCTAAGAAGCATGTGATTGCCAAAGCTTCGTAACCAATTTATAGCTGCCAAAATGTTCGCGAATTTCCAGACGACTACGGTGTGGTTTGAAGATCGCTTGTCGCAGCTGATTTTACGTGTAATGGCGAGTGCACGTGTGATGGCTAAATATGGGACCCGGTTTTCTTTTCAGGCGTACGCCGCCCATCCTCCAGATCGAGAGAAAACAAACCGACCGCAAGAATCGGCGTTCCGCAGAACAATTTGATTGCAGTGCTAGCGGTTGCCACTTCATGCAGTGGCTTTTTGTATGTGTGTGTGTCATTAGCGAATGTTATTTCAGTTACTGATGTTAGTAGTCCATGTGCATTCGACGTTTTAGTGTAGCGATGAAGTGTGCAGTCTGTCGTGCAAGCTGCGTGGTGCCCAAATATAGCCATGTTTTGATTCTCCAGAACTAGATCTAGCTTTGCTAAAAATAGGCCAGTGCATTAGCGTATGCCGCGATCGTTAGTGATTCCACCCCTACGGACGTCACGGCGGTCCTGGGTTTTTCAGAATAGATTTTCTTAGTTTCAGAGGCTAAAGAGAAAAAAACTACATTGGCTGAATGTACTTTTGTATCTTTGCTATTCGTGCCTTTTCCCTTTTTATCTATAACCGTCTAGTTCAAACGCCAGCAGCAAGCCTCCCCTGAATGTATCTTTGCACCATCTAGCTTTTTGTGTATAAGGTACGAATGAATGCCCACCCTGAGCCCATGTTCCGCAACTGTACAAACATGCGTCAGTCAGTCTATACTTTGTGGCATTCTAAACATGCATATTCATGTCAGAAGCGAACATATGCATTAGACGGTTGCCACAGCTATCCGAACCCCAACAAAACTGCCCTATACCTGGCAGTGCCCAGTGTGCCCAAACATTGCAATATCCTGGGAACACTACCAGATGTACGAGTACCGATTTTCTGCCAATCTGTGGTGCACACCATTAAAAAGTTTGTATAGGAGAACAAAACGATATACTAGATGTATGCACAAAACCATACAAAAGAACATATCTTGTAGCCTAGTGGACATGATTTGAAACCCTGGTATACCCAGGGTTGAAGTGAAGCTGAACACAATCTCTTCTCACTTTTTGCACTATGCTACATTTCCAATGGAACCAATGATGCCAAATTCTCGTGCATACAAAGTCTAACATATCTACTTTCCAGGTGCAACATGCTCAAGATAAGCTACAGAGTTCAGATGATAAAACATGTAAAACAAGCTGCCAGATGCAGGTCATAAAACATGTAAAACGAGTTCCGTTCCCCTTAATTGGAGGCGTATATCGCCGTCCGATAAAGGCCATATGCTGCTCCGGAGGTCTTTCTGAGCTTGTCGGAAAAAGTCTACAAAGCCTCTTTTTTTCTACGGCAGCCAAGATAGAATGTGCTGAAGTTACCTATACTGGGAGTTCAGCCGACGGGCGGAGCTTGTGGCTCGTTGGAAAAAGCAGACTTTACGATAACACAATATTGCACATTATCGAAAGACGGTCACATTCTCTTCTACGTCAACAAACAAGGTGGTGGAAGAAACGTGCCGTTTCCCAGACCTCCAGCCACGATAGCTATACCCTGCATCAACTGTTTTGTGCTACGTCGTCGAAGCTAGCATAGCTTCCAGTGCCACCAATGCTACTCGAGCAAGCGTGTGCAATCCAAGAGAAAGCCACATGCACACGCTCTCGCATCAACGTTGAGCTGCAGCACTGTGGAAGCTACACTGGCCTCAACGACGTAGCAGAGAATAGTCAATGCCTACTATAGGCCCCAATGGCATCTTTGAAAGAATGCGAAACTCTCCCGGTTATCAAATCAAGTCAAAGTAAAGTTTATTTAGACAACCGTCGAGGAATACAGCTGTCTGGGGGGCCGCCACAAAAGGCATCGACATGCCTGACAAGGCGACAGCCCCCTGCCCTCTCCACGGCCAGACAAAATGAAAGACTTAGCAACTCCGCAATGCACAGGAAAACGCCATCTTTCTGCTGTTTTCGCACATTGACCGTGCCCTGCTCCTCGCAGGTACGGGCGAACTGGTCCTCGACATGGAACCCTTACTGGTGCTGGTGCCGGAAGAGGACCAGTCCCGGTACCAGTGCCCGCACTGCAGCTACAGCTGCACCAACCGGGCCTACCTCCAGCGCCACATGCGGGTGCACACGGGAGAGCGCCCGTACCGGTGCGACGTGTGCCCCAGCGCCTTCAAGGACCGCAGCAACCTGAACCGACACCGCCGGTGCCACACTGGCGAGAAGCCCTTCAAGTGCCCCCACTGCTGGCGCCGCTTCAACCAGACGAGCAGCCTGCGCACCCACGTGCTTGGCCAGCACGGCACTTCGCGCTGGCGCTGAGGGCGCGTTTCTCGCCGGAACTACGCCACCGGGAACGCGTTGCCGACTGGCGCGTTTGGCGTCCCTCCCCACCCACACGTTGAAAGTAACCTCGGAGTGGCAACAAATGACTTTGCGGGAGCTAGCGCAGCATGCCGTCGGATGTTGCGGTCCTGGCGGTTGGTCATAGAAATGCCGGCAAAAAGATGGCAAGAAGTGTCCCGCTGTTGCTTGCCACGATTCCGATGGTGGTGCAGTGGCGGAAGCAGACGCAGCAAACTCCCGTTCTGCTGCAGGAGGCTCTCCGGCTTCACAGTTCATAGAGACTTCTGCAGTTAGGACGCTGCGACAATGTTGACTCCCGCATTCGCTTGTACATTCCGACGGAACTCCTACCGTCTACCGCCGGTACTGCGACACCCAACGGCCCGACACGCCATCTCTTGTGGCGTTGTTTGTTGCCGCTTCTGGACGACCTACGGTGTGTGGACAATGTAGGACGCCAAACTCGCGAGTCGAAGACGCGTTGCGCGCTGTACCGGAATGCTTCGTCAGTTGCGAGACACTAGTCATTGAGTACTTGCAGGGTATACTGGGACTTGCCAAGCTTCTGCTCAGCGCTGTCCAATGGCACAAACAGTTGGCTGGCACCAAAGACAAATCAATGCGAGGGTTTGTTAGAACGGTATCGCGCACGTTTCACACGCTTTGGCGTAGATCCGAGGCTGGAAAGATAGTGGCGGAGACGGCGAAAACTGTTTTCAAGTGCGACAAGTCTTCAACTGTTATGAACTTGTGTTTTAAGGCAAGGCAGATAATATGGTCACAAGTGACCAATTGGCGAGCTCCATTTTGGTCCCCGACGGGTGCTTTGAATGTGGTACTCTGTGTGCACTCGGTGGATCTCCGGTATTGCACATTACAAACGACTGTTACGGTTTGCTTTGTAACTCCAAGAGACTGGCTACAATATTTAGCTATAGAAAATGTTTCATTTTTAATGATTGTCAAACTTAATATGCAGTTAGGCATCCACTAATGGACAATGACCGGTGGCAATTCGTCAGCTGACGACAACCACCTGTGGTTTGCCGATGAAGTTTTGGTTGCTTCGTCGGTACACAACCAGCAGGAGCGACATCTGGCCCAATGGCTAAAAACCAAACTAACTAAAGCTGTTTTTTTTTCTTCACTATTTTACAAATATTCATATTCCTAAAGGGACGAATACATGCGAGAGTATAGAGGAGCTTTAGATAACGGCGGCACGTGGTACAACCGGCTGGTTAGTGAAACTTGTGAAGAGTCGCTGGTAAGTCGACGATCTAAAGGCGTGTAGAAGAGATAGTGTTAACTTTCTCCGCATGGATTAGAAACATAGTTTAAACATCCTCAAACAATTGAATGTAAAAAAAAACAAAAAACGAGAGCATGCCCTTTTTTTTTTCCCCTGGCCTGGGTGGCTTGAAATATGTGGATGTTTAGTGTGGACGATCGCTTTCTCTTGTGTAAAAGTGACATCAGCAAAATCACCCGTTTTAAAGCTTGTGGATGTAAGGTGCGGCTCTATAGTCGAAACCCCATTGTCTGCATCTTGAGAAAATAACCAGAGATGCTGTCATATCCCTGGTTGTTGTGCGGTGGAATGCCTTCTGGAATAGACTGCACTCTGCTAAGCTCCAGGTTGTGCATGCTGCAAACCTCCGGTGATTTTTATGTGGCCTGTGGGCAATCAATGGTGACCTTCAGTGTTCTCGGTGAAGTATCCCGTGCGAAGTCAAACAGTTCTGTATTTTCAAAGATTCTGCCTATATAAAAGGAAGTGGCAAATATTTTGCCCTTTTGTCCGAGCCTATGTCTAAGACCATTTTTGTTTTATTGAGATTTATACCGTGGTTGAAAGGGTACAAAAAAAATCGTGCAAGTGTCTTTCAGTTTACTTTTCTACAAACTGCGCACATATACTGGCACCAACATACCTGTAGGTGTACATAAGTATAGTTTGCATCTCTTGATCCAGACATGCACATTTCAAGCACATTAGTTTTCCTCTAGCTAGTGAATCTTGCAACTAGTATTTTACACAGCACATTAACTATCAACAAAACTTGCTTTTTTATTTTTATCTTGAGGAGACAAGTTTTATGAAGCACCAGCATTGGCAGCAAATGCCTGCCTCGCGCCTAGAAGCTGCCAGTCGCCAAAACACGCCGCAGGTAATGGTACTTGGCAGGTTGGCTGCTGAAAAGGCAAATCTTTTACTGGTTCCTGCAAGACTAGTTTGCATGATGCGAGACTATGCCACACGATGCGACACGTTTTGGATACCGCCGTCAAAGGCAGCCCATCCAACTTGTTGCAGCAATGCTTGCACCTTAGAAAGTATGTCTTCCTTTAGGTTTCCAGGCTCAATGTTCCAGTATGTAGGGAAAACTTGAAAACCACAGCTGTTGGCTCGAGGTTTTCAATGTTCATTCATCACACTTGCTTTCGTCTCGAGAACTATCGTGCAAAAACTTGAGAACCTTGCAGAGCGTTTCTCATTCATTCAATTACGTGGTGAACTAACAGACCCCATTTGTTATTTTATCGAAACATACATGTTTAAAAGGCAAAGAGCATAATTTTTTTCCTCTGGTAACCAGGCCTCGCAAGAACGACCTTGCATAATGTAAAGGCCACACAAAAAACTTACTTTTGTTTCTTGAGGCAACAGTGAATATGAGTAACATAAAAGAACACAAAAACATATATGAGCCTGTTTCAGCACCACTGAACAAAATCTTGCAACATGGCCAATTGCTTTATTTTCCTTTCTTTTCTTGAGGGGAAAGTCGATTTGTGGCACACTCGTCCTATCTAAGCCACCTTCGTGACCCCGAGGGCAAAGCGCCAGCCAACGGATTCCCAGGTGGCGGGTTCGAATCTAGGTTGAAGTGTCCGCAATCCGACGGAGGCTTGCTGCGGAGAAGGAGCCGTGTAACCGAGATTTCCGTCGCACTTGAACAGATTCCGAGGTGGTTAATCCTTAGTCCTTCGTTGCGGCAATGCCAGATGCCCGTCTTCGTCGGTTTGGCACGTAAAACCCCCAAACTCGACTTCTGCGTTCCATCCAAATGCACGAAAAAATAAGGAAATCTTTTTTCGAGCTGGAGCTTGACGGACTTCTTTAACGCCACGATTGCCAACACACCGTTCCGACGACCTTCCTTCCGCAGGGTACGGTCCGTTTGACGCGGGGAGCCGGGCGGCGCCGCACGACGAGCGCGGAGACCCGCAAGAAGACGCTGCCGCCACCCACAGCCCGCTCCGGTGTCCTCAGTGCGGCTACCGGAGCGGCAGCCGGAGCTACATGCGCATCCACGCCCGCGTCCACACGGGGGAGCGCCCGTTCCGGTGCCAGCTGTGCCCCAGCGCCTTCAAAGACCCGAGCAACCTCAAACGCCACCGGCGCTGCCACACCGGAGAGCGCCCTTTCCTCTGCCCGTACTGTCGCCAGGCGTTCAGCCAGAGCGGGAGTCTCCGCACTCACCTTCTCTACAAGCACGGGGAAGCACCCTGAGGGCGTGTTCGCACCCCAGACCTTTACCTCCCGAGGAAACCGAGCATGTCGTAGATGTTGTTCCGTATTTTTGGTAAAAGCCGATAAACCCGGAAAAATCGCCTTGTAGCCAGTTTTATCAAAATCCGGAAAACCGCGAACCGGAGCTGTCCGTTGAATTTAAGGCTGGATCTTATTTTGGAAACCACACTCTTTATACTATTTTTCAAAAAAATTAGTACCGCATTTTCCGGTGTATAAGACGTGTCGTTGTACGAGACACACCCCCCACTTTTCGCTAGTTTCTAAGTAAAAAATAGTATGTAAGACGCACCTGTGTAAGAACGCACCGCCGAAAATATTGGAAAAAAAGTGTGTCTTATACTCTGGAAAATATGGTATTAATCCTTTAAATACTCAGTTCACAGACATGTTTCCAGGCTACTGGAAAAACTTACAACCCAACCCTGTCCCGTTTTCTTCGACACGAGCCCCGGTACACTTGCAGGTTTTGTCCGGCATCGAAAATGGATGCCGAAAAATACAGAATTTGTGGGAAAATATATCCCCCCAAGAAAATTGTCGGGAATATATGAAAACGAAAACAACCTTGATATCACAGAACGTTGGTCATAGAGCTGCAAGAAAAGGCGACAAAGAGGTGGTGGTGCATAAAGTTTGTGCGACGATTCACACGATGGAGTCGCATTATTGTACCGTAATATACCAAGAAAGCGCACACTTTGCTCAAGTGCCCACTACTATTAACATTTCAAAAACTTTGGAATTCTACAAATATTCGTTAAGTGCCCGATTTGACTGAACAAGCACTCGTGTCTAGATTAACCCAGTTTTTAGTAAAAGTTGGGTGGGCGCTCCTCCCGTATTTTACAATAAAAAAGTTGACGGAGTCTTTTCTTTTTTTTTCTCATGAACTACGGTTTGAGTCTTTTGAGGACTCGTCAAACAAAAGATGGAAAAAGAGAGAAAAAAGAAAAGCACTCCACAGCTCACTGCTGCCGACCTTTTCCAAAAGGATTTCGGACAAGATGAATGATCTACGGGCCGGTCGCAGCTCCCCGCAGGCTCTAGAGATTGGCGAACGTCCCTGACGTGTCGCATGTGACTTCAAAACTTGACATCTAATCCCCTCCTCAGACAAAAATCACCAACGTGTAAACACGCCGCGAATGACGCGGCGCTTCCTCGGATGCTGAAATAAGCTGCCTGCCTCCTTTTCTCGAAGCTAGTCTCGCTGGTGATGCAATATTTGAGTTCAGAGCCGTAACAATTGCTCTCGAAGCGTAATTAAAGGGACTGTGAAGCAATTTTCTTTCGCTCCGTCCAATTATAGATGACTTGCACGCGACATCGTTACACCATACGGGTCAACGCTCCAAAGCACGCTCGATGCTCGCGAGATGCCAAAGCGCCGTCGGGAGTGGAGCTTTGCCTGTTCGACCGCAGTGCTTGCAGCTTTCACGCGTTGGAGCACAGCGTACAACCCTCGAGTGACACAAACGAAGCTGCCAGCGAGCTGGCATGAGCTCGAGACGAATCTGAGATCGAGAAACACAAAGAAAGGAAGACTGCTAAAACATAAACGGCGTGCACAGAGTCGAGGACGAATCGGTAACAATTTTGGGGGTAGCACGGCCGGATCCGACGCCGTAAAACGAGCCGGGAAAAATCGGCGCCTGATTGAGGAAAACCCAGAGTGTGTCGCTCTCATTTTTTGCGAGAAGAGAACTGAGCCCCGAAAATTTGCATGGTAATACTGACCTGCTCGGTGCACATTCGGTGAAAGCTCCAAAGTTTTATACGAAGGTGTCGATTTTTCAGACTCGTTTTACGGTGTCGGATTCGCTCCGGGCACCCTACGAGATGAGTGTGAATGTAGAAAGCTGCGTCGAAATGCAGCTCTATCCGAGAGGTATCGTCGCTCCTGGCTACGAGATCTGTAGCTCGTAAACAACAATCAGCAAACATTTTGTATTGTCAAATACCTTACCAGAAAAGAAAAAAAAAATGTTGCAATTAGAAAAATTACTTACCCATTTTCTTTCGACAAAATATAGAAACAAATGTGCACTTCCAGTGCACAAGATTTTTTCTTTTTTCCGATACAAAAATTGAAGTTTAAAAAGTAACTGTGTTATTGAAAGGCAGGCACATGTCGTGCATTTTGAAACTAAAGTAAAACTAAGACATTTTGCACTACGCAGAACTTTATACCAACCAAAGGAAAATTCCTTAGCCAACGAGAAGCACACATTAAATCAAATTTTTGGGAAAAAAAAAAAGAGGAAAACATAATAACCAATCAACATACAAAACAAAACAACATGCATTTGAGTCCGGCAAATCGTGGCAGTTAAACAAACTTCCACACAGGCTTGAAGTTCCTCCAATTGCTTTAGAGCGTCCTTCGTTTTCGCAAAAGATGAGCATCTTGTTAGAATCCTTCCCCAAGTTTGCCTTACGCCCAATCTTTCGTGAGACAAGCCCAATCCTGAAAGCTGCTTCCTGGCAATGCTGCTTGTATTAACCATATTCCTAATCGTGTTGTTCCACTTCATGCCAACGTGTGTCCGTGTATGCAGCAGGATGTCTTTTGTCTTTTCCAATTTCATTCGTAACCTTCTCGTTCCAGTTCATATTTACGGTCAGTGTCCAGTGTTTCGTCGCGTTTCATGATATAGTATCTTCGTAGCTGCACTGTCGCAAACGCCACATCGTCACGTTTGTGTCTGTCTCGTTTGTTGGCACTCGCAGAATTGAGGAGGCGAAAGACGTCTAGAAGTGCGTCGGTGCCAGCAGTTTATTCCCTAGACGCAAGCGGCAGACACATAATTCTTATACGAAAAAAAAAAAAAAAAAAGTTTCAGGGGATGTTACACTGTTAGGTGGAGAAAGGGGCAGCACGACACAGCTGAATAAGTGAAACTGCGTCGTCTCCGACTAACCGTGGAATGACGCGCGGACCAACCGGGGAGGGGAGGGGGGAGGGAGGGAGGGGGCCGAACCGACGACCTCCCTAGTCGCTTTCTTCCGTGTCGTCGTCGTCACTGATGTATCGCTTCACCTGCCGGCTCTTGCGCTTTTTCGTCTTCTCCTGGAAGATGCGACGAAACCAAGGGTCAAACACTGGGCGGTCGACGCCTTGAAACACTCTTTCAGTGATTGCGGCGTGCTGGCTCAAGTTTGGCGTGCGAGCGCTTTTGGCCGGCGGTTGTCGGATTTTTAGGTAAAGAATGATGAAGTTGCCGGAGAGGCGCCATATCCTTGAAGAGGCTCTAGAAGCAATCGGCCTTTGGCATTTGAACTCTACGAGAAAGAGAACAACAACGAGGCTCCAGGTTTAGCATTGCACTTCGTCAACAAGTGAGGCAAAGCAACGTGAGCGGCGACTTTACAAAATTTTCGGAAATGAAATGGCGAAGCAATGACTGATACGAGCTAGTGATACTAACACTACACGGGTCAGAGAGGTTCTAATGACGTGTGCACTCCTCAGGAGAGTCAGAAAACACTCCTAAAATGCAAAACAAAATAAAAAAAGATGCTAATGAAACAACACACATTTGATCCCAGCTGTCCACAGCAGCATCCATCTTTTAGGGAAGCCTTCTAGTGAGATTAGTACATTGAAAACCACCTACACTTAAGTCTATTCTTTTCTTTTTCAACAAAGTTCACACTTTCACAGCTGGTTTCAATGCCACTGAGTACACACTTTAAGATGTAAATTAGTAGTTCACAACAAACTGGTTACACATTTACTGGCCGTCATATTTTGAAAAAGAGCACAACTCTAATACCACAAGTTTAAAAAATTGCTCGAGAAAAACACTGCACCTTAGAAACACATTTTTTCCTTGTTTTTTAGAGGTTTGCTCACCGACTAATTCTAGAACCATTCCAAGCAACGACATAATCATTTTTTTTTTTTTCGAGAGTTCCCCCAGTTGCCCAGAAATTACCTACCAGCCCTGCGTCGCAGTGAACTTTTAGAATGCGGCGTAAAATATAGAAACAAGGACTGTGCACTTGACTGCAGAACGAGGGCATGACAGACGGACTAGCAGTTCTTGTTATCGGTATACCTCATTTCAGCATACCGTGGCAAACGGCAGCCAATATGAGTGTTGAAACAGGGCAGATGAAAATGTACCGTCGAATGCATTCCTGCTAAGAGCCATAATGCGCTTCACGGTCGTTGTTTGCACTCCGCCTTTTGCCAAATTACGCTGAAACGGAGTATAGCTGTTGCCAGCTCTGAGTGAAGATGCAAACACGCGCACTTCGTGTTGCGCAACAATTGTGAGACAGAAGTCGCGGCAGCCATTTCTGTGGCTTCGTGGTAATTGCATACAACGCCTGTCTACACTCCGCGCGACGCTAGTGTAGTTTTCATAGCTATCCAACCCCACGCTGCTAGAGGGAAGGGGGTAAGTGGTCCCCCTTTTGTGCTCGACAACACCGACGCGAATCGAAGGGAAGTGTCAGGGGGGACCAGTCCCCTACACCTCGCAACCCGCTTTGCTTCAGAACTTGAGTGAAACTTTGCTAGACGCACAAATGTCCAACACAAAAGTTAATGGTAAGTATAGCTTGGTTGTGAGGCACGGAAAACACGGCATGCGAGCTCAAACACTGCAAGCACTGTTATTGTAGCTCTCAAAGAGAGGCCTAACCAGTGACTCTCATGCGACAAGCTTTCATTGGGAGGCCCCACAGTCCAAGCTCTCGGGGTGTGGCCTCTCGGAGTGCATTCTCTCACAATGAAAGCTCGCACAATCCAAGCGCTCACAGTCCAAGCCCTTACAGTTCATGCTCTCACCGTGCATGCTCTCAGTGTGAGCTCCCACAGCAAAGAGTCTCAGTGCGAACTCTTACAGTGGGAGCTCCCACAGAGCAAGCGAGAGAGCGGGATTGAAACGAAAAGATCGGCAAAAAGGAGGAAGGGGAGAATGCAGCTGAACGTTCCCTCCCTAGTCGTCCTATTTCTTTTGTTCGGCAACAAATTTAGTGGCACTACCTATTAGGTGGCCCTTGTACACTTCTGGTTCGTGCATATTTCATAATCTTTTAAGCATCATCCTTTCCCGGTAACAATGAATTACATCCGACAGTGCCACAAGCGCCCCTTCCCGAAGACTGCGCGTAGATTCAATCTCGTAAATACCGCGAAACCCGCCGTCTGGTTCAGAACCAGAAGCGTTCAAGGGCCGTCTGCACACCGATGCCGCCACGTGTGGACCCGCGCGAGCGGGGAGGTCTACCTCCGAGCCGTGGCCGTCGGCCGAGGTGCCCTGCCCCTCCTGGTCCGTGTCCTGGTCCTGGTCCGGCCCCAGGGCCAGGTCGCCGTCCTTCTCCAGCCGCTCCCGGGCGCTGGTGAACACCGACTGGAGCACGATGGAGTCCTCGTAGATGAGCGACCCCTCCACGTTGTACGTCTGGGCGTTGATGCACAGCAGCATGAAGTCGTCCTCCAGGTCGTCCAGTGTGCGGTAGCGGTGCTCCCGGATTCGCGCCTGCGCAAGCGCGGGGGTAAAGACGGGAGCAGAACGCGGAAAATTGCGAGCACTCACATCGGCGGGCCAGATGCCGCAACAAGTTGAAGTTGCTCGAATGCTCGTCATCTTTCTAACGTGAAACATTCTTTGGCTAGGTGTTGGAAATTTCGTGAAGCCCAGACAAAAGTGAAGCCTAGATAAAAGAGTGACCACGAGGCATGACACTGATTATCATTGTTATTGGATGGGAAAGGAGAGAGAGGTGCTCGATGCCGATTGGTTAACGGAGAGGTCATGTGACCAGAGGGATAAGCAGGGAGCAGTGATTACATTAACTCTACGGTGCGCACATACGGCCCACTCTTGGTGCCGCCCGCGAACCGCCGATCTTCAGGGGAGAGATTTACTAGCTGCGTTCGATTTACTTGCACCTCCTGCACCGGTGCAGAAAAGTGTAGGGCCTTGTACTTCCGGTCATATCTAAATACACATACTGGAAGTAGACTGCCCTACACTTTTCTGCACCGGTGTGGGAGGTGTAAGTAAATTGAACGCAGCTACTGTAGACCCTTTCCGAAATTCAGTGCCATCTGGTGACTCAAGGAGCAGTTTCAGTTTTGACAAACCACTGGCGGTCACGAAATTGTGTTGCGCCAATGCGTCAATGGCGTACCGCCTACTCGGGGCCGGCTGGGAACCGGTCTCGAGAGAAACACTTACCACCTTGAGCACCTCTCGAGTACACTTTTCCTTTGTTTCCAAATTACGCAAGTCTCTTGGTGCGTACAGGCACCGATGCAGAAAATTAAACACTTGTTTTAGCCCGCATAATTAAACTGCGCATTACGGAAAGCCAAAACTCCGTTAAATTGTGGCGCTAGTGGCAGTGATAGGATGCAAAAGTTTGACAACATGACGTTGCCTAGATCAAAACATAAAGCGGGGAAATCAAATTTCTCCGAGTGTACCATAAAGGATGCCAAAGTGTAGAGTCTGATGTACTTTACTTCGCTTTAAGCACAGAATCTTTCAGTGAGTTTTATATTTCATTCTAGGCACGTTTCACAAGTAACTTACCCCACACCTTTTATGAGACGAGAAGGAGAAACCCTCACCTTAATCTTCTTCAAATCCACCGGTTTCTTAATCACGTCGTAGTAATCCGGAAGTTCTCGCTTCGAAGGGAGCTGCAGGAAGGCTTCGCTCAGCACGCGGCTATCGCTGCAAAGACCAACATATTCGGTGGTTAGGGCAACGTCAACTGACAACAGTGTCAACAGAGAAACGATTTCCCCCCAAAAAAGAACCAGGACTTAAAAAACATAAATTTAATTGCCGACCGATTTTTCTAACTTTGTGGGGACCGACCGAAAAAGCATCCAAATCATAAAGCAATTAGAAAAATCCACAGATTACAAAACTTGGCCTTATTGAGCCTAAGCACACTTAGTACCTTGTCTCATGTTCCTCAAGATAATAATAATAATAAAGCAAAGCAAAAAAAAAAAAAAAAGGAAAACATTTATACCATAGGACACCTAACGGCTGGTTCAGCAGCACTAAAATAGTGCTCTGCCAAACCTATCCAATTCCACTTGAAACATTATGTCAGCAAACAATCCAAGGTAGTTTCCTCTTGGTGGCCGACACTCGTATATTAGGCCGAAAATAGAATTTTCGCGCTGCAAACTTTCTGAAAAACTGGTTGTTAATATATACTATTTCAATCAGGTCAGTCGCAGTTCCTTG
Source organism: Ixodes scapularis (assembly GCF_016920785.2). Taxonomy (NCBI): domain Eukaryota; kingdom Metazoa; phylum Arthropoda; class Arachnida; order Ixodida; family Ixodidae; genus Ixodes; species Ixodes scapularis. The sequence goes on along the minus strand of NW_024609838.1, from coordinate 9,896,912 downwards.
TCAATGTCCGGAATGAGGAGCAAGTCCAAATTTGCAGCGTCCGAAAAATCGGTCGGCGACTGTAGGTTTCTGTTCAAGGACTTGCACTAAAAAACCTATTTTAACCCCTTTTAGCCATTTTTACTTTTAGGGAATTTCTGACCCACAACTACTTTACTGTATTTACTCGCATAATGAACGCATCCCCCACAACAAACATCAATATTTTGACTTCTTTTTCCTTGCATAATGAACGCACCTCTAATTTTCAGCTTCGTGAGTCTCGAACTGCGTCCAACTTAGCTAGCCACCAAGCCAATTTTCTTTTGCCGCCAAGCGGCCAGGCCAAGTCAAGTCAAGTCAAGCCAAGCCCAAGCCACACCACGCCACTCTTGTAATGGCTGCGGGTGCATAGTTGCGGAAGTGGTCAACCATGGAACCAAGCAGCGCACACACCTAGCGAAGCTGGGGTCGAGGAGGGAGATTGGTGGCTGAGTGGGCTAGCGCACACCAGCTCGGAGCACATGGAGCGAAAGCTTGCGCTGCAGAACCTAGCGATCCCGGGCTCGATCCCCACCCCTGCCCGTTTCGATCTGGATGAGCATCGTACCGGGGTGCGGTCGTGTATCACTACTGCGTGAACCACGTTAAAGACCTCAGGCTAGCGGTTGTACTGCACTGGCTAGATTTCTCATACAGAGCAAGTGACTTGTCACAACTTTGAAAATGGCTGACCAACTACAAGCTGTATAAATATCCACACAACCCCAATTACTGGGGTAGAGGAATTGTCCAGCGCCGGACATGTTTCGCCCATCGGATGCATTGATGTCAACAAACACGCCATTGTCTGTGGTCTGCTTTTGGACAGAAATCGTGAAAGTGGCTAGGCCCAAGAACGGTCGCGTCTCTCTCCTCGCTGATTGAGCTTCGTAGGGTAGTTTTCCTTTGGCAAAAGGCATGCCGAATCTGCCCTTAAAAAGGTTTGCAATTTATAGCCATGGTTACTATGGCGCGCCCACGAACAGCCCTGGGTACGCATCCATCACTGGGGATGTGCCTCATCACCCCGTCGTGTCATATGGGCACCTATAATGATATTTGCGCAAAGTGTGTAAATGCAAAAATTTTTACCCGCAATAATGAACACACCAACTAGAAATGTGTCAATTTTACGGGGAAAAAAGTGTATTTATTATGCGAGTAAATACGGTAATCGTTGTCTTCAAAGTTATGTTCGTTGCCTTAAAAATCAAGTTTGTAGCCAGAAACAAAATAAAAGCAAAATAAAAAAAAAAAAAAAAAAATCAGTGTTACCATTTAACTTCTCAAGTGACCCCCCTCCCTTTTTTTTTTTTTCAAAAAGTAACCTAAAAGTGCCATACAAATCAAATTTCAAGTTTATTACGCAAAAATCAGCAGCGCGAAAAAGAAATAAAAAAAAAAAATGCGGCAACTAAAACGAGAGCTGCCATCTATAATCAGCGCCGCAAACTACTCGGACGAGCCTAGCTCATCCGTGGAACTGAGGGCTACCGAAAAAACCACTGGATGAGCCGAGCTCGTCCATGGCATTTTTAGCGAAAAAGCGGCCGACGAGCTCAGCTCGTCCAAGGCACTTAAAGGGATACTGAACCGAAATTTGGATTTCGCAAAGTAAGGCTGCAGAAGTGTTGAACCGGATGCTACGAACTTCAAAACATCGCTCGTACATCGATATCTCAAACGGATGGCTGTACTTTTGGAAAAGAAGGGCGCGATCAAGCGAGTTCTTTGACGTAACTGTCCTCCGGGAGAATTTGAGGATGAGGAGAAGCGGCCTTGCTTCTCTCCTCCTCGCTTCGGTTCACCAGCGTGACGGGACGTAGCGAGGACAAGAGGGAATGGGAATAGTGACGTGCCTTGTCTCGTCGGCCTCGTCGGCCGAATTCAATCGCGCACTTCTTTTAAAAAAAATACAGCGATCCGTTAGATACCCACAAACTAAGCCACGAGCGAGCCTGGTTCATTTTAAAACGATGGAGTGCGTGAACCGGGGAAGGCAGGCGAGCAACACTTCTCCTGAACGGTTTGAAGACGGCTCCACATTGACAAGCTAGGCTCGTCCAAAAAGATTAAGGGGTTAAACCATGCCTAATGGCATTGCTTTGTAGAGATAAGATGCATGTGTGAGGTGCATGGGCACATGTATGTGGCTTTACATTGCAGGTGTTTCTCACACTTCTAAACTTCTGGATCCACAGATGCACCACAGAGAAAGGCAGGTCGCAGGTATTGCTCGTGACCAACCTTTTACTGCGCTGCTGTGCTAAGAGGTTGGTCGTAAGTATGGTGTGTCAAAAATATGCGAAAAAGCGAACGTCGACGTCGCCATTGAGCCGAAATCGGGGGCCACTTTTTCGGATGCGCAAAACACGCCAGTCGGATATGACGGCAGGCGGTCCTCACCTGTCTTTGTAGTTGATGACGATGTCGATGAGCTTCTTCATTTGCTTGGTGAGCGACGGGGGGTTGGGCGACGCCTTCTCCACGGGGGGCCGTCCCCTCCGCTTCTTGGCGGGTGGCTCTTCCTCCTGGATGAGCCGCGAGGCCCCGCCCCCCTTCCGCTTCCCGCCACTCCGCTCCACGCTGGCGGACGGGCCGGCCCCGCCTCCGTTGTTGCTCGGGCAGACCGACTTGCGGGACCGCTTCCTCGTCTCCATCTCGTCCAGGTTGCCGTCTTCGACCGCCTGTCGTTCCGGAAACGAGCCGACGTTGTATCGCTCGGAAGGTAAATTGGAGAAGGATGTTTCGAGCGGAGGTGCGCCCACTTGAAGCCCCAAATTCGTGTTGACATTTATGGCGGCGTTCCATCTGACTGTAACTGAAACTAACGATAACCTCGCCGTAATCCCAAATTACAGTAACCTAGCCATAATTTGAAGATACGAAGACCTCGCCATAAGCTGTTGTTTTGGTAACCTCACGTTAGGCTAGTGCTACAATTAGGGGTGTCGCAAACGTTCGTTGAACGGGAGATCCAACTGGTTTGTCATCAAATTTTTGGAAAAATTTGGCGAAAAAATTTGGCGAAAAAATTTGGCGAAGGTTGACTGCCAACTGGTGTTGCCAAACTTCACAGAAAAGTTGCAAATTTGCGAGACAAATTATTTACCCGGTAGGTTCTCCAATTTAGAAAAATGATTACTAATGGTTATGCAATTTATAAATATCAGTGTGGTTTCCGAAAAGGCTTCTCGTGTGATAGGCAACTGCTCGAATTCACTCATGACCTTCATGTTAATATGAACACTAACTCTCAAACCGATGCCGTATTTCTTGATTTCTCTAAAGCATTTGATCGCGTACCTCATTGTCGTTTAATATCTAAACTCTCCTCGCTCAATCTTGATTCTCTAACTCTCTCGTGGATTCGAAACTTTCTCTCTCTCCGTTCTCAGTTTACTGTCAATGGAGATTTTCAATCTGACATTTCTAACGTAACTTCGGGAGTCCCTCAAGGCACCGTCTTAGGGCCTCTTCTCTTTCTTATCTATATTAACGACCTTCCTGATTCGCTGTCCTCTAACATACGTTTGTTTGCAGATGACTGTGTGCTATACCGAAAAATTAATCATCCAAATGACCATCTAATCCTTCAGCGAGATCTCGACAATATTCATAATTGGTGTGACAAATGGTTAATGCCCCTAAACACGTCAAAATGCAAATTACTTAATTTTACTCGCAAAAAAACCCTTTCATCATTCCCCTATTCTCTTGGTAACACGCCTGTTAGCGTTGCTTCTTCTTACAAATATCTGGGAGTTCACCTCACTTCTAACCTCTCATGGATCACCCACGTTAACAACGTAATTGCTAATGCTTCTCGAACCCTCGGATACATTAAGCGTAACCTCAAGGCAGCACATCCTCAACTCCGTAAACTAGCCTACGAAACTTACGTTCGCCGAAAACTTGATTATGCTTCACCAATCTGGAACCCCCATCAAGTCTACTTAACCAAACGTATCGAAGCCGTCCAAAATCGAGCGGCACGTTTTATAACATCGAGTTATTCGTATAACATAAGTGTTTCTACTCTAAAAGATCAGTGTTCTCTCCCTCTACTCGAAAACCGCCGTAAAATTGCTCTTCTGTGCCTCATCCATAAGCTCTACTATCACGATAATAATATACCTTTTCTTGAGCCTCCTAACAGATCTTCCCATCGAACCACTAACAGCAAAAGTTTCAAGCACCTAACCGGTAAAACTAATGCGTTTATTAACTCCGCTGTCCCGCGAGGCATCCGCGATTGGAACGACCTTCCCAACACCATAGTCGACATTAGTGACGCCGGCCTGTTCCGTGAGGCGATTTCTACATTGTTTTCATAGTTGGCTACCTTATTTTTATACTTTATTTTATATTTCTTATTTTGTTTTATTCTTTTAATATTTTTTTTTTTGTTGAGTGCTTACATAGACGATATGTTGGTGATTTTTGACCTCATTTGTTTCTGTGTGGATTTTCCCTGCTATTTTTATAGCGTTTACAAATGTATAATTGATGTGTTTTTTTGTTTGTTTTTTTTTCGCTTCGTGCGGTGTTCTGTATTTTTGATTTTATATTCCTTGCCCCCCCCTTATGTAATGCCCATTGAGCCTTTAAGGGTTGAATAAATGAAATGAAAAAGCGAATATATATCCTTTAAATGATTTAGTCAGCTTGTTACCATCCTTTGCCAGGTGACGTCGGCTTGTCCTCAATTCCCGCGCGTCTGCACACTAGTCAAACCTCAGTTGAACTAAAAATACAAAAGCAAAGAGGGGAAGAAGACGGACGTGCACAGCCTTTTTATTCCTAGCAACTATGCCAACACGCTCGTCAAAATCTTCAGCTGAACTCTGCGCGAGAGGTTCAAGAAATCTGAAACCTGCCGGAACTCGAGCCTCAAAAGATTCATTACACAATATCTTCAACACAAGTTAAAAGTTACCTAAATGACGACCTAGTTGTCACTTAGTTACGGCATCCTAACCGTAAATTGAAGTTACAAGTTTTCTGTAACATAAAAAAAAAACAAAAAAACGAAAAGAATATTTTTTTTTAAACATTCTAATTGGGACACATATGTCAAAAAAAAAAAATTTTTATGCGAAAAAAAAAAAAGAAAAGAAAATTGGAGCAAAATTGATGGTGCAAGGTTTATTTTAGTTACACCTGAATTATGTGCCAAAGTCCATGACGTCACGGAATGGTCATACCCTCTTTCCACCTCAACGTGATGGCCACAGCTTCTCTCCTCCACGCTCCCAAAATGCAGAGAGAAAACAAGTCTAAAGGAGGCGACTACCAAGTAAATTGTGTTTTCACCGTACAAATTCCTATAAAAAATCATTGTTTTTTCTTTTTGCGTAAAATTAATTTCTTGACACACATGTCTCAGACTGTTTAAAAAAACGTTTTTTTTTCCTTTTCAGAGGCCCTTTAAGGCTCGTTAAAAGTCACACGCTCAAGAGTCCTTAGGTCTTGCAATGAGAGAATATGCTAGCACCATCTCTCGGGCAGCTGTGGAACACTTATAGCCCCTTCCCCTGGCAAATAGCGAACGCTCGGCAAGCGCTCGCCGAGCGAATTCTTGTTTCCCTCGCGAGATGCGAGGGAAACAAGAATCCGCTTGTAGATCTGGAGCCAGTGGGGCGCTCGCCGAGCAGCTCCAACCACTCCGTGGAAAAGTGGCGGAGCGCGTCGAGCGGTCCGGAGTAGTTCTCCGCGCAGCCTTTTTCGGAGGAATACGATCTGTAGTCGTCTCTCGCAACGTTTCAGTTTCGTTATCGACATTCCCACGGGGGATTGAAGGAATTTCGCGGCTTTTTTGTTTCAAGTGCTGGTTGGGCTTTCTTGGTGTGCTTGTTTTCGTTCCCCTCGTCATGACCGACTTGCCCGAGCATACTGCGACGATGACATCGTTGCAGTTAATTTCAGGAGGTCTAAGTGACAGCAACGAAGACACCAGCTTAGCTCCAGCTCGAGTGACGACGAGGCAGCCGTTCTCGGCGAAGTGTTTGCCGAGTAGTTTGGCTGGCCAGCGAAGAGGCCCAAGATACCGCATTACGTCGAAGGCGTTGTGCGCGCCGATTCGGATGAAGAGCTAGGTATATGTCGTTTGTTTGTTTTGTGGTCTCTGTAATGTAATTGGAATAATTAGAAGACAACACGCCAAATACTCCGCAGATGGAAGTCGCCTTCGGAGATGACGATCGCTTTACGGCATACGTGTTTGGTATTGCTTAATAGCATCCTACGGCTCGTACAAGTACTTCTAGTTGTCTTCATCGGGCTTATATAACTGTAGGGAAAAATAAATTGTGTCTTAACGTCGGGGTCACCCTTAGTCAAGAAGTAAACCATAAATTTTTTGTCAAGGCATAAAGTTCCGATCAGAACTTCATGCTTTCAGCAAGATAGCAATGGGAACCGCGACTGTTCAAAAGCGAGAGCAGGCGCTCTGGAAGCGGTGGCGCTGGGAGCGTTACGCTCGATTTGCGCCGCAGCGCGTGCCACTGGGATGGACTACATGATTGATCACTCACGGAGGCCGACCGCTCGACGACCCCTAGCGCGGAGCGCTCGGCATTTGTCAGGGGAAGGGGCTATTAATTTCTGCACTATCCTTTTTTTTTTTTCGCGCATAATCTTTTTTGTTTTTATCAAAAAGTTTTTGACAATGTTATAAACGACCATTTCTCAGAGATGGCACGTACATCTGATATCGCAAAAACCTTAAAACCTTCGCCCTAGAGAAATGCAGTTCCAAAATCGCCTCATAGGTGTCACCAGCAGCGTGTTCTTTCGTCCCAAGGGATACTTAAAGGATTTAAGGCACAAGGTCTTAAGGGGTCACGAGACGAGTGTGTGAAGGAGAGAAAAAGGCGTTCTCACCCGCAGCCACTCCTTGTCAGTGAGTGCATCCGAATAGTCGACCTCCTTGCGTTGGCGGTTCCCACGCCCGAAGATCTTGTCCTCCTCTTCTTCGTTGGTGAGGCGTTCCACCTGTGCAAGCACCCAGAACGCGTGCCAGCTCAGTCCCGACGCCCCAGAAAACTCGCGGAAGTCGAGGAGGGATCAACGAGGCTTAGCATTGCTTCGTTTCGGGAGATCTGCACAACGTTCCGGGAGGCACAGAGCACAAGTGTGCGGCTTTGGGAAGTGCTTTCCTTGAGCGAGCGCTCAAGGAAAGCAGTTCCGGTAATGCCGCGTGTCGTCGGGAGTAGGGAGGGGGGCGTAGTCCGGCCGTTAGAGCCTCACAAAACTTGCGAGTACGCGCTCATTTTGTACCACTAAAGCGATACCAGTCATTTATTTTGGTTTCGTTTTCAACCGGAGCAGCCCTTTAAGCGGCTTATCAATACACTAAAAACATAGCGGGACAACCAACATTTTGAAATCTGTTTGAGTTAACCAGAAGTATGGAATATCCAAGTATGATATATCGCGAGCCTACTGTACCACTGTACCGCCCCCTTAAAAAAAAATTGCGTGATCACATAACGTGATGCATTTAGACAGCTGTACTGCTTATTCAATGATATAATGATGTCGAGTGATTAACACTGCGACAATCGTGCGTCATATGGTGATCTGATATTGAAATGAGGTTGCATTGATACATTGTTGATGAATAACTTAAGGTCGTTACACATTTTCTCGCCAAATTTAACGGGGGAACTGAATTGGAGCATAGGTCATATGACGTAATTTTTTCCACTAAATCTAGCGGGGAACCTGAATATTTCTGAGGTCAGGTGATAACCGGTTATGTGACATTAGTTTTCCCGCCGAATATAGCGGGGAAACTGACGGTGTTCAAGTTCACGCTGTCATGAAATCGGGGAATGAGCCACTAACAATTTTCACTAAAGAAAACTGAGCAGTCCCAAGTTAATCCACAACAGACTCACAGCGATAGCTGGGACACATCACGGCGAATTCGTTGGGCAGCGGCGTCGTATTCTCGCATTTTTAACAAAAGCGTTCGGAATAAAATAGCCAACTGACTATTTTGTTTCGAAAGCTTTTGTTACCTTTTTCTTCCACAGCGTGTGAAAGCACGTCTCTTGGCACAAACTTTTGGCACTGACAGCGCTAAGATGGCATTTTGTTATTAAGCATATGCTTTCCCAGAGAGTACATGCAGTGGGCATCGGGCACTCCAAAAACCTCAAGTATAGAGCAGGTTGTTAATGCTGTGGTGTAGCTAAGTGGTAACGCCCTACAACGCCCAGTACAACATCAACAAAGACAACTACTACAACTACACCATCAACGATGCACATTGTTTCCAGTGCTGGAAGAGCCCATGAAAGCTATCGCCGTAAGAAATGCCCGCTCGGGAGTTGCGCGCCCCCTTTGACGAGGAAGAGGCGGGACAGGAATGAGAGCCCACCTCGGCGTCGTCCTTGAGCAGCCACTTGGGGAGTTCGTCCTCCTCCATGAGCCTGGGCTTGCGCTTGATGCACCGGGCCTCGTCCCTCCTCCGGTCAATGTCCATTTTCTGGACGAGAAAACGCGCTCCAATTAACGGCGAGATCGGGCGGCCGAGAAAAAGGCTGCCACTTGGCACCTCGGAAACACCGCAGGTTCGTGGTGCCACCTTTGGTCCGAGCAAATGCGACCTGCGCTTAGAGGGATGGCTACACGGTGGTGGGCCGGTGTTCTGCTCAAAACTGGAGCCGTACGATTTTCTAGACCTGGCTCGCGCGAGACGAGCAGGACGCTGCGAAAAAGCGCCGCGGAAGACCGTTAAATGGACGTTCAGTTTGTCGGACTTGCATTCTGCTAAATTTGACGTTACAGAAAGGCTTGGCGGGCAACGTAATGCCTGCCAACATTAGCGGACATTGGTCATGCGGTGCTGCACGTGCGACTTCATCAGTGAAATGGTGGACGAATGAAACCAGCCCGACACGGCAGCACGACACCATCACAGGACTTCGCGCCGTCGCGTAAAGCTGCGTCACGCAATGCGACGTGACCCACTGCGGCACCGAGAGCGTGACAGTCGTGTGTCCTTCCGCCGTACACTTTGCGTCCCTCGACTTTGTTTGCAGGATCAAGATGCACCGCTTCCTCACCTGAAAGAGCTCCAGTTCTTCTTCGTTCCTAGCAATCATCTCGTTGATGGTCTCGTCGTCCGGGACTTCGTTCTCCTCCTGCACAACCACGAATCAAAGCGAGCATGATGCGCGATGACACAATGGCACGAGGTTGGCACGTGCCACAACGTGTGCGAAGTTAAACATTTACGGACTTAAGGTCTGCCACGTCGGGTGTAGCGAACTACGGTTCAATGCCCGGAGTGCATCTCCAACCGGTGTGCTCGTCGTCCCATTCTGCAAATACATCGAAAGCTCTCCCAAACCGTCGACAAACTACATCGTAGGAGCCGACATGCCACGCCACCGTACATCGCCGTCCTAGCAGCCGATCGCAGAAACGCCGGCGACAAAGGTGAGCAGACGAAACAGTTGCCGCCCCGGCATCCCATCCCGCGTCTGCTTCGATTTCTGTCGACCATCCGGCAGGGGAGCAACCCGCGACAAAACAGGCATCCGCTGCAACCACGCAACGCTTTTGCGACGCGGTCGGGAGGAAATCGAGGGACCTTTTGAGGACGCGGTAAGCGCACATTTATGAGACGTGCCCCCAGGTGCCGTCCTAAAGAGGGAAGAGAGCGGACCACTCGCCTCCTCGTCGTTCTCGTCCTGCGTGAGGATGGCCTGGAGGAACTGTTTGCGCTCCGAGCCCGTCGACTTCTGGTCGAACATGCCCGCCTGGATCACTTTCTCGTCGAGGTTCAGCTTGTACTTGGCTGCGGCCAGGATGCGTTCCTCCACTGAATTGACCGTGACGAGGCGCAGCACACGCACCTCATTCTTTTGGCCAATCCGGTGGGCACGGTCCTGGGCTTGCAGGTCCTGAAAGCGGACAGTCGGAGCCCGTCATGAAAGCTGCCTCTGATCCAATCACCTACCGTAAAATCCCGAGCAAGTGCCCACTCTAAATTCAGGGATAATCTAATAAAAATTGGGGACAGGCGCGCCGCCCCCCCCCCCCCCCCCCCCCTTCTTTGGTCAACAATACGTAAAGACATGTCTTTTGTGTATCTTCATACAAAATTGAGGGGTAGGAGTTTATTGTGGAATGGGCGGATGCTCGATATTTTACGGTAAGTGATGGGCAAGTAGTTATCAGTCACTTGTATGCCAATCACCGAATATAATGAAGTGATCAGTCAATTGCACGAGTGATTAGCAGGTTCACTGACCACTGGGTGTCAATACCCTAACACGATTGACTAGTGGTTACTAATCCCTGAGGTGGCAACCACCTAAAAAATTAGCAATTCGTTGCCGATCACTTAGGTGCCAACCGCCAATGACTGCAGGCAGCCAATCACACACACACAATTGGCTACTAGCAGCCACGGCGATGAAACCATATATTACCGGAACAACGTGCGAAAGACTATTGAAAATATGATATGACTCGCAGGTAAGTGATAACGAAGTGGATGCCCGTCGTTCGTGTGCCAATAACCTAACATGACTGGCAAGTCCTAGTCGCGAATCGCCAATGTGACAATCCCGATATAATCAGAAGTAGCCGCCCATCACTCGAACGACTGGCTACTTGCAACTAAACCGATGAAACTATAAATAAAAGGATGGCGCCGGCGAGCTCAACAGGCAGCCTGCATGCACACCTGGTGGGGGTTCCAGTCCGAGTCAAAGATGATGACAGTGTCGGCGGCTTGCAGGTTGAGCCCCAGGCCCCCAGCCCGGGTGCTCAGCAGGAAGATGAAGTAGGGCGAATCCTTGGCGTTGAACATCTCCAGCAGCTGACCACGGTCCTCCGCTTTGGTTGTACCGTCGAGGCGTAGATACCGGTACCCTGCAACACCCGCCCGGTGTTAGGAGCACTCAACCGCGGAGGCACGTACAAGCACATGTGCCCATGATTTCGGCGACCATCATTCATTAATACATCTATCAGTCTAACAAGTCCTAAGTGATGCCGCTACGGCATAATCTACTACTGTGAAGATGCTGAAGGTCGACATCAGACCACACATGCAACGTATTACGTGCTATTGGGCAAGTGGCATAATTATGCGGGCTCCATTTCGACATTGAGCGTCTGAGCACTTATCACACTCAACTTATTCCTGCTTTTTTTTTCGACTTCTACTCCTTTCAAAGACTTCAACTCTTTACTTACAAAGTGGATTACATTTATGTTAATGGTATCACATGACCTAGGAGCAAACACTTAGTTTTGAAACTAAAACAAGTATGCAGGCAAGCTAGTTCAATCCAGACATAGTAAACCAGGAGCGAGGAAAATGGGATGGATAGCACAAAGCTCCAAACACAGCAAATACACAGCGCTCTGTTTGGAGCTCTGTGTTGTTTGTCCCATTTTCCCCTGCTCCTGGGTTACTGTGTAAGACTTAAGGGGAGACTTCGAAGATTGGCAGGCACTTATTATCTTGTACAGAAAGATTTCTGTGAAATCTGTCTTTCTTATCTTGAAATATTGTCTTGGAAACAAAAAAAAAATGGGTCTGTGGATGTTGTTATTATTTCTGAGTGAACTGCACTACATTTTGCTATTTTATGGAAGCCATATGTTCCACTTGTACATATCACATATCCAATCTTCACAATTTTTTTTCTCTGGTAGGTGTATGTGTGATGCATGCATTAAGGGGTATGAGTATATGAAATATGGTATCACACTTTTTCTAGGTACGTTGGGCATTTTGCAATACATCATTTGAAACTGGGAAATTTGTCCTAAAAAGCCTGTAAATCATCCAGAGTTTTTATTTAGGGCTCATTAGATTCCGGAGATCTTTAGTTTGCTGATACATGTTTATTTTCTGATTTTAGTATTTCGAGTTGTCTTAATTGTTCCTATAATCTTTGCAAATGACATCTCCAATAATAACAAAACAAATTAGGTTACATCGGAACCAAGTTCATACTTGTAGTCGGATTGTAACAGGGGATAAGCTATGTAAATTTCATTTGTATTGAGTCACAAGTTATATGAAAAAGCTCTAGAGGCAGTGCTGCCCCTTAATTTTTAACCGCGAGAAAAAAAAAGAAAATCTAAAATCTAAGCAGTAAAGATTACACAACAAGCTGATAACTGGAAATGCTGGGCATTCCATTGACTTGCCAAGTCTACGAAAATATGGGAGCAAAATAACAGATTAGATCGCGGTAATAGTTTGTAAAATTTTTTCTCTTGCAGATAATTTTCTTTGCTTTTTCATATACATGCAATTTGCCCGGAGGGGGAAAAAGAAAAGTGGTTAGAAAATAGATGGGAGACAAAGAAAAAAGAAAATAGATGCAATGACACAGCAGAACTTTAAGACAATAGCAGGAGGGTCAAACAACAAACACAACAAAGTTTTGCAGACGCTGGTAGACACAGAACACTATCTGAACTTGGTACTGACAGCAGCAAAAGCTGCAAACCACACAAATGAACATAGCAATCAAGAATGAACACATTGTACATATGGTACTGTTCTTAGACTCCACTGCTGCCTAAGTTAAAAGGGCACTAAGACAAGAGATTTGAAACATTTTCTTTAATTAGAGTGCCGTTTCACAGCACAAAATAATACTGAGAAACCAACCTATCAAGAAAATACAACAATTACTCCGACAAAAGTGGAAGTGGCCACCAATCTAAGTGAAATCTATGTATATCTTACTGGCTTTCGATGACTTTCAAGTTTACGAAAACTAGCCTTGAAAGCTTAAAAAGAGCAGGGCACGTTCACGCTCTCCACTTTGGGATTGGTCCTTCCACGTTTTTATTGGCTAATGCTGCAAACTGATCAGCTGCGAAGAATAACAAGATGCTTGGCATCTTCTTCAGTCGTCCGCAACTATAAATGGCGGGCGTTCGCACGACAGTGGCATAACCTAACAACAGTTTCACGTCGGAAAGCACCGACCCCACAACACTTTTGGAGGTGCCGTATACTGCACTCAAGCTGTACAATACACTCATACTTGTCTTAGTGCCCTTCCGAAGGCCTGAAATGGAGCGCCACGGTTTCAAGGGGAAAAAAAAGCGGTAGAAACGAGAAGTCAAAACGAAATATCTGTGTTTCCGGCGGTGCTCCAATCGGCCACCCAAACAACAGGGACGGCAACCAGCGTCGGCAAACGGGAACGTGGCTCGGTGGCGAGGGGGGGAAGGGGGGAACGAGGGAGGGAGCAGGTCGAGGGTCAGTTACCACCTCTGTAGGTTAGGTAGTCTTCCATGATGGTCATCAGGGTGGTCATCTGGCAGAAGAGCAGCACCCTGTGCCCCTTGCAGCGGAGCTTGGGAAGAATCCGGTCCAGCAGTTCAAACTTGCCGGACACTCGGTACAGGTCGGGTCTGCGTGGGACCAACCGAAACCCATCCAATTAGCAAACTCCACAATATGGTCTCCAGAGGTACGGCGAAAGCAACTGCGGTCGCGGACAGTAAGGCGCCTGGACAAGTCCTCGACAGGTGCGTTTACCGCGTGCTGAAAGGAGAGGTTCGGGACCACTTTCGACGAATGGGCGGAACGGGACGCCGCACGCACCAGTTGGGGATGCGTTCTGGGCAGCGTACTTGAGCGTGCAAGGAAGAAGCCCGCCACGCCGACATGCGCCAAGCAAAGCGTCGCTCGCTCACCCCTGGACTACGCCCCCGCTGCAACCAATGTGCTCAGCGTAGGCCTCCTCAATGTGCTGGAACATGAACGGGTGGTTGCAGATCTTCCGCAGTTGCATGATGGTGTTCATCAGCGTCTTGGTTCCACCCTTACCCTGCGCGAGATAAAAAAAAAAAAGAATTGAACATTTGCATTTAGTCGGCTTAGGTTAGTCTGTCTTCGAGGTACAGCGACGCTGGTTTACGCCGTAGAGGAAAAATTTAGCTGGTGTAGCACCATTGCTGCCTGGGCTCTTTAGGGCCGGTTTATGCGCTTGCGATTGCTTACGACTAGGAGCCTTAAAACTCCTTAAAATCTCTTATGACCGGAGAGCGCAGTGGTGCCATCCATCGTAACGACCGTGCAACGCTCGGCACTTCCGTATATTTCCATTTTCTTCGCACGCACGCCCATGTCTGCCTTTTCCGAGACCTTCTGCTGATTAATTTGCCGTCTCCCGAGTTCGCGAGAAGACGTGACGGATGGGATTTTCCACCCTGTTGAAGGCTCGCTTTTGTGCGTCGGCCTTTAATCGTGACAAACCGGAGGGACCCCTCCCCACCCCTGGCAGCGACGTCGGCGACCGTTGCGGTGACCTTGCCGCCGAGTATGTTCCTTCTGCAACACGTATTTTGCACCACCAAATTTCTTTTTCTCGGCAAGGACGAGCAAAAACAACGCCAGCGTGACGGAGTGACGTCGCGCGCACTTCGGCTAAATGTCCGAGCATGCGTGGCCACGTCTGCCTGCCTTACTTCCTTCTTTCTGCTCGCTCATTTCGCAGCACTCAGGAAAGACGAAACTGACGAGATTTTCTGCCTCACCGAGGATCCGAGTTTGAGCGTCGGCCTTTCGTGGCGACAAATTCGAGAGACCCCCTCCCCCGTCGGCGTAGGAAAGAGCGCTCACCTTTTTGTCTTTTTCGGATCCGTCTGTCAGAAGAACGCCCTTCGTCTGCATGTGACGATAGAGCAGCCGCTGCAGAGCCGACATGTCACACTTCACCACGTACTCCACCTGCGGTGTGGACGAGGGAGGCGCCGGCATAAAGCGCACGTCCACTACAGCTCGAAATCACACGAGAGACCGTCGTAGAGAGACAACAGCTATTGCTCTACCCTCGTAAAGAAGGGTACTAATTACCCAGTCAGTGGCATGCATGTGGCACTGCAAACAACAGCATGCTGAGGGCAATGAAACACCATAAAGCCTTTTATTTTTGCTAAATGGGCAGAGGGATTATATTCACCAGCATTAAATTTCACCGACCAAAAAGGCTGGAATTCAGCTCTTTATACAAAACAAAATATTTGCGTGCCCTCCACGACCATAAACGCAAAGGAACCAAAGACACAATTAACGACAGAGGGCAAGTACCTCCTCCAAATACATCTCAAGGTATTTCAAAGGTAAACATCACACTGGTGTATTTGCTATTGCATGCTTCAGGCAAGTTGTTTATAGAAGGCACCAGTGGTACTACAGTCCAAACCCCCAAAAACTGGCAATACCAATTCCCTTTCAAATCAGCAGATGGAAAAAGTGCCAGATGCCGCTATAAAACAAAGTTACCGAGCAGACTCGTCTTTCTTAGAATCTTGCGCTGGATGCCGCAGATAACTTTGTCCCAGACAACAACTCTGAAGTGGTCAGAGGAGCAATCCATGACCCCAGAAAAAGTCATTTTCATCGTAGACACTCAAACTACGGTCGCGGACAGCATGGGAACGGCAGGGGGGTCTTCCAGTCGTCCCGTCCTTCGACAATGCGTGGGCGTTTCGTGAGCTTCGAGCGACCAGGCGGAGTCAAAGCCTCGCAAAAGCCAACGTGCGTTCTGGACACCCGGCATCTGATAGAGACGTCGTTCTCGTCCGACCAGTGACCAGAGTCACGAGTGACAAATCCTTTCGGTCCCACGACCTTCGATCCCCTTCGTCCTTCCATAGAGGAGGGTGAGCGATGCGCTCACCTTTTCGGGGAGTTGCGACTCCACTTCCTTCTTGAGACGGCGGAGCAGGAACGGTCGGAGCACCTTGTGCAGACGACGGATGATGAGGATCGTCTCCTCCTCGTTCAGCTCCACCTGAAACCCGTGCGTCAATCAACCGGTCGGTCAGTTAAGAGACCAATCAATTATTCGGTACATAGAACTGAATCAATTAATACACGCACCATCAATTTAATTACGGTGAACTACCCAATTAGTTGATTTGGATAATCAATAGATTGCTTGAGCAACCAAACAAGATTGCCTAAACAACCGAACAATAGACCAATCAATCAATTAATTTCCATCATGATTTCTGTCATAGAGTGCAATGCACTTATAACGATAATGAGAAAGCATGGAACTGATTATTGTTGTATCTAGAGTAGAAAATGAGCGCTTCTAGTCTAGAAACTGATCGTTATAAGCAGTACATTGTTACATGTGGTTTTGTTACAAGGGGATTGCACTGTATTCACATTTTATTGGCAGGACAACTATTAAATTACCCTCCACATGTCTTTTGCTGTATTCATTTGACTCGCTGACAAATCATTGAGTCAATAAACCAAAACATAGACTGACCAACGAAATACTTTTCTGTGTGGTTTCCACTGAACCAAATAATATACTGGTTTACAAGTGAAATGACGTCGGGTCAAACCAAGGAATCGACTGATTATTACTAGGCAACCAAGCAATCTATCATTTCTCTGCGTGCTTTATGGCAACTGGATGTTCGAAAGCACTCCTTACTTGAGGTCATCACATCTAAAGACTGTCCTAAGCAAAGCTTCCACTGTAAAACGAGCTGGAAAAATTGGCACTTGCACATAGAAAGTTCAAACTTTCACCGAATGTACACTGAGAAGGTCAGTTTTGCCGTGTAAAATGTCCAGGTGCAGTTCTCTTCCTGCAAAAAATTATAGCGAAAAACTTGACAAACTCAAAGTTGGGTGCGTTTGCAGATGACCGAGCTAGCGACGCTATTTACTTGCGGCGCCATCTCCCGACAGGTGCAGTGAGCAGACAATGGAGTGCGTCGTCCGCTCGCTGCGCCCGTCGGGAGACGGCACCACAAGTAAATAGCTTCGCTAGTTCAATCGTCCGCAAATATGCCCAACTTTGAGTTTGGCAAGTTTTTCGCTCTCAGATTTTACGGGAAGAGAACTACACCTTTAAATTTCACACGGTAAAACTGACCAGCTCGGTGCATAACCGGCTAAAAATTTATCTTTCCATCTGCTAGCACCAATTTTTCCCGCTCATTTTATGGCAGAAGGTTTGCTTGGGAAACCCTACAGTGTGCCTAGATTCGAGTATTTTCAACTGTCCAATCAGGACCAAGTTTGCAAAACGAGTTGTGAGGAGGAAAAGGAGAAAACGACTCAAATTGTGAGAGTTCTCCGCAATATGAGTCGCATCTCCCCTCCAAAAATCTAGGACCTCTGGTCGCACCACCGGCCACGTGGTGCCCTCACCTTCTCGCCGGTGGTAGCGAAGGGCGCATTGAACCACTGCTCAAAGGTGTTGCAGCTCTTGAAGATGCTTGGGAGCAGGAAGTTGAGCAGAGCCCAGAGCTCGGGAAGCTTGTTCTGCGTGGCAAGAACAAATATCGGGTTTGATCATTGAAGGGGTCACCAACCAGATGTACAAAACTATGTGCCCCAAGTGAGTAGGCTTCATTATTCTCAGTTTCAAAGCATCAGTCGTTTTGTATGTGTTTAGTTTTCTTCATTTGCTACCTTGGTGCCACCGTAACCAACCGTCCCCCCCCAACCCCTGCTGGCGGTATTCCACATCACTTTGGGTGATTCTGAACGGGTCCCCAAAACATTGGTTGAGAACTGCTGTGCTATGTTTTAGAGCGCAGCTCTTAGGCGCCCGTTTCCGTGTTTCGCGGCGTCGGCGTAACCGCGCCAAATTTAGCGGGAAAACTGACATCGTGTAACCTAAACGCCAATTCAATTCTCCGCTGAATTTAGCGGGGAAATTCAGTTTCTTCACTAAATTTGAGGGACAAATTTAGTTTCTCTGCTAGATTTAGCGGAAAAATTGACGTCACGTGCAACCAACACCAGTTCCATTCCTCGCTAACTGTGCGGCCGCTTTTGCTCCTCTTGGCGCAGAGGAACATGGCGCAACACGATATGGATGCCTGAGGTATCATGGGTGGCTGCCAACTTGGCAGTAGCGAAAGGTGGCCATCCACGCCAGTACACTGCAGACAACTAAAGGAGCGGAAGAACGAAGTTCATGCCTTCACATTCACAACTCATAAGAGGTGCTTAGGTATCCTCAAAACTTTTTATTTCAATTATAAATCAAACCTTTTTTTTTTTTTTTTCATAAATCTTGTCAAAATTTAAGGGTCAACCTACAATTGTGACTAAAGGATTTCAACCTACATTTGTGACCAAATTTCGCGATCCTACCGAGCGCATGGAGCTATCGAGTCACTGAGTCGGCGCCGTCGTAGCGCTGCGCCGGTTCTTGTTTCGGAAAACTTTTGGTGCACGAAAACAACCGAAACAGCAACTCCCAGTGGGCCGCCACTCGCGCGCATTCCTTCGGTGTCGGGTTTTGCGCTCGTCTGTGGCTGGCGCCGCTCATGTGTGCCCCTCACGACACCAGGGGGGAGGGGGAGGGAGAGGGACGTGATGCGCCATGCACCTTGCGACCTCCCCTCCACCCCTCTCCCCCTCGCGAACGTGCAGCAAAACAAAATACAGAGGTCAGTTTCGCTCCTTGTTGCTCAAGGTGGCTCGCAACGTTGCTCGCGCCTTTGTAATTGGTCTTTTTCATCGCTTCGCCTTCTTTCGTAAGTCTGGAATCACACTGTGATTTAACTGAGAGCGCTGTAAATAAAAACTTATTTCTTTCTTTAACCCAGACTTTCCACTTTTATTTAAAAAAAAAAAAAAAAAGACCAATATTTGAATTTTTTTTTATTTTAATTCTTGGCAAGTGTAATATGAAGGCTCCTCAAATTGCCGAGCTCATGCCAAGTTAGGCATTTTTTCTGGCGTGCTACCAGGGTCAGGCCAAGAATACCTCAGCACCAGCTTACCGTCGCACTCAAAACGAGCAAGGACTCACTCCGACAAAGAGCGTCGGTGCAGTTACCCACCTGCAGTGGCGTTCCCGTGAGAAGCAGCCTGTGGGGGGCGCTGTAGTGAGTGTTCAGGATCTGAGTCAGCTTGCAGTGGTGATTCTTCATGCGGTGACCCTCGTCAATGATCATGTACTTCCACCGAATCTGGATGGATGGACAAATGAAGGTTAACGGCTGCGCCCCTTACAACGGGAGGTAACTAGTGCCACCTAGCTTCGAAAACTAAACCAAAACATACAATTCTTCCTTCGCTGCAAACGGGCAGCGGAGGTCGTCGTCATGTGTACGATCTCACTACACACACCGCATCATATTACCACCAACAGGAGCGGTGTCATGGGGCTCTTGGTACGGCAACCAGTTTTTCGGCGGCATTGCGGCTTTACATAGCCAAATAGATATCATTCCTATTATAAAGTTATCCGTATTGCATAAGTGATATGCTAGTTGGCTCACAGAACTTCAAAGCTGCCTAATTCTAATTTTTGGTCAGTTCAAAAGATGGATGCTATTCTGGCAATTGTACGACAAAGCTGTGCAAGAAATAATGGTGAAATTCAATGGCTGACCTCCCAGCCCTCTTTCATTCCAAAGATTTTATTTCCTTCTGGGCTCCAGAAATGCGGAAACTCCAGGGGCACGAAAGGACCCCACGACCATCTCGACAGTGCCAAGCGTGTGACCGTACCCACTTCTATCTATTGCTGTGGCCGTGCTTTAATGGCACGGGGTGCACATTGTCATCCATTCTTTTTTCATAGGGAAGAGAGCAAATTACACCGCACGCCTTTCTCAACTAACTAACATCCGATAGGAAAATTTTAAAATGTTGCCGAAAGTGAGCCGAAATCCGAGGATCTACACACGGCACTGAAATATTAAGGCGGACTAGTTGGATGAGCAACATTAACAATGAAGAGTGCAAAGGAGAGAAAAGCACATGCACACATAACCGAGACTAGCACTAGTCCCACCCCCTTGTTCACGTCCCTGTCGGTCCTTTGCGCTATTTGTTCTCCATAATGCTGCACACACACTGCACAAAATCACCACCACCACTAAGATATTGGCAAAGGCGCAAAGGTTACATTGTCAAGTGACGTCGCAGATTAAGACACTTCTGGCTAAACTTGGCGGTGAGATTGCAAGTCACGTAACACTAGCTTCGTTCAATTTTCCCGCACCGGTGCACAAAAGTGTGGGGCAGTGCACCTCCGCTATGTGTGTTCAGATATGGTCAGAAGGGGGTCCCGCTCACCTTGGCCAGCACGGCCTTGTCCTTGATGACGTACTCGTAGGTGGTGATGAGCACGTTAAACTTGCTACTGCGCAGCATCTGAGACATCTGGCGTCGCAAGTTGGGCGAGCCCTTGTAGGCTACCTTCACCACGGACGGGGCCCATCGGTCAAACTCCAGCATCCAGTTCGACAGGGTCCTGCCGGAACGCACATATACGCTCTCAGGCTCGACGCCTCGCGACACGCCAGAGTCTGTCGGAGCGACGTCTGCACGAGGGAGCAGTCGGCAGACAGCGCAAGCAAGTTGCCCGGAGCACGCAACCAACCGGCGTTTTTTCACGACGTGCTAAAAAGTCGTCCCTCGATTTCCACCCAACAACGTCTCAAAAGCGTCGCCCCCTGCCGGCATTGCAGAAGTGGCGGCGGGGGTGGCAGACGCCTGGTCCGCCTCAGGTAGTAGCTCTCCCGCTAGACGGTCCGTGGAAGCTTTGACTGCTGAGAGTCGGAATGCCGCGACGACAATGACGCTCGCATTCTCTCGTGCTTTCCACCGGAACTTGTGTGACCGAGCGCCATGATTGCGACGTCCGACGGGAGACACTCCAGAATTTGCGACGTCATTCAATGACACCTTGGGACCACTTTCGACGCGTGAGCAGAACGGGGATGCTAAATGCGCCTGTTGGAAACGCATTTCGGGCACCGAAGTGCAAGTTCCTCCCAGGCGCCGATTTTCGCGCGGCCGAGGTACGTCGGTGCAAAAATTCCGCAGCTTCTACTTTCGACAGCAGGGCGGACGAATTCAGTGGTTTCTGCACCGGGCACAATAGCTTACCGCAATATCCCGAGAGAGATGGCCCACCTAAAATCGGTAGCAAATCCGATAAAAAATAAGGGGGGCTAACTTTCGGTGTGCCATAAAAGAAAGCCGAAAAAATGCTACCGTAGAATACCGTGCATCTGCCCATACCACACTAAGCGCCTGAAACCAAATTTGTAAGATCTGGGAAAATATGCACAGTACATTGATATGTAAAACTGATGACCGGACAAGCACCCATCCCCCATTTTTTCACGATTATCTCTAAATTTTGAGTGGGCGCTTGCCTGGTATTTTACGGTAGGTTTAGATTTTGTGACCTTCAGAACTTGTGATTGTGGGAAGGGGAAATCAACCAAAGATGACTGTCTTTCCGAGTCGGCAATGTTCGCTAGTCTCCCGCTCTGGTTAGGTAACGCCGTTTTTTCCGAGGTCACCATTGGCCGGGGCCCCGCAATTACTAGAAGTGGGCTATCTTTCGATGAATAGCAAATGATGCCAAAAATAGAGAGCAGGCCATCTTTTGACAGTAAAGCATCTCTCGGGATATTACGGTATAATGATGAAGCATTGTTAAAAGCAAACTGATCCACCACTTAACCGAAAGTTGTTTGTGCCGCTCGAGCACTGTCTCTGCCGCAAAGCCGACGCATTTGGGCGCGCTGAAACTGCACCAAGGTGTACCGAGAGCACACCAGAGTAGCTATCATATTTACACAAATCTAGGCCAACTTTCTCACGAATAAAGCAAATTAATCTACATTATTGCAGATTAATGCCTAGAACTGTCTGGAAGCTGTTCTGAAACACTGAGCAAAATTTTAAGGCACTTGGAGCCATACAGCATAGACCACTTACAACGTAACCGCTTATAGTGCAGGACTGGGTATAATGCGTTTTTTTTTTAAACTACCGGTTCGCCTCCCATAGAACTCCATGTAATTACATACCGCTTAAAACGCAGGCGTGCGAAGGGAAATACCGGTTATAGTGCGGTTTCTGGAACAGCCTGCCGACTGCGCCGACGACCAGAGCAGCGAGCACGCTTCCCTGTGTGACACTAGAAAACGGCGCTAACTGCAAGCAGCACTCGCGGGGCAAGGAGGTTGCTCGAAGAAGCGGGAAGAAGCAAAGAGAGAGGCTTCAGTTGCCATAGCGACGGAGGGACGCACGCAAGTGTCGTTCACGTGCGTGCGTCCCTCCGCTGCGTTGGAAAACATAGAGCAACGACAGACCAATCGCAAGTCGAGGAGAAGTGTTCGCGCGCGTTGCATGCCGGTCGCGGGCCGGCTTTGGCTTCTTCTATCCGCAAACATGGCGTCAATTGTGATCGTCGTCGTAGACTGCGTGTGGAAGCTCATCGTTCCGCGTAAAAGCGCTATCCTTGACTGTAAATTTTCGTTGCGTGTCGCTATGATAACCCAGCACGTACTAGAAGGGAAAATCTACCCACTCGTGCGGCGATGTCATGGCGGCGCTCTCAAGACGGCAGAAACGCCCGTGTCGTCGTGTTTGTTTACTTCGACTACAGTGGTGATTTCTAAGCATTTGTGTCCTCGAACATCGCCCAAATTTCTTATTTTGGCGCATTTCATGCGTGTGCTCAAGTTGAAGGTATTACTGGCGCGTACCGTATGAAGGATGCGAATTTTCATGCGTTTTCATCACCGGAGAAAAGTGATTAGGGTTAGCAATCCTGAACGCTCCCAACGTCCGTCCGCAACCCGCGACGCCGTTAAAAGGCTGCGCCAGGCAAAAGCCGCTAATTTCTTTTAAAATGCGTGACACACTTGAGATAGAACTGTACTAGTCTGGTGAAATAAAGACTTTCCTCAAACTAAGCTTTATTTTTCATCTAACATATAATAAATTCTTTTACAAAGGTAAGTTGTTTCATGGCATGTATTTTGGCCTGAAAAATTGATGTTTTAGTTATAGCGCGGTACCACTTATAGTGCGGATTTTCGCGACTCCCGCGACATACGTTATATGCGGTCTACAC
Source organism: Ixodes scapularis (assembly GCF_016920785.2). NCBI lineage: Eukaryota > Metazoa > Arthropoda > Arachnida > Ixodida > Ixodidae > Ixodes > Ixodes scapularis. The sequence goes on along the minus strand of NW_024609838.1, from coordinate 9,874,011 downwards.
TGTATCGAGGACTCCGTTTTTTTCTCAAAGCCCCATCATATGCTGCTCTTGTTTCCTTGCTTGCCTCGATTCGCTTTCCGTCTGCTTTGCGGCAGAGTTGACCTAAATTCCGAAGGTTGGCCTAGATTCCTAAATGTATGCCCAGTGTGCGAGAAGAATGCTGGAGAATACCACGGGCGAACGAGCTCTTCCTAAAATGCGCTGTAAGCTATCCTTCCGGAGTACCAGACACGCGCTAGGATGGCTCGCCGGATCTTCTAAAATGCGCAACTAATCAGTTCGCTGCAGAAAAACAAAAATGCAGAGCAGCACAATGATCCTCAAAGCTTTAAACAGGCGCTCAGACAGCGGAGAACGGCCTCGGTCGGTTCGCGTCGAAGCGCGGAGGTTGGGGAGCGTGCAAACTCACGAGAGTGGTACGATGATCAGGTATGGTCCGTTGATACGCTTCTTTTCCATAAGGTACGTAATGACGGCTATGGTCTGAAAAAGGAAAACGGAAACGGTCCGTTTAATGTTTCACGACGTTGCCACTCCATATTAAAGGCCACTCCATTTTTTAAAGAAGTGGAATAGAGAGATTTCGATTTTTCCTAGTGCACCTAGAGCAACTAAATATGGTACTTTTCTCATCAATGACCCTTCAGTTGTTCTGTTGCTTAAAATCATTATTGCCAGTCATCCAAAGTTTACCCTGAAATCGCAGGAAACGCTTTCTTGCCCTTCAAAATGTTAAAAACCCAAGTTTTTGGAATAATGTATGCGATTGTAGCACGGGTTAGCACTAAACTTGGCGCTTGCATTAACGCACGCCACGCGAGAGTTTTAGGACAGTGTTTTCCCGCTGCGACGCGATGCCTGAGCATTTTGCGCCTGCAACGCCAAGATACAGTAACAATTTTTATTTCATGCACGAAATAGTGTAACTTCAGAGAAAAAAAAAAAGCAAGTTTCTGGTCCAGAGTAACATTTTAGATTTGTTTAAATACGTGAATGTGCCACGAGTGGTCAACTGCCCGTGTCCGCCGACCTCACATTCGCGACCGCGGAGAGAGCTGCGATCCTACAAGCTACCATTTTCTAACTATGCTCGCCTTGGCTTTAGCCAACTTCTCAGGCACAACGAATCCTACTTGGAGGAATGCAAGGACTCTTTTGTATACACGCGCAATTTACGGCAAATAGCGTACGCTGAAATAGCATTTGCAAGGCGCAAAACACGGTTAGCGTCGGGCTCATGCGCAGTAGCGACGACGCTACTCTCTGCGTACGCTACTCTTAAAACTCCCCGCTATTTAAAAAAAAAAAATATATATATACTATATTGCTGGAGTTTTCTGACACCGTTACTAAATCTAAAATACTAAAATAGTCGCACTTTCAAATTACGACTATCGTCAATTGCACCCGCTCTGCACCAAACAGCCCTAAAACACTGACGCCTACAAGATAATCTGGGAAGCCCTGGAATGGAGGACCGTCCTAAAGGCCGGTTGACACTTGCAACTGCGTACAACCGCGCGCCTTAAAACCTCTTACGACGGGGGAACACACTATGTAGCGCCCCTTGTCGGCTAGCCTCGAAACATTTGGCCTTTCCGTAGATTTCCTTTTTTCTTTTTATTCGTGCATTTTTTTTTTTGCTCAAACAATTTTAAACAATGTTATAAACAAGCATTTTGATAGATGGTAGAAACAAGTTATCTCGCAAATATTGCGAGGCCTTTGCTCTGGCGAAACGTGGTTCCAGGGCCAACTCACAGATGTCGTCAACGTGCATTCTCGTCGTAAGAGATTGCAGGAACTTGGTCCCAAACAAACGCAAGTGTGTGAATGGGCCTCAAAGGAGCCCTAGAGTAGATGCTGCGTTTGTCTCTTTAGGGCCCAAACTGAATCTGTGTCTCCTAAGCACCTCAGAAAACTGAAAAAAGCAATGAGGCGTGGCCTTTTTTTTTTATAGTTAAAAACACAACCAAATATTATGACACGCTCCTTTTCCGAGATATATCTCGGAAAAGGGAAGTGTCAGTATGTTTGCTTACGTTTTTAGTAAAAAAAACAAAATCACATAATTGTAATTTTTTTTTTAGGGATGTTTAGCACACAAAGGTTATGTTCGCATCATAAAAGCATTAGCTCAAAATTCGCTCCCTTAAGGGGAGACACTGCCCAGAAAAAAAAAATTCTGCAAAAAAAAGTTAATTTTGAAAAATGACATATTTACATCCACCAACATCTACAGAGTATTTCCAAAAAGTTTAATTAACTTTCACTGCACAGTTAATTTTTTATAAATTATTTTCTGTCCACCAAAGCTAAAGAAAAGGTAGGGTTTGGAGCACTTTGAACGCATTTTTCTCCATTCCATTTTTTGGTATAAATTCCATTTTAGTCAATCTATCGTTTGATAATGGCAAAACAGGGAAGGCTCATTCTTCCCTTTTCCTGACTGAAATTTAATAAGGAATGCGGCTATGGAACTTTTTTGTCGCTTTACGAATGTCTTTTATAAAAAATGTTGACATTTTGTCGAAGACACAGAAGACCAAAAAGTTGACTAATTTTGCAGAAGAGAAAATTTATAGAAATAAATGACTTCTTAGAAAAAACATTCCATAGCCGCACCCTCTAGGCATTCTGCTACATATCTAGCGAATAAAAATCTTGAATATCGTGATAGTTTTCTGACGATAGATTAACTAAACAATGTAGGCGTGTTGCTGATAGAAGGTACTCTAATTTCCTTCTTATTTAACCGACAGCCCTGAAATTTCGTTATACACCCTCTAGCATTACCGCCAGCCTACCCTGTAAATTTCATTCATTTTAAGACAAGGGTTCAAAAGTTGACCTTCCTAGGGGGTGTGTCCCCTTAAAGGGTGTTGATAGGTGACTGCAGGCCCGTCCCCGATCCGAAGAGGGAGTCACCCACCTGGATGGTCTTCCCAAGCCCCATCTCGTCGGCGAGAATGCCGTTGAGGTTGTTGTTGTAGAGGGAGACCAGCCACTCCAGCCCCTTCACTTGGTACTCCTTGAGCGAGCCGTTCACCATCAACGACGACTGTTCGCGCACCTCTTCGCTGATTGCGTGCGCAATGTTGTAGTAGTTCTGGTAGCCGCCTGCCTTGTACTCGTCGTCTTCCGCAGCTGCGGCCCTGCGAACATGCGCGCGATTGGTTGTTGAGGATTTGGATAAGACTAGAGACAGAATGAAGGAAGGGGCGATATTGACCAGGCGGCAGTTACAGACAGGCCCAATGCCAAATACTGGTCTGCAACTGACATTGGGCTAGAGCTGGTAGGAAGTTGGGTTCAGAACGGCACCGTGCTGGACAATGGTGCAACAGTGACCTGCGACGACCACTGGGTCAACGTAGGACCAATATCCACTGAGCATCAGTCTGCAACCGACATTGTGCGAATATCTGTTCCAATCCGGCCCTATGTAGGGTAGTGATAGAATGTCAGTCTGCAATCGACATTGAGCTACTACCAGTAGAACTTTGAAAATGTAGGAACATGGTGGAATAGTGGAATACGGCGGCTACCAGGTAAGCCTGCAAACAACCTTCGCTATGGGCTGGTCCAACGTCAGTCTTCAGTCAACATTGTGAAGACATTGGTTCCAGACTGGCCCAATGCCCTATACAGGTAGAATGTCGATCTGTGACTGACACTGCATGAATAATGGGTGAACATTGTATGCAGCGGCAAAATGCTGAACAATGGTGTGCTAGTGACCTGCAACGGCCACCCAGACAGAGCAGAACTGACGTCAGCTGTGCAGTGGACCAGCAGTGGTCTGTGGCTAACGATGTGAATATTGGTCGCAGACTGACCTACTAAGGCACACCACAATGCCTGGCAGATATTCAAAAAGTCTGGAAAAGACATTAGGTTTACATAGTTCACAACTATAGGAAACAACACTCGACAAACAAACTGAGTTTAACTTTGCACAAAATCATCATTATGCATCTGAGTGAAGGATCAAGTGCCGATGTTCCAGACATCATAATCCAAAGCATTGGGAGTTGGTCATTCCAAAAATCAAAAACTCAAAACACAAATTCCTTGGCCACGGTTTGGAGATCAAGACACGCTTTATCGAAGCGCACCCAACTTCGGAAGCATCTGTCAATCTATGCTAAATTATACATTCGCATAAGGGGCACAATTCTGTTTACAAACTATCTGTGTAATCATTAAGAAATCAAGAGGGCCAATCAATATCTGTTGTAGGACTGCCCGATCCCAGTGGCTGCAGCTACAGTACCACACAGGCATTGTCAGCCTATAGTTTGCATAAGCTTAAGCACCTCTTGAAATAAGAAGCTTATGATCACAAACCTTTGCCCAACAGCTCGCACACAGCAAAACGTGTAAAAACAAGGGCTACAGGCCAAAAAAAAAATCGGTGCTTGTACGAGAAAAAAAACCGCTGCAGTTACGCACTGAATGACAGTCTTCACATGGTCATCCGTCGAAGACGACGACATCTTGGGCGCCGCTGGCACCGCCTGGTGCTGGATCGGAGCCTCTTCCCCTTCGTCCTCAGACTGTCGTCATGCGAGGAAAAAAAAAACCAACATAATTAGACGACTGTTCCTAACTTATGCGAGCGGTACTCAAAGAAAAGCTGAAGCACTGAGTTTGGCGCAAACTTCTTCTGTAGTTCCTTGTCCCATGATTTCAATCCAAGCACTTGAATTGGGAATGAAGTAAACATCAACTGCTTTCGTCTTGGAAAAACATTATGTGCAGGCATTGCAGCAGGGTATGCGACGGGCCTTTGTCACTTGTTATCAGTCTATGGTGCCGTGACGTCGTTGTCGGCAGCTCCGAGCCACCTAAGCTATGAGCAGAGATCATCTAAACCCGCTGACGACGTCACTTTCGCCAGTTCAACCATCCGCTCCCGTGCTCTCCTATGCTCGATGCATAGGAGAGCATCATGTCAATCTTATTCATAAAATCTAAGTAAAACTTTAAGACAATTTTTAATGTGCCTACATTCAAACCTCCACAGTTTTTCTTATTGTGAAACACTCTTTGGCTCGTCGGAGGGGGTCGCCAGATTTAGTGAAGCCCAAAAAATCGACCGCGAAGCTTAATGCTGAATGGCTGGTGGAAAGGCCACGTGACCAATGCCAAATGGTTGATTACAGGGAGCAAGGGAAGTTCTAAAAAACCGCCAGGCTTTAAAACCCGACTAGGGCCAGCATCTTCATTCGAGGAACTGCTATCAAGTTCATATGCCCCGTGTTAAGTTATCCGATGACGAGAGCCGCAAGCACTATTCATAGAATAACTTAACGGGATAACTTCCAAAACGTGCCGGGCTCGGTAACAGTCCGGAGCGATACCGGAACGTTGCACGTCTAACAAAATTGCCCAGAAATTTTCTATTTTCAAATCAAATATTCTTTTCAGCTCCCCTTTAAGAACAAAGTCTCGGGCCCTTTTTGACGTGGAAGAATACATGGCTGGGCTTGCAATTACAAGCATATCGAACAAATTATTTCCGTTGGGCAGTTAGTGGACAAGTAACTGACGGAAGTCTAGGACGAACCTCGGTTGACTCGTCGGTTTCGCCGTCCTCCTCGTCGTCGCTCGCTTCCCGGGGCGCCACCTCAAACCTGGAAACGAACAGACGTCGTCGCACAAAACAATAAGAAGCGGAAAAGAAATGCACAAAGACGTTAAAGAAGGTCCAACAATGCGAGTTCAAGCTCCACATTTTTTTAATATGCAACAGAACGATAACTGCGCGTTTGCGACGACGACCTACGCTACTCCAAGAAAAGAAAAGACGTGGTTTTTAATGACCCCTTGTCGAAAATGCGCACCATCCAGTAGGGACAGTGCCAATCATTCGAGTTCGCCATTGTCTGGCCATGCACTCGGAGCGTGCATTGGAAACCACAACTGCGCCAGCATTTGGCATGAACTCAACCCGGCTCGTATCAGAAACAAGTGCCGCGTCGTTGTTCGGTGAGGAATCGGATCAAATCGCACGCTTTGCGTCCAAGAAATGGCGACTGCCAACGTTGCTTGACAAAGTTTTGAGACGGGTCTATCGCGTTGAGGAGAAAAGACAGACGGTCCACTTACGGGCCGGCACAGACCTTAGAAGACCGGTATGAAACGTGCGCGTGTCATCACCCAAAAATCGCCGCCATGCCGGGCGACTTAAAGGGGCACTGACACGAGTGGTAGCGCAAAGTGGAAAATCTTTAAGAAACCTTTCTTATCTACCTGAGAGTCTACTGATCTTCAAAATGGTGCCTATTGAAAACTAATCTACTGAATAGACCTATTGCTAAATTACTCAAGCATCAAGGAGAATGCAAAGAATGGTGTTCCACGCGCCGCACGTGCCGGCGTCTGCAGTAGCAACTGCTCTAAAGCAAACGCCCAAAACAAATGGCATCTTGCACGCGCGTTCCTCAAAGCTATATTTTGGATATTTACTCACAATCTTTTATACGGAAAAAGCGCGCGCAGGCGGTGGTGTGAGCGTAAAGTTTTCAGTCACTGCACACGAGAAATTCATGAAACCTTAGCCCTATAAACAGTTTCGCTGTAAAAACAAAAAAGTGATTTTGACCCGTCTGTGCCTTTTTAAAAACGCAAGACCAGAAGCCGACGATTGAAGGGAGTGACCCACCCTGGGTGCATCTCGAGCCAGGCCTCCAGTTGGCTGGCCAGGGGCGCGTCCTTGCCCTCGATCACCTTGCCCGTCGCTGTCTCTATCACGTTCACGCGCAGGTCGCTGTGTTGCGAGCTCTCGTCCACCATCTGCACAAGGGCACCGGCTCCAAATGTTAAAACGATAAAAGAAACAAAAATCTAACCCAATCGTGGCATTTACTAAAGTCACTGATGGAGGGAAAACAGCAGGGTGCTTCTTCCGGACGCTCGGCATTCCGTAGTGCGCTCCATGCCTTCCACCATGCTCTGGCTGCTCACGAGCGCTCGAGGTTTTTTTACACTCTAGTTGGGGCACGCGAGTCAGAAAAGTAATTTTATACGAAAATTTTAGAGCAATGATGATGGCGCAAAACGCGATTTAGTTGGCAGTCACTTCCTCTCCACTTGTTTTCCGTCTTGGCATTTCGGGCGTGGAGGCGAAGTGGATCGGCTTCGCTTTCACGACCGAGGTGGTCATTCCGGAATGACCCGTACGTCATGGACTTTGTGCGCAGATTTTCAAATAAATCTTTCACCCTCAATATTGCTCTAAACATTGTTTGTTTGTTTTTTTTCGCGTAAAATTAATTTTTTTGATACACCTGTTCCCAACCAGACTGTTTAAAAATTTTGTTCTTTTCTTTTCAGGGACTTTTTAAAGAGATACTGAACCGAAATTTCGAGCTCACAAAACAAGGCTACAGTGACAGATGGGACGCTGCAAAACCCAAAAACATCACTCATACAGGGATATCTCTAACGGATCGCCGCATTTTTGGAAAAGAAATGCGAGACACGGCCGACAAGGCCGACGAGACGTATGATGCAAGGATCCTCTTTCCCCTATTCCTCGCTAAGTCCCGTTGAGCTGGTGAACCGAAGCGAGGAGGAGAGAAGGGAGGCCACCTCCCCTCATCCTCAACTGTTCCAGGAGGACCGTGACGTCGTAGTACTCGCTCGATTGCGCCCCTTTTTTCCGAAAGTACGGCCATCCGTCCAAGATGTCGATATACGAGTGATGTTCTGGAGATTGCAGCGTCCCGTTCAACGTGCCTGCAACCTTATTTTGCGAAATCCAAATTTCGGTTCAGCATCGCGAAACAAATGTTAAGCAAAAACCGCATCGGGCCATGCCGCGGCATAAGCGTGGTAAGCGTTGAAAAATGCCGCGGCATTCGGTCTTGTTGCAGCGTAAACGGAAGTTGCTATGGTTACGCCGCTCGGCGCCACAACGCGATTTGTGCTCGCAGATGTTTCACGCTTTGGTGGAATGCTCTGTGGCAGGGGTCTCAAACGATCCCAACGGGCCGCATGTGGCCTGCACCTCGCTGAGCTGCGGCCCGCAAGCATCATTGTAGCTATGCTATAATTTCATGCTCAGGTAGTTTATGCATTCTGTCTTTATTCGCATTGCGTTTTGTTTTGATGTTTGGATCTCAGCTTTTTGTCATGTTAAAATCACCTGTTTGACAATAGACGTTTTGCTAAATTACCCAAGTGCAAGGACAGTGTGCGAGTGTAGTTAAACATGCTGCACGTACTGTCTTCTGCAGCAGTAACTCTTCTAAAGTAAAAATAAGATACAAAGGGCTCTTCGCACGCGCGTTCATCAACGTCTCAATTCGGTTGTTTACTTCGAATATTTAGTACAGATAAGGCAAATGAGTGCAGCGCTTTTACTTACGTTCCGATCACTCTTTTTGGTGCTTGGGTAAATTTAGCAAAACGTACTATATTCCGCTACTAGTCTGCAAGAGAGAGCTATTTGCTCATGGACGCGCCTCGGCTGCACAGACTCTCTCAGCAGGAACAACTGTCAAAGATAAGACTATGAGCTCACGACTCTCGCATTCAAGAATATCACCATTAATATATGCATATTATATGCATATAATATGCATATTAACATGCATATAATAAAATATGCATGTTAAGCTCGATTAATTTCCGTATAAATTGAGCAATTGGAACGACAGTTTGCTTTCTCTCTTGCTCTACTAAAAATCCCAGCACGATGGTGGGGCGGTGCCAGTTTAATTCTTGTTGTCGTATCAAGCGAGTGTCCAAAGTTTCCCTGGTTTACGTTGGTCCTCGACCTTTCCTGGCTGGGCCATCTGCCCCCCACACCCAAGCGAGTTCGAGACCGCCGCTTTCTAGTGAACGATTTACCAGCCACCCCGATGCCACACAGTCGCAGCGACGCGCCGAGAGACTCACCGCCTCGACGGGCGCCTCGACGGCCCCGCCCTCTCCGCCCTCGGCCCCCGGTGCGGTGGCGCCCTCCTGGGGCAGCTTCTTCTTCTTCTTCTTTTTCTTCTCTCGCAGCTTGCGGCGCTGCTCGGCCTTGTGCTGGCGCACCATCTCAGTGAGGTTGTGGATGTACTCGTCCGTCTGGGAGAGCAGGAAGGCCAGCCGGCGGTCCTTCTTCTGGTCAATGAGCTTGCGGTAGCCCTCTTCGTCCTCGGCCATGAGCCGCTGCATGCGCATCTTCTCGATGCGCTCCTGCTCCTTCTTCTGCTCCCGCTCCGTGTTGGCGTGGTAGGTCACCACTGCCTTGTTCACCTTGGCCACCTTGCCCTGGATGCCCCGGTGGAACTCCCGGAAGTCCTTGCCGTGCTGCAGCACCGCCGCCAGGTACTCCTGCGGACCGGACAGACGGCAGTGCCAACTCAGCGGTTATTCCACTAAATTTTGCAGTTTTTCGAGTTGTCTCAGAAACCGCTTTACTACTAGAAAATTCTGCTGTTTTTCGAGTCAGAAACTGCGTTACCCCTAGAACAAGCGATAAGAATGCTTTTGTGGCTTCTTATACAAGCTCGCAATAAGAATGCTTCTCGCACAACCTGTCACCTCTTACACAAACAAGCTACAAGAACGCTTCCCGCCTCTTTGTCTTACCTGGCGTTTCCACTGCCAGAACTTACATTAAGAACAACCGTAGCAAATACTTCTTGCTTCTTTGCCTTACCCGGTGCTTCTCTTGCCTCGACTTATGATAAAAATGCTTCCTGCTTCTCCGCCTTACTCGATGCTTCTGCTGCCTCGACTTACGATAAAAGTGCTTCCTACTTCTCCACCTTACTTGGTGGTTTTGTCCTCTCGCTTACCTGGTGCTTCTGTCACTTCGATTTACATCCCCTCTGCCTCACCTGGTGCTTCTGGCGCCGCTTGCGTTCCTGCTCCAGCTTCTGCTGCTTCTCCAGCTTCTCCGTGAGCCGCGCCTCGCGGAGGCTCTGCCGCTTGGTGCGCTTGTACAGCTTGGGGTTCAGGGACGTCTCCAGGGTCGTGTCCCGGCGCATGCATTGCACCACCTCTGCCCGCAGCTGCACACACCCCGCCCGCACGGCCCCACGTCAAACCACGCTCCCAAGACGGACTCAAAACCCCGCCGAAGACGTTACTGGCGCTCAAAGGAAAAGGAGTCAAAGGGCATTGAAGCCGGCCCTGAGATTGCCTGCTGGCACAAACTCCATCCACTGAGCAAACCCCAAATCGGTCGTGCACACCCGTCTCCTCCGCTACAAAAATGCAACCCAACCTCGTGACATACCGTTACTTTTAATACAAAATGCTTAAGAGGCTGGGTCAGGTGCAAGTCACGTGGCCTCATGACGTAATGTGACTGAGACGCCAGGTGACTTGATAACAAACTTTGGATGTCGCACGCACATAGCTCATGCTTGGCTCATTCACACACATTCTGTGCGTCTCCAACCTTGATATGATCAAAACATCCCTAAATGGCCACCAAAGTAGATTTCGAGACCGTCTTCTTTTGTTCCGAACTCAATCATGTTAGAAAACCCAATAATACAATCATCTGTGACTTTTTTTCTTTATTAAAAAGCAACCAAACATTGTGTTTTAATAAAGGGAGAGTTGCTTCATTAAAATGCAACTCGACCCTTTTCTGAGATACATCTCAGAAAAAGGGCGAGTTGCGATGTTTGGGAGTGTTTTTAATGATGAAAAAGGGTTATGCATGATTGTACTTTTGAATTTTCTGAGCTGCCTAGGGCACAGAATAATGAACTACCAACTAGCCCCTTCGTCAACAAACATAGATTAAATTTAAATTATATATAAAAAAAAAAAAAAAAAACTCTAAGAAATGTATGTCAATGCCCCTTAAAAAAATTTTTGAGATGGGTCTCAGTAAAGGGGCACAACATGAGGCTCTGTTAAATCTTTAGTTGGAAAAAAACAAAAAGGACTTTCAGCCTTTCCACACTGGTGAAGAAGGAAGACCAGCGAAGCTGTACTATGGTGGGAATGAAGTAATGGCCGGCCGCAAGTCGGCAAGCCAGAGTGGAAAGGCTCGAAAGGTTGCCGCCATCTATGAGCGACAACGGCAACTAGACAACTCGCAAGCCGGTTGTCTGGTTGCCAAAACCGCTTATAGATGGCAGTAGCTGTTTGGTGTGTTATGTCGACATTTATTTTCTGGCGGACACAATCCTGAAGAAACTAGCCGTTAACAGGTCCGCCGTAAAATATTGAGCATGATTGTGATTTAAGGCTTTCTAGGTTGCTTAGACTGCACAAGTGAGTCTGCACCATACCAAGAAAATATAAAAAAACCCATTTCAGTGCCCCATTAAGCTCAAAACGCAGCACAGAGCCACCCACCTGCCGCTGGAAGTTGAGCAGCCTGAGTGCCCTAAGCTCGATCATGGCCTTGCGCCGCAGGTCCTCAGGCAGGTTGGCGGGCAGCTTGGACAGTTCCTCGATGCGGTGGGCAATGCGGCTCGTCAGCCGGTTCTCCTTTTCTTTCAGCAGCTCGATGGGGTCGATGCCCTGGGGCTTGGCCACCGGTGTGATGCGGTTCTGCTTCTGCTGCTGCATCTGCACGTCGTCAGAAGCGCCAGCATCAGATGCACCAGCATCAGATGCACCAGCATCAGATACACCAGCATTTAGATACACCAGTAACGGGCGGATCAGCGTAAAATGCAACACCGTCAGAAACCGCCAGAACTGTACATGTTCACAAGCATGGTGCCCAGGGCCGCTCAATGCACGTGCCAACGTCGGCCGCTACGTCTCTCGAATGTGAGGGACGTATTCTGTGCTTTCTGGTTTCTGTCAGCATAATCGAGCAAATGAAAACTTAAGCCCACTCCCTGTAAATAATGTTCCCCTAGTCCTTGTTCGCTCAGACACATGAGCAAACATGCATAGAAGAGCAATCTCGAACAGAGCGCTGAGAGTAAAACCTCTCAACACCGGATTAAGCAAACTTCGCTGTTCATCGTTCAAGTGCGCTCTATGTATACAATGTTCCTTTAAGTCGTTCGTACGGACATTCAGACAAACTTCTATAGAAGAGCAAACCATGAAAAGAACACCCTTCCCCTTCAACTAACTTGCACGGATGAGCTTGTAGCAAAGGTCACAAATGTTCCAAGGAGAACTTCGAAGCAAAGTGTGTGCCGGTCCCACCCCGTTCTCAAAAAGAGTGGAGTGAGTAATGCCCTGAAAAACCAAGACCCCCCCTAGAGCTAATCTTTAAATAAACCCAGCCCCAAAAAGGCAGGAAGTGATAAAGGGACAGAAATGACTAAACACTTCCTGAGAAGGATGGCTTATCGCTGTTATCAGACCTTTTTCTGTTTGTGTCTCTGATAAGACAAGGAGCCCCAGAGTACTCTTGCCTCTTTAAGACACCCCGCTCCTTAAGGAGGGGAGAGGAGGGGGGGACCACCCAAAGGATTTGGGGTTCAATCCACTAAGACCCAAACAAAAAAAACTGCAGTTACTTCAGTTACACAGATTTCGCTACAAGAGCTTGGGTTAAAAAGAAACCGATCATCTACTAGAACTCTTCAAAATACTGTTTCCTGATGTTTTTAGATTACCTTGGCAAAAACTTCCTGGGACAATATGAGCAATGAAAAAACTGAGACAACCCCTGATAACAACAATAACGTTACACTGACCCTTTGAGTGGTATTTGCCCACTGGCTAAAGCTGTGGAATAACTTGAGGAATGCCTACTACTTGTTAATCTTGTGACCAAGGAGACTGAAACTAGCACATGCCTAGCTCTTGCCATTTCCATGGCAGCTTGCATACAGTTTTAACACAAATCACCAGAAAGTCACAGGTTTAAGGATGACTATGCAGGCGATTGATCATACCGAGAAAGCCCGGAGACGAGAGGTTTTCCGGTACGACCACAAAGTCACCTCCAGCAATAGCTTTCCAAAAAAAAAAAAACAAATGAAGCAACAAAAACAGTATCAAGGTTTCCAAGTAAAAACACAAGCATTTTCAAAACTAATTAAATACTGAGTAGTTTGTGTTTACAATGCAAACACAAACTATTCAGTCTGCAATATGCAGATACAATCATTTGGGTTGCAGGTAAAAAAAGGCCTTCTATGCAGGTAAAAAAATGACCGCATCTCCACATGGTGAATGATGTTAATTGGGGCGAAGCTCTGGTGGTGCTTGCCTGCGTAAACGCTGAGCCGCAGCATGCCGAGCCTTTTGTTCGTTTTCATCCATGTCAAAAAGAGAATGTGTGGTATGAAACGTGATTATATACGCATTTGTGCATTTGACCGCAGCGCCCTCTCATCTATAAACGTTGAACCAATGCATGCAAAGTTTAACGCGATTATATACGCGTTTGACCGCAGCGCCCTCTCCAGTATAGACATTGAGCGGCTACATGCAACGTTTCATAAATGACATCCCGAGCTCTTGAGTTACTACCACATCTCAGAACCCCCTACTCGTCCCGCAGTCGTGGCCGAGTGGTTAAGGCGATGGACTAGAAATCCAATGGGGTCTCTTTGCACAGGTTCGAATCCTGTCAACTGCACAAATATTTCTTCTTTTTTTTTTTTTCCCTACACAGGCATGTGAGCTCACGAGCACGATCACGATCACGAGCACGAGCGAGACCGATGTGAGCACGGACGCCGGACGGACAAGCCTGGACCCTAAGGAGCTTCGCCCCTAAAAAATGTGTTCTATGTAGGTTAATGAAAAAGGCATACTATGTAGGGAAATTAAATATCACTCTATGCAGGTGAATAAAAAGGTCTTGTATACAGTGAACAGAAGAGGCCTTTTATACAAGTAAAGAAGAGGCCTTATATGCATGTAACTAAAGAGGAATTTCATGCAGGCCAATGAGAAAGGCCTACAAAGGTGAACGAAGGGGCCTTCTATGCAAGGAAACGAAAAAAAATTCCCTCACCTGCATCATGGCAGGCACGGACGTGGGTCCCCCGGGACTGCCTCTAGCCGCCTGCTGGGGCGCCTGGCAGCCAGCCCTGGGACCACCCGGCTGCGGGGCCACGCCCCCCGCCCCCATGGGACCGCCCCCCTGGGGAGGAGGAGGCGTAGGGGCCCCGCCCCCTCCCATCATAGGACCGCCCCCGGGCTGGAGGTGCTGCTGCTGGGACTGGGGCGGGGGCGCTCCGTAAGTGGGGCCGCCGCCCCCGTACGGCCCCTGCTGGGGTCCCATGGGGGGCCCTCCAACCGACTGGGGGGACGGGCGCATCAGGGGAGAGGGGGCACCTGAGAGGGAGACGGCAGGGGACGGGAAGAAAAAGTTAGCCTTGAAGGTGAACGTTTCAGCAGACGTCTTCCTGGTTGGGTTAAATGTTATAAATAAATAAAGGGGAAATGCCAATCAACCCCTAAAAGATCGTAGGGACTACAATCTTTTAGGACTACGACACTCTAGTGCGTCGTAAACTACGCAGTCGACGACACTTAGAGGAGACACCAAAGAAACAGGCCTCTACCATAGAGGAAAACGAAAATGCTGATCCTTGTTTGTAAATAACCAACTTTGAAGAAAACGAAGGTACCGCACCTGGTTTGAAAACTAACCACCGTAAAAAATGAAGATACTGCTCTACATTCACGGCAGAAAAAAAGAAAGAAGCTGCTTCTCTTTTACATAGCCCCCCTGAAGAAGGTGCCGAGCGGGCACCGAAACGTTGGGACCCTACAATCGTTTAGGGATTGGTTGGCGTTTGCCGTTTATTTATTTATAAAAAGTTAGTCCCTTGGACTTTTCCCAAAAGCGCTCCAAAGGCATAGCGTTTAGAATGCCTTTGACTGCAATTTTTCTGTTTATTTCGGCTGCTTCGCAACGGAGGAGCGTAGAAGCAGTCATTGGTGGTCCCGACAGGCCCGGACGTCTAACGAGCCTTTAATAAACGCAGAAGCAACAAAATATTGCTCCCAACACCGCCGGCAGTCTTTCTTATGTCCATTTTGCGAGAAAACGCCCGTGTCATGCTTGGTACAAAGCAACACCAAAGTTGACAAGCAACTGAACAACTTGAATGCATTGCAGTAGAATGGAAATGCCTAAAGGCGTCTGCCATTTGAGGACATGTTGAGCGCGCCAGTCAGAGAAGTGTAAAGGTGGCAGCAGCGAGGAAGCTCACCGGGGGGCCTGTGCATGTAGGGCCCCTGCTGCGACTGAGGTCCCTGGGGTCCGCCCACGCCGGAGGTTCCCTGCGCGGCCAAGTTGACGTGGTCCGGCACCGGCTGGTTGCGGGCCAGCAGCTTGTACGCCATGATCTGGGCCCGGAGCTGGGTCAGCTGCGGCGGGCTCAGCAGGGAGGGCTTGGGCATGGGTGGGGGGGTGCCCTCGGGGCCTGTGGCACCCCCCGCCCCGTTCGGCGCTCCGCCGCCTCCGTAGCCACCTTCGAGGCAAAGCATGTGCCCAAGAGTAGGCAATGGGACTGCAGGACGCCTACTACATTTTAGCTCGAACGGATGGATGCTAACAGCTGTGCCAGAGCCGTGTATACAGAGAGTTTGGTCAATGGGAGGCGCGGGCAGAGCCAGGGGGTGCACGACTCAGAAAGAGGGCTTGGCATGCTCGCTTGACCAACCAGAAGCCGAAAAGAATCCCCTAGCGGTGGTAGTGAGAAACAGTTCTGATCAAAGGTATATGTTCGTATATGATTTTAATAAGTGCATAAGAGTAAAGTGTAGTAACTCTTCGTGGTTGAAAATAGGGTACACGTGATGTTTTGATCATGATCATGCAGAAAGATCTAAGAAATGAATGCGCCGCTCAACTCTGTTTTGCTCGGACAGTGTGATTACTTGAACGGCAGATTCCCGGCCCTCGGCGCTTGGCGTAAGGTTTATGTCGGTCGTTCCGCTAGTCACACTCTTCCAACATCATTTTGGATGAGCGTGATTGAAACATCACGTGCACCATATTTCAGACACCGAGAGTTACTCTGATGCACTCATCAGGTTTGTTTCTCGCGACCACCGCCAGAGCACTATTTCCGGCTTCTGGTTGGTCACATTCGAATTTCTGAAAACGCCCTGGAACAAGCCCAGCTTGCTTTCGGCCAATGGCGCCTCCTCATTTGTCTCCTATATTTCCCAATGAATGGCCAAACTCTCTACATATACGGCTCTGAGCTGTGCCACCTAGCCTTCTCCGTTTGACCCCTTGCCACGCCTGAGTTTCCATGCGGGTTTCAGTCTCGATTTGCTTCCTACTTGTCCCAACTGGGTCGCTAATTTGATTTTTATGCGTAGAGCAACGTTTTGTCTCGTAAGAACACCCATTCAGGCAAATTTACGTTGTTCAACCTCATGCTCTATGGCAAACACTGGGATCTAGAAATTAGTCATAAACTACTTTAGTAATTAACTAAATAAGAAAGTTCCAGTTCCAAATAAATAAATGTCGGTTAAGGCCACTCCAAAAGAACGACCCCCCAATTCGAAAAAAATATCCCGGGTTGAAGGTACGCAGACATCCGTTAACTTTTGAGCCCCTGAATCAGTTTGTGTTCGATAAATAAATTTACATCCCAAAAGCGCACTACCGTTTTTCTGCGTGGAACTAAATTGTACGTTCGACATGCGGGGGGGAAAAAAAAAAAGGAAATCGAAGAGTTAAGGAGGGCTCTGGCGGTTTTACATGCTACCTGAACCGGCTACATTTCAAAGAGACCCGCGCTTTACTTTTCCCAGCACAAAATATATTATTCATAAATTCAGAATAGCTACCGATAAAACGGCAAATAAAGGTGGTGCCAAAACCAACGTTTGAATTCCCCCTGCACTTTCTAGGAGAGTGACGTATATCGCACATTTTTTTTCTTTCTGTCGAGGTAAGCTTCCACGGTGCTCGTTTCATACCGTCAAACCCGTAGCGTTTTCGGTAGAGCACTGCAGTTTAAAAGCGTGACAAGGAGCAAATTTGACAATTAAGTAACTCCCTGAAAAAAAAGTTATTTTGACCCATAATTTGGGCTTCAGCCGTGTCGGTCGATGCGTCGAACCGATTTCGATGCAAATCAGCTACCGTCATAGTCTTGCCGGCACTCCCCTTTAACATGCTTTGCGGTCCCTCTTGACAACCTCAACAAGACATTTAAGCGTGACTCGAACGTCACATGACACCCTGACACAGTCATTAAGCAAAATAGCTCTTATGGGGCTCTATTGCTCCCACGACTTTGACCCGTGCGTTAGTCAAGCATAATGTGCCGCTTTTCCAAAGAAACCCGGACGTGGTGGTGCGACACCATAACCCCTGGTTAGCTCAGTTGGTAGAGCGCTCCACTAGAAACGAAGAGGTCCCTGGTTCGATACCCGGACCAAGCGGATTTTTTCGGTCGCGCACCAGTCACCTAGCCGAGTTCGGAGATTTGTGTTTGCCCTTAGTACCCCTTGTTCCCTTCTCCGAGGCTTATTATCGTTACTCATAGCGCACAGGGTGTTAAAAACGCTACCTTGGGGCCCCGGCTCGGGCGTGTCGGCGCCCGATCCATGGTGGGGGTGCGACGGGGGCACCCCCTGGTGTTGCAGGGGCGGGCCCCCGCCGGGAGGCACGCCCTGCTGGGGAGGGTAGGGCTGCTGCTGCTGGTAGGGTGCCCCGCCACCGTAGGGCGGCTGCTGCTGAGGGGGCGGTCCCCCGTAAACCTGAGGCTGGACCGCGCCTAGAACGAAGCGACGGCATCAAATTAGACAACGATTCCTGGTTTCTCGCTGCACCCTGTAATTCAACTGTGGCGACAGCCAACGGAAGCTCCGCTTCGAGCACGTGCTAGTCGCCTTCTGCGAGCCTTGGCTGCGCATGCGGCGAAGTATTGTCGAAAGCATAAAGCTCGCGCTGGAGGTGGAGCATCTAGTGAATTCTTAACCTGTCACCGACTACACACATTCATGTTGCACAGACGCATTTTCCCTATAAATTTTCATGTAACGTCACCGTGTCACGTGATATTGTGTGATACCGTGGTGTATGTAACCTAACACCAACTTCGTGATTTCTGTGGAACTTCGTCATCCCGGGAATTTCGACGTCAATGGGCTCGGAAAACCTGCCGAAACGAAGCGACCGGAAGTCTCTCATGAGCCAAGACATGGCTAGTGCTTGTGAACAGAAAAATGGCCTATAGAAACGACCGACTCGACATGCACCCCCATCACGTTAACATAAGCAGACAAAGCGAAAGCTTCAACACCCTAGCTCCGGCATCCAGTGCCGTAACTGGACACCGGACACCAAAGTGCCTCGGATGGTTGGGCAGCCCTGGTGTCTGGCGCCATAATCAATCCCGAATCCAGAACCGTGCGTCGGCATCACCGTCGAGACGATCTAAACAGCAGAGAAAAGAGAAGGCCCCTCACCGGGTCCCATGTGGGGCTGGGGTGCATAGCCGTGGTGCGGTGGAGCCCCGCCCTCGGGGGGCATGCCCATGTGCTGCTGGGGCACGGGGGGTGGGCCCATGATGGGGCTGGGGGCCCCCGAGCTCCCCCCGCTCCCTCCCCCGGCGGGGGGCTTCCCCCTGCCCGCCATGGCGAGCATCTGCGAGTAGCGGGGGTCTTCCTTGTCCTCCATGTTGTTGATCGCCTGCAACGAACGAGAGAGCGCTGCGTTTTGTCGACGTCACGAAATTTGGGGGTTTTACGTGCCAAACCTACGACGGGCATCTGGCACGCCTTAGCGGAGGACTGAGGATTAATTTGACCACCTGGGGATCTTTTGACGTGCAACCGAAAGCTCGGTTACCACGGCGCCTTCTCCGCAATAAGCCTCCGTCATATTGCGGGCACCCCGGTCGGCATTCGAACCCGCCACCTGGGGATCCGTAGGCCGGCTCTCCTGCCTCGGAGCCACCGAGGCGGCTAGTTGACGTCACCAGCAAAACGGTCCGCGGCTGGGCTAGACAGCGGTGTTCCTTACGGCCACCACACCGGGGGTGGGGGGGGTAGTCTCTCCTTCCCACCGCAGGTCGGTGGGGTTGCTGCGACCTTGCAAACTCTTATGGTGCCTCAACTCCTTCTAATGAGGCACCCCTATCTCACTGTGTTGGCCTCTTCGCTCCGGGGCGAATCAATGGAATCTTGCGGGGGACTTGAGCGGAACACTTCTTTCTCGGCGCGTATTTATTGTAAGCCAAAAGTATTTCAATCGGCGCACTCCAGTTATTTTATGAGATTGTTGGCACACAGTTTCAATCACAATAGTCGAAACAGTTGTTCAAGGCGGTTCGGGCAGTACTGGGAGGTGTAACGTGTTCATGCCTCCCCTTAGGCAAAAAGAAAGAGCAAACAAAAACAAATCACACTGCTTTTAAAAGAGAGCAAAGGCTGTAAGGAATGCTACCGTCTAGCCCGGTCGTCGGTTGACACGGGGGACGAGTAAGAATGGGCCGAAGGATCTGTCGTAACCGTTTTCGGTCGTCTCACCGCGGTGCCCTACGCTTTCTTACCGGTTTCACGGACGGGAAATATGTGAACGTGCGCTTAGCCCTCGCGAGTGTTCAGAGTTGAAAGGGTGCATCTCATTTGTTGCATCTTTCCGAGCTCGCAGCCTGCGTGCTTCAGAATGGCAGGAACCGACTCGGGAAAACAGGTAAAAAGGTTAGATTTATCACGTACCAGATCTATGAGCGAGGAGCTACAGGATTTCTCTTAAAAGACATCTCTGTTTTAGACAGATCATCCGGGAAACTGTTTGCAAAAGCTCTGCGCAGTGTCTCAAAACTAACTTGTCACTGTTTCACATTGGGGAATTTTGTCAACACATGGAAGCTACCAGAAACAGGCAGGGAACAAGTTAATGGCTTCACGAAGCTACCGAGAGGCAACACAGTTGAGCAATGCCAAACCGATTTCAACACGAATGTAATAGTGTCGCGCGGCTTCAGTCGAACAATCAAGCTGCGAGCGACCCGGAGTGACGTTGCCGACGTAAGAAGGTCACCCTCCGCATCCAAAAACTCACCCTCTGCAGCATGTGGATGTTGTCGGACGGGTAGCCCTGCATGTGGCCCTCGGGTGGATGAGAGTTAGCGGGCTGCTGCTGCTGTTGTTGCTGCTGCGGAGGGCCTTGCAATTGAGGGCCCGGTGACGCCGACATGATCTCTTCGCCGGACGCCATTGTCGGCTACGTCGTCCAGCTAGACAGGTTTAAGAAAAAACAACAAAGAACAGAAAGACCGAGTTAAAGCCAAATTTGGGGGCTGTGGCTCTCAAATGATTATGCCTATCAAATTCTGGCTCTCAAATGCTAAATTTGTCACTACCACATTTAGTAAATAATCTCTGTAAAATGCTAAATTTATAACTACCACATTTAGTAAATAATCTCTGTAAAACTGTGTGGATTTAGATGGTGTAGTATTAAAAGACAAGGTTTGATTATTCAAAATATACATTGCACAAAGACAGGACAGAAGAAAGAGGAGACACAATTGCTGAAAATGCACTGCACTTTTTAATGCACTGTGCATTTTCAATCATCATGCACACCCAAGCTTCTATTCTATCCTAAAAAAGAAGCTTATAACTTTTTGAAAAAAAAATAAAAATAAAATAAAATGAGTTAGAGGTGATTTTTGGCGTATTTTTATCCTGTGAATCTGAATATCATGTTCGTTTTCCTCGCAGATGTAACTAAACGCGAGAAAACACGAAAAACCTCCAACCAGTCATGACGTCATACTATGATCTTTGGGCCGCCAAGCGCACATCGCTCATGTAGGTATCGCTCATGTAGGTAGCGCGTGATATTGCAAGCTTGCCAGGTGTATCTTTCCGCACTGACACCAGTCGTGAAGTCTATTACTGACCTTTTTTGAAAATAGCAAGAGTGCGCGTGCATAGCTTTGACAGGCGCTGAAGACGCGCGAGAGGAGAGATTATGAAAACTCCTAATGTGACGTCACGCCCTGGGAGGAAGGGGCTTCGGCGGTACTTTAAAAATTAATTTCTGCAGCCTTCGTGGACCAAATTAGAAAAAAGGATCTCGCTATTCGTGATCCTGGAGGCCAAACGAAGACGATTTGGGTGTTTCTTCTGTGCATGACTTTGCCAAGTATGGAAATCTAGGCCAATGATTGTTGCTTTTTGTTGTTGTTTAGCAACAATTTTTTTGTGTGTGTGTGTTTTGTTGTTTATGAGCGAATTTTTCTTTCCTTGATGCTAACGATCGTAAGGGCCCAAGGGCATGTCAAGCTGTACACAGCAGCTTTTTTCCCCCTTGTGTCCTTGTCATAATCGATGGAAAATAAAGATATTGCTATTATTATTAAACCAACAAGGGGCATCTGGGACGTCCCAGTGGAGGACAAGATTGATTTCGACCACCTGGGGATCTTTCGACGCGCGACCAATGTCTCGTTTCTCCGCAATAAGCCTCCGTCAGACTGCGGGCACCTCGGCAGGGATTCGAACCCGCCGAAACACTAAGCCGAGCGAACTTTAGGGACGCTCAAACGCACCAACACGTCCAAGATCGGCACACGTTAACGTCTGCTTGTCAACCGATTGTTGGAGTGATCACGCACTGCAGCCATTGCAGCGGCAAAACATGGAGGTTGCTACGCGCTTCATGGCGGTGTTTATTCGCTCGTAGACGGTTCTTTTTTTTCGCACGACTAACGGCCGTAAACAATGCCAAATGGATCCGTTTAACTTGTTTAACCTACCAAACATGGTTTTATGCCGAGTTCGGACACTGAAAAAGTCAACAAAACACTAAACATACGCTGAAAATGAAGTAGAAACGCTGGGTTCCCTCGAGTGCCGTCGCCCATTCCAACAAGGTTGCTTCAAAACAGGGCTGGTTCCTTCCATATACGTCAAGTTCAAGGGTTTCCACGATCGATACCGCAGGGTCGGACACTATACGCGTTCTAGAGTACCGCAAATTAGCTTACACCGGCGGTTCTTTCATTCATTGCCACACGTAATAAGGAAAATAAAAATAAAAAAGTAACAACGGCGACGAAAACCACCTCGGGCGTGAGATCGACACGATCGGTGGGTCGAAAATAGGACGTCGTGATACTCGGCAGAGAAGGCATAGCGCGTTTGTACACGCCATGAGATTGATTTAAAGGTCCGGACTTACCTGTCAAGGTGGCCCGCAACCTGCAAGTTCTGTTTTATCGCGCAGTTTACACAAAAAACGTCGGGAGCGACTACAATGGCGTACCATAAACGATCGGCAGCAAGCCGGAGCTAGCCGGACGCGAGTCAGGTAGCCAGTTGCGAGCCAACCAAAGCCAGAGGAAAAACACCGGCCCTTTCACCCATAAAGATCGTACATACTCTTTCACCTGCACGTTTGCGGTGTAAAAATAAAATATTAGCGGTTTTATAGTTAAATAAAATATTTCTGGCGCTTAAATAGCGTATACTGAATGTAGATTTGAACTATTGGGATACTTTCATAGCGCGAAACGCGCTAACTCAACGACCGGCCAAAACAGCGTTCCAAACAACATGGCGCCAACCTGAAACCAGGAAAAGTTTCGCTTTGAAATTTAGAGACCCACTCGGCGCCGGCAAGAAAACGTTTGTGGCAGAGTGTCTGATTTACGCATATAAAAGAAAATGACTGCGGTAGATTCAAGAAGGCCGCTAAACGTTCTGATCGGCTGTACAGGCAGCGTAGCCTCCGTGAAGGTGCCGCTGCTCTGCAAGCTCCTGACCGAAGCCGACACGGGCGACCGAAAAATCACGCTCAAACTGGTCGCGACCACGAACTCGCTTCATTTCTTTGACCGGACGCAGATACCGCCGTCGGTGCCGCTCCTTCTCGACGAACACGAGTGGGAGACGTGGCAGAAGATGTCCGATCCCGTACTTCACATCGAGCTCCGACGCTGGGCCGACCTGATGGTGATTGCGCCGCTGGACGCCAACACCCTGGCGAAGATCGCATGCGGGCTGTGCGACAACTTGATCACCTGCGTCGCTCGGGCCTGGGACATGGGCAAGCCGCTGCTGTTCTGCCCCGCCATGAACACCCACATGTGGAGTCACCCGCTGACCGGCAGGCAAATCCAGGTGCTCAAGGAGCTCGGTTACAGCGAGGTGGCTTGCATCGAGAAGAAACTGGCGTGCGGAGACACTGGGTTCGGGGCGATGGCCGAGGTACCCACCATCGTGGCTGAGATACTTCGAGCCCTACAAGTTTCGAAACCTTAGCGAGAGGCCTGCGTAAGGTACTACACATCGACAGCCATGAAAACCAAAGTGCAATTCTCCTTCATAATATTTGCTACACAACGTTTTCTCTGCTTCAACTGTGCGTACCCGAATACAAAGATTAGACAGCTCATTAATAGAGGGAAGATCATCTCACCCAACAGTGCCTTTTTGACACATCCTAATCAAGTTATATCTATGGTATAGCCTCAATGGACCTTTCGCCAAATATCCAAAGTGTCAAGGAGAGTTCCGGGAACCCAAGTACACCCTATGTGTCTAAAATATTCCAAGTAAATAACTAAAAAAAAAAAAAAGGTGGCAAATGCACATGCAAATTGGCAAATTTTAATTTTTTGCTTCAGAACAGTTACTGCCGCACATATGCCATCACGTGTAGCATGTGTAATTACACTTTTAGCATGCTCCTCGGTGCTCGAGTAATTTAGGTGTATTGAAGACACACACCACCTTCATTTTTGCTGAGCTCCAACACCAATATGCCTCATGACGACGCCACTGCAGCTGCTACCAACAGTTTGTACAACACCGAACACCAATAATCAGGCCTCAGCTGCACAATTGCTTGAATGCAATCACTTTGGTCTTTGTATTACAAACAGGACCACTATGGGCGCAAAAAATGACCACAAATTATGCCAACATGTTCGGGCCATAACTGGAAAGCCAATTCCTCTTGAATCATCCTATCCAGCCATATTTGTAGATACATTAATTGATATTGATATTTATTTGAGCTCAGAAAGCTGCAGCGCCATAGAAAGGCAAGCTGCCCATACCGTGAAGGCCTGCGGCACCACTTCTAATGATGATGAAATGGTATTGTACAGATGTTGATGATGGAACGTTGAAGAGGGTGAGGAGCATTAGACCTAACAACGGTCCTTGCAACGGTTGTCTTTGCGGGGCCGCCATGGTCTGCTGACTTCTAGCAGGACAGTCTCGAGTGCATAACGAGGGCTCCCTGCATGTCCGGCTTGCAGACAAGCCTGCCGAACTTCCGACGACGCAGGGAGTCCAGCACCCGTGTGTTGGGGCTCCAGGAGCTGGTGCCGGTGTTGGCCGGCCAGCGGTCTTCGCAAAACCGAGCGTAGAAGTCTCCCAGCTTACGGACGAGCTTGTAACCGAGCAGCGGGAGCACCCTGTCGATCGAAGACATGGCGTGTGCCACTGGTCCGGCGGGTTGTCTGACGACGGGAAAACCACGTCTTATGCCCAGCTGACTTCCTCTTCTTCGACTCCGTCTTCATCAATATACAATATTGATGAAGAGAGGACGAGGGCCAGGCAGAAATTCTGTTCTTGTTGTGCTTTAACTGTGAGACGCATAAAATCTGCCCCCTCAAGACACATATTTCAAAACAGCTGCTGTATCCATGGTCGGGCTTCCAGTTTTGCCAGAAGCACCACTCGTGGTAATCATACCTAACTTACAAATTCTATGCAATATTCGAAGACTTAAATGAAAACAGTGGAAAGCTGTCTGTAGTACAGCACACAACATTGTGAATCAGAATGGTGTACTGGATTCTTTTAACAAAATCCAAATTTCTTGCAGCATCATTTTTTTTGCCTTAGTTCTTGATGGGCCCCCCTCTGGCTTTCTAGGAAGGGTTTAAAAATTTGTGCAGCTTTCGTTTTGTGTTTAGCAAATCTTTGAAACTTGCTGACCAATTTATAATAGAAGCAACAGAGGCGAAAGCTGTTTGGTGTTCAGACCAATTTAGTTGTCTTGTTTGTTTAGAATTTCTGACCCTTCTTTTGCTTGTATGCCACACTTTCGTAGAGCATCCGTTGTTGCTGGCCTTTATTTTCGTTCCCTTTCTTAGTATTACCTTTCCCGTGTTGTCTCAGTTTCTTTTATACGTGTTGCACCCTATCCACATCTCTTCCTTTTTCATACCTTCACCAATTGTTTTTAAGGTGATTTTACTTCATGTCAAATTCCTGGTGAAGCTGACTCCTGGTGAAACTGTTGTGAATAAACGTTTTTAAGTTTTAAAGTGTCATTTCATTCAGATATGTTTTGCATTAACATGCAGAGCTTTAGTATCAATAGCTCCATACAATTTACCTGAATCTCCTGCACTGGTGCAGAAAAGTGTAAAGCAGCGCACTTCCGGAAGTATAGTGCTCTACACTTTTCAGCACCAGTGCAGAAGGCGCAGGTAAATCAAACAAAACTACTGTAGTCACAGGGTAGTTTCTACTTTAAAGAGGTACTTTGGAATTTTGTTCATAGTCCTCCAATTATTGTGTCAAAATGTTTTTACTGCGGAGCTGTTGAGGGCTAGTTTCCCGAAAATCGTGTCCCCCACAAAGAAATGTTGACACAAAACTCTGGACGGCTACTGCCATCTATGAGCGACAGCGGCAACCTTTCCAGCCTTTCCACTCAGGTTTTCACAAAGTAAAAAGGCTGAATTTCTCCAGGCGTCGTCCTAGATGTCGTCCTTGAGGCCGTCCTAGAAGTCATCCTTGAGGTCGTCCTAGACGTCCTTGAATTTGTCCTAGAAGCCATCCTTGAGGTCGTCCTTGAGGTCGTCATAGACTTTGTCCTCAAGGTCGTCCTAAAAGTTGTCGTAGAGGTCGTCCTAGGCGCCGTCCTTGAGGTCGTCCTAGATGTCGTCCCCGAGGTTGTCCTCGAGGTCGTCCTAGATGTCATCCTCTAGGCGTCGTGCTTGAGGTCGTCCAAGAAGTCGTGCTTGAGATCGTCCCATCATAGTACAGCTTCGCTGGTCTTCCTTCCTCACCAAAGTGGAAAAGCTGAAAGTTTTTTTTTTTTTTTTTCTTGGAAAGTTATTTAATTTACAATTTTGGTCGTCGCTACGTTTTCTTAAAGTGAAAGCCTCTACTGGCAACAATGAAAAAGGCGACGTCGAAGGAAGGCAGAGGATCTACAGAGGATCACCAAATACGGGATCACCCTTTGGACTGTAGACATTATTCCGAACCGATTACAAGCAGTTTTATGGTGTGGAACTTTGCTTCAGCACCCACGCAGCAGCACAAAACAAAGGCTCCGCATAGTTCATTTCTAGACTGCCCGCTCGACCTGCAAGCCTGCCTTCCTACGACGTCATGGCACTGGACGGCACAGGTACGGGGTGTTTGTGAAACGTCCGAACCCGGTTTTTCGCACCGCAAAAGCAAACTAAAAATCGCGGAGAGCTCAAACTCCGTCAGAATGTGGCCCCAGCCGTTGAGCAAGATGCCAAACTTAAGCATCAACCGTTATCTTATTCAAAAGTTATGTGATTTTTTTAAAATTTTCATTGGGAAAGTGGGTGCCATTAATGGCGTTATAGAGCTTCAAGCATTCAAGAGCTTCGTCGGCTACCATTTTTCCATTGCCATTTTCAGAAAATCGCTTATAACTTGTGAAAAAGATAACATCTTGCTTGAACGGCTGGGGTTACGTTCTGACGGAGTTCGAGCGCTCCACAATGTCTAGTTTATTTTTGCGGTGCAAAAATCTGGGATCAGGTTTTTCACAAACACCCGGTATATTTGAATGTTGATTTTGGCACCCCCATTTCCACTTGCCGAGTGATACTAAATAGCATACCGGAAAAGGTAAAGGCCCGCGATTCCGAAAATATAGTTATTTAGGGCAGCTAAAAAGAATCTCCAAAGAACCTAAGCACTTTCACACTCCACTTGTCTGAAAAATCCATACTACATGCTAGAGTTACTTGCAGGTTTAGAATGTTAGGGAGTCTACAGTCGGGGATACTTGGAGAAATGGAGGTGCCAACAACTCCCGAGCGTCTTATTATCGCTCTGCAGCTAATTAAATAGCAACATATGCTGATAAGAATGCAGAAGAACAAATCGCGAAGCAAGAAGTTAACTGTTTCGGTGGGCTTGCACTTTCACTGGGCATGCACAGCTGAAATGTGGTTTCAAGGCAGCAAGCACACACTGTATATAATGTGGTGGAAAAGGATATGATGATGATGATGGTCACGTGGGGCCCAGAGCACGGACTCCGAAAAGTGTCTCCGCTTATAATATTTAACCTATCTCTGCGACCAAAGAATATGATCAAGCACGCTGTAGAATTTGGCAAAATAACGATTTAATTACTTTCAAACAACACTTCAATGACTTTCAGGAGTGTGTAGCATACTCCAAAAGGCAAATTTCCTAACAGCTCTCTTTCATTTGTACGAAATTTATGGGGCATACTCGTGGCAGTGGCACAAAGAACGCCATGCCAATAAAAAGTGCACTTACTGAGGAAAACTATCATTAAAAAACAACAATAACACTGGAGTTTTCTTTGTGTGAAACATACAGTAGGACAGCTGTATCACAAGGCTGTAGAAATTACAAAAATTAAATTTTTTTTTTTATAAAAAAAATAAAAAGGATAGTTTTTTTTTTTTTGAGAGCATTAGGTTGAAGGAAGTGCCAGATTTCATCACAAAACAGGATGAAAGCGCAGAAAATAAGTTGACAGCCATAAACTTCACAACACGTAAGTGTGCAAACTCCAAAACGCGGCTTAGTGCATCGTTTCGTCATAAAACGAACGCTTTCCCGAACCGAAATCAGATGTGAAAAAGCGAAACCGAGACAAAATGCCCTTTTCCCCTTCAAGAGGTTCTGGCATGCCAAAAATAACTTATTCGGGAAGAAAGCATCCCAGTCGCAAGACAGAAACATTCCGACGGCATTCCTGCGGAATTTTGAACCCCCTCTAAAACTACATAAAAATTTTAACTTACAAAAAAAAAAAAAAAAAAAAAAAAAGTAGTATTGTCTTTGCCACCAACTTTTGGTAAATCATAGTCACAGACAAGGAGACACCGGACGCCTCTTTCGAATGCCAGGCCTCCAGTACGCGCCCTCTGCCTTCCCCCGTGTGGGCGCTCGAAACTCGCGAGATGCCGAAGTGTCATCGAAGGTAGGAAGCTTGCGCCGGTGGCGGGACAACCGGAAGACCCACCCAATGCTCTCGTCCCGTCGGTAAGTGAACTTACTGAACCGGGCGTCGCTTAATCTAGCGAATCCATTGCCGAGAATCGAGGCCCGTTTGCACACTTGCAACCGCTTGCGACCGAGTTCTTGTTGTTTTTTACGATGACAGAACAAACTGGCGCCATCTACGAGGTGACCCAGGAACTGCATTTCACCAGAGCAAAGATTTAATGATATTTGTGAGACCAAGTGTATGTACTGTCTACGAGGAATGGTCGTTTCCAACACTTGAAACCAAAAAATAAAAATTATGTGGAAAAAAAAAGAAAGCTTTCTTTGCTTAGAGTAACTGTATAAGCTCTGTGGCAGAGCCAGAGTATCGCATTAATTTTCCTTTCGCCGCCAATTTCGTATTGGTGGAGAGCGGTCGCGTGCGCCGAGCTGGATCCAATATTTGCGCGGGAAAGCGAACCTGCAGGTGCCGAGTTTTGAGTGGAGCGCGTTTCTCGCTTTACGTTTGCGAAATATACATCCTACACTAAAATTGAACGAACTGGAACGTTTTTTGACTGTTGAACATTGTCTGTAGCCGCTGAGTACGGTATAATTGCATTAATTGATAATGCAAGCAACGTTTTGAAACATGTTTCCAAAGTCTGCGAGAAGCAGACGACAAGGAGGACAATTGCGTTGCTCGCGTCTGCGGCGCTTGCGGAGTGATACACGACCGGCACATCTGGGCGACTCGGACCGGACAAAAACGCGCAGCTACGGCTCACAAAGGGATGACGTTTTCGTCGGCCACTACGTTTTACCGAGGGCATAGAGAGAAACGGCAAACAAATGACGGGATGACGGCGCACACGCGGCGTGCGGCCGCACTATATTTTGTCTGCTTCGGACGCCGCGGCACGCCTCCCTATGGCCACGTCATCCGCGCCTCTGGATCTCCCGCAGAAGCAATGGTCGCTTCCCGTAGCGCAGCCTGGATCCGACATGGCCACCCGAGAGCACCGTCGCGATACTCCGCTCTGCGAGAGGAGCGTACACAGTTATTCTACTCTCGTTGCAAGAAATTTGAAGAGGTTTGAAGCTAAGCAGCTGCGGGCGTGGGAACCAGTCTTTACTGCGACGTCTCGAATGCTCCGCGAGCCGGCCTTTGCAGCCTCCAGTGCCAGGCAGGGGGGTACGACGAGCCTAGGTAAGGCACCTGTACAAATGCGTCCCAACAAAGCGGCGCGTCCGTCACTCGTAGTACGCGAAGGAGACTTCGTAGAAACAGGCGTTGCCCGCCGGTAGTCTCTTCACCGCCTGGTGGTTGATGTGTTTGACGAACTTCAGCAGCCCGTTGTCTCGGTACACCAGTGCCAGGGAGTTGCTGCTGGGCTCTATCGTCAGGATCTGCGAGTGGCAGGGACGGACCTCGAGACGGTCTTGCAGCTTCCGTAAACACGGGCCTACCAAAACTATGCTTTGTTTCATTCCAAGTCGAGACGCAGACGACAAACTCATGGGACCAATCGGACGGCATAGAAAGCGCACCGTTGTGGAGTTCGTTGTGTTCTCGTACGTGTTCTAACCTCGCTGAACCAATCACAAACGGAAAGAAACAGTAACTCGCGCTTTTGACGATCCTCGATTGGTCGCGTTAGCTCGTGGCGTCGGCTGCGTCTGGACTTGAGCTGAAACCAAGTGTGGGATCGCTAACTTATCTACGCTTATGGCATCCACAATCTTTCGCTCGAATGTCTCGTGACTGAACGCCGCCATTCTGTTCCCTCTCGTCTGCTGCAAGTTGAGAGATGTGGGATAAGCTCCACCCACAAAGGCCTCCACTGTTTGCACTTCGGCGGAGCAAATGCCGGAGAGGAGGAACCTTCCAATCGTGGCAAGCAGAAGGCTTAGTGGGAGGGGCCAGACTCGCTTTACTTAACCTGCAACAGACTATCGCACACGGCGGGCGCAATCGGCGAGTTATGGTACAGCGCCTAAAAAGTATCTCTGACTGGTGTGTCTGGCTTCCTGCCCCGCCCATGCATTGAAAAACAGTCCCGAAGTGGCGACAAACGACGTCGCAAAGGCGCCATCGAACGATGCGATCCTGCAACGACGTGACACGTCCATGACGCCATCAGGGGGAGGTCGAGGAACCACTTTTTTGAACGCGGTAGACAGACTAGTCGGTACGCGTTCCAGACACTGCAGTTACGGTTCGAAGGTGAGATGTCCTGATCTTTAGATGCGGTGTCGGGGAGCTAAGGCCATATTGTTCTGCTCTGTTGCGGACTGTGTTAACATTTCTGGAGGATGGAAAGGCATTTCCTGCGGTTTCAAATGAAGCTCGAGATAACCGAGCACTATTATTTCTGGCACCTAAATGGCTGCAGTGTCGTTACCGCAAGGCGAAGCTTATTTAGTGGCATGAGTCGGAACCATCCATGCAACGGGGACCACGAAACAGAAGCTACAAGTGGGGAACGGCGCGAGGCACCGCATGTTACGGTGAGCGGCCGGCGGTACGGCTGACATACCTCCTCGTCTTCGTCCTTCACGATGTAGGTTGTGAATCCCCCGTACTCCATCTTCCAGTCTGAAAAAGAGGTGAAAAAAATTCATGTCGTATCCGAGTTTGTGAGACGACGAGCGCCTTCTGTTTACTGCAAGTAAGACAACCTGCATTGCCTGTGTTTCTGTAAGCGCAGGGAACAGAAGCCTACAAGGCTCGCCTCGACACAGGACGCAGCAATGGAGCCGAAACAAAACGCGAAGCTACTAAAAGACTCTCCGCGAAACCTCAGAGTGGCAGCTGACATATCGCTTTATCCGTTGCTGAAACATTGACCGCTATAATCCGTGGCTCACAGGAAACTCGTTTTCAAAATCGCAGCAGTGAAGGTTTTGGAATGAGCAGTTTCATGAAACCTCCCACGAAAATTTTGCACAGTATGGCTAGTAGTTGCGAAGAAACGATTTCCAGGTGGAAGCAGTGTAAGAAGAGAACCAACTTACGAATACGTCATGAATGGCCAGGCCGACGTACACCCTGAGTAGGGGCACGCGAATATTCGAAAGTTCGAAGAATTCACGAACGGTGTTCGGTATTCGATTCAAATCGCAACACACTTTTATGGTTAGCATTCCAGCTTTTTCAGACATTTGAAAATTACAAAGTATGCCTTTGGAACTCCTGGATTTCTAGCATCAAGCTTCACCCGCCTTCACACCTGAACACGCGCGTGCAACGCGGACGAGAAAACGCCACGCCGGCGTCCCCCGACGAGCGTGGGGCGGCTCCGGACCTCACCTCCCACGTTGAGGTAGAGCTTGAGGTCGAGGGAGCACTCCTGCGAGCTCGGGTCGTCGTCGTGCGCCAGGATGTAGTTGCCGTGGCCCCACTTGTAGACCTTCTGCGTGCATCTGGCCCTCGGCTCGTCCCCCTCCTCTTCTTCCTCCTCCTCCTCCTCCGAGGAGGAGTCGTCGCTGCGCTGGGCCAGTCGGTGCAGCCGGAGCCCCGTCAGGTTCGACAGGATCAGGAACATGGCGTCCGAGCGGAACACCGACAGACACTCTTCCACGACGGGCGGCAGCGGTAACGGGTCCTGCAGCGTGTTCCTGCCAATGGAACGGGTCGCCTTTTCAAAACTTGGCGTCTTTACAGGACTGAACTCGCTGGATCCTGGGAAAGCGGCACTAATGCCTTCCCCGCCCACTAGCTGGACACAGCCAACTAACATACACATGACCAAAGCCTTGAGAGGCGATTGGCTGATCGGTTTCTGTTGCCACGGCAATCACCGTTTTGGTCTTTTAAGATTTTTGCAAGGCTCGTTTTGAACCATTTGCGCCAAGATCACTATGGAGCGCCATTGCACTGAAACCGTTCCTCACCAACATAAGCGTCTCCATAGGTCTCTTATCTCCATAGGTCTCTTAGTGTCTCCATAGGTCTCTTATCTCCATAGGTCTCTTACAACCATATTATTTTTTTCGCATATTTAGAGACAGAAAAATTATTTCTCAATGCCTCCATGCATCGACGCCACATGCGGTGGTGACGCGAAGATGTGCGCCTGTTTCGCGAGTGTCTGGCGAACTAAATTCCTGCATGAAAGAAAGGTCTTCATAAAGCAACCCGTCCCCGCAAATTTGGGACGGTTCACCGAGAATGGAGGTCAAAAAGAGACTTCTCATTCGATGGACCAAAACTGCACCCATCGGCCACCTTGGCGCTACTGTCCCAGCATTTGGTGACTTTATATGGGACGTGGCAAATAGCGAAAGAGTGGTGCTCGGCATGCATCTTCAATATGTTTAGCGTGCGTTCACCGTGTCCCAACTGTGGTCCCTCAACTTTTACGCCCGACGACATCGCAGGAGTGTCACGTTCTTGCCAGGTGCAATTTTGGCGTTGTCCCAGCAGCGGTGAAGACACGGCAGACGCCTGTCCCGTTGCGGCCCGTTCTTAGCTCGACAGTCCACGGAAGCTTGTGCATCAACCGGTTTGGACGTCGTGACGACGGAAACTCTGGCGTTCGCTCGTCTTTTTCGCCGGAACTTCTACAATTGACCGCCAGGATCGCTACGTCCGACGTCAAAACACACCGGCTACTGCGATGACGTTTGTTGCCAGTTCGGGACCACTTTTGATGCATGGGTGGGGTAGGATGAGAAATACGCCAGTCAAAGACGCATTACAGCCATTGTAGCAAAAGTATGAAATCCTAGCTTTCGTACGGCACCTCTGGATTTCAAGTGAGGGCATTTTCCTTCGGAGCTGGAGCCAAATTGTCGGCCACCTACGCTGCTAGTTCTCCCAAGGGCATGCAGTCGCATGAACACTACTGCGCGGTGCATGTTACGGGAGCCAGGTTAACAGTCATGCTGGACTGTCCCCGTGCAGAGCAGGGACACCGGAGGTCCATACGACTTTCCGGCGTCGAAGCCTACACTAAACGAGTAATTTTTCTCATTTTGCCTAGCTCTCCCAAGAAGAACCCAGCTTGGTTTGGGTCATGAGCGACGGCCAAGAAATCGAGGCCAATTCTCTTCCGCCAACGTGCAACAGAAAAAATGAAGAATTTTGCCACCAACGGAACTAAAGGTGTGATGAAAGGCACTTGCCTATGGTTCCAGGGACCCATCCGGTGCCATATGATTGAAGGATCCCGCAGTGCCTCTTCCAAAGCTTTAAACTTCTCTTCCTAAAAAAGGAAAAAATAAGAAGCAGTAGCATCATATTTGTCCTACTTGTTTAATCTCTCTTCAATCTCGAAAAAAACATAACTAGTTTTGGATTGTGTTTTGTTGCTTAACTTTTATCTGCTATCTTCGTTGGTTCACAATAACAGCTACTGTATCTAGTTCAGGATGCCTATAGTACTGAATTAAGGTGAGTAGCCCACACTGCAAGACCTGCAGCTGCCAGATGCCAGAACGACAATAAAAGAAAAGTTACGGCACCGTAAAACAATCTTATTTTTCTAAGGTGCTGTCGTAATAAGAACTGTAGGGGTCGTTCTCCACACCACCTACGACGAACCGAGGCATCCAGACTACCTCGTTTAATCGTTCCAGCTTGTTCAGAAAAGAAAGCTAATTGATCAGTTGCTTGCAACTTGTAAAGTGCTTGCAATCAAGTAGTTTTTGGTGCCCCTAGATATTTTTGCAACATGTAAGTTACTTGCAATTAAGCATCGATCTCCACCCCTGCTTGTTTCGGTTTGGGGCTCTGAGTAAAGGTCCGTTCACACTCTTGCAACCGAGTACGACCGAGAAAGACCAGACCGG
Source organism: Ixodes scapularis (assembly GCF_016920785.2). Classification (NCBI taxonomy): domain Eukaryota; kingdom Metazoa; phylum Arthropoda; class Arachnida; order Ixodida; family Ixodidae; genus Ixodes; species Ixodes scapularis. The sequence continues at coordinate 9,840,129 of NW_024609838.1, read as the reverse complement.
TTTTTAAGCCTCTTGCGACCTCTTAGGACCGGATGCGCCACAGCGGGGCTGGTCCTAAGATGTCGAAAGAGGCTTGAAGACCGGTCTTTTCTCTCTCGGTCGTACTCGGTTGCAAGAGTGCGAACGGGTCTTTAGACACTTGACGAGAAAGTCGGCAAGATTGGCGACCACCGCAATTGGCCAGCGCGGCACCGGCCAGCTGTTCCGGTCAACGCCCTCACCGAGCGTCCAACTTAGAGCCCTTCGATGAGCATGATATCATTACGCCATGACGCATGTTAAAGACACCAGAAAAACAGTAATAGTGCACTGACTAAATTTCTCATCTGTCTAACAGAGAGGTCAGATTCCATTTTGAAAAGACTAACTTCCTGCTGTCTGTTCATCTATACAACAAATGGGCTTACTCATCAAGCAGTTTCTTAATTACAACTAGACTGCCGTCCTTAATCGATTGGTTGTTCGAAACATGGAGCGTAAGCTAAGACAAGACAACGTCTCACAAACCTGCAGAAAGTCTTCGAGGAATATCTCCGAATTTGATCTGAAGGTCTTTCGGATCTTCTGGATGATCTCGTCTGCCAAGTAAATTGGGTTGATCCACGAACGGAACACGTCTAACTGGCAGCACAAGAAAAAGGCACGCAACAGTAAGCAGAGAGGAGAGCAATGACCCAAACGGAACAGCCTGATACACGGATGAAATATGTAAGGTAAACTATGAGAAATGAAAGTACCGAAGTCAAATATAGTACATGTTGCAGAATAAGGAAAATGGGACACGCCCTTCCCGCAATGCTCCCACTCTTTCCACTTTAACAAAACAAAAGCTGGAGAGGAGGTGAGTCCACTTACCTCCTCTCTGGCGAATGTTCTGCTAAAGTGAAAAGAGTGAAGGCCTGGGTGAGATGAGTTTGTCCCGCCTTCTCTTCACCTGCAACAGATTACAGGTGTACCAGATGCCAGAAAGCATTCCAAGGAAAGCACACTTTCTCGAACTCTTCGATGCAAGCAACCCTGGCGTGGGCACCAGGCATTGCAGTAAATGCCAATGACTCGGGAGCACGTAACTATCGCTCGTTTTTATGGCGACGGTTGTTAACGGCAAGGTTTTGCAGTGGATTCCCGAGCGTGTTTTGTGTGGGGCCGTAGCAGGAAGCTATATCAAGCGAGAGAAAAGTATACAGCTAGGTAAGCCACGTGATCGCGTAAGCAAAGCGTGGGGTGTATATACACCAACTGAGAGTGCTCATGCCTCGCTGAATTTAAAGGAAGGTGTCCACGTGCTGCTATGACATGAAAGGGGCACACGAGCACTTTCTGTAGAAGCAATTGTTTTTGATGGAATATCGTTTGCTGGGCTTCAGTCAATAAAAATGACCAATTCTAGATGGCAAGATGTCCTCGCAAACTCGCGGCAATGCGCCGAGAAACTGAGAGAGAGGACGAGACGAGAGCGCGCGAGGACGTCGCAACACCGAGCTGATTCGAACAATCAGTGGGAAGCACTAAAGCTAGCTTCCTTTGTATGCACGGCACTCGTTGAACGCGTTCGGATGCGAGAGCCAAATGCCGGCGTTCTGCGTTTTAATGCGTTCGACGAGCGCGGAGGAGACAAGGGGATCTAGCTTTAGATCTACACACTAATCATTCAAATCAGAGCTCCGTGTTCTGACGTCTCTGCATGCCCTCGCCTCCTCCTCCCCCTCAGGTTCTTGGCGCACAGAAATAAACAGGCACTATATGGGGGTGGCAGTGATGTGATTGACGTAAGCCGTTTTGGAGTACCTTTTGGAGCAGCCAAAACAGTGTTTTGGAGCAGCAAAAGTGGCCTTTGGAGCAGCCAAGACAGTGTTTTGGAGCAGCCAAAACAGTGCTTTGGAGCAGCAAAAGTGGCTTTCGAAGCAGATATTCTTAGACAAATAAAAATATTTGTTTAAAGTGCTCGACACGCGAGGGGTACCTTGCTCGCCGAAATAAACTAATTATGCGGAAGACTTGTCTTTAAAGTGACACTGACAGGGCATTTATGCTCGCCGAGGTTTGTATTCGTACACGACACATGAGAGCTCAACTGCCCAGAACAGAATTTGCGGCTCGAAATTCGGTTTTTTTCTGCCCGAAAACCGCCGATCAAGAACTGGCCGGTTTGAGTCGGGCTCACTCCCTTCTCCTAGTCATGTGCCGTTTCCTATGGTTTAGACACAACCACCAAAGATAATCAAAGTCGTGGGTCATCAAAGGCACACACACACAATATTAAAAAAAAAGACAAAAATATGATACCCATTTTTTGTGGCTTGTAAAAAGCTGCAAATGCATTGAATGAAAAAGAAAAAAAAAAAAGTTGCACAGCCACGTGACTTTTGATAACTTTCTCCTTTATATTTTCTTCTTCCTCCCCAGTCAAGTTTCAGTTTTGGTTTCGAGCAGTTGCATCTTTTTTGGCGGGTGTTAGTGTTCCTTTAAGGTGTCAAGCGACACTGCATCACTTAATGTAATGTCATGGGACACTGACGTGACACTGTGACATGACAACGACCTGATGTCAAGTGAACTGGTCCACATGTGATCGTGCTGATGACATTATGTGATTGACGTCTGCTAAACATGGTGGGCGCGTTCAGAGAGTGAGGTTTTTCATGGCGTCACGTGGCACTTTCCTCCGCGGTTCCAGCCCGTTTGAACACATTCCACATTAAAGCAGGGACAATAAAAGTGTGCCTAGACACTCTCTCGGGATCCTTACCTCCACGGAGCAGTAGCCGAGACGGTTCTCGACGGGTCCAACGTAGGGCGGAGGCCTCTGGATCGGAGGTCCGTGAAACCAACCCCCGATAGAGAGTCTCAGCTTGTCCTCGCTCAGCACCTCGGCCACTTGGTGGAACGACACCGGGCTCACCTCGAAGAATGCCAAACTGTTGTACCTGCACGCCAGAGCCGAGGTGAGCGAAGCGGCCGCGCAGGTCCCACAAACACCCAAGAGAGGACCAAACACGTTCCTATGTGCTACGACTAAAACGCGGGCCACAGAAGTCAACTTGCAGAAAAAGTCTGCGGGTTCGTTCTTGCCTTTGGTTCCACCACTCTGTGTTTTTGTCAGCCTTATCGCATGATGCAATGGCTCCACCGAAACTTTGTTGTGCAAATACTGCGTGGGACGTAGCTTGGAGTAAAAGAAATTAGATTACACATTCTTTGCGAGAAATGCCAGTGTTTGCTTAATAGAAGAATCGTTGAGAAACTAAACAAGAAAAAACAACAACCATCCTCAAGCTGTTGGTGAAACTTCCAACCAGGGCCGCAACCAGGGGGGGGGGGTTAGGGGGTTCTGACCCCCCCCCGAAATTTTTTTCTGGGTACGGCCCTGGTCGGTGCACTTGCAGCTAGCCGATTTTAATCTCCACCTCTGCGCACGCGCAGTGGCACCGGTCGGCTACCGGGTACCAAACCGGGACCAGTTCTTCGGTTTGCTATAACTCTCCATTATATGCCACCGATGCACATGATTCATAGGCGAAAATAAGACAAAATGGCCGCCGTTGTCCCCGAAAACCCCCCCCAAAATTTTTTTCTGGGTACGGCCCTGCTTCCAACGACAAGCAGCTTTGATTTCCGCATCTTTGCCTCGACACGCTCGCTGAAATCTTTGTCGGGACAAACAGGAGGCGGTGCAAGACTGAGCAATCGGCACGCACCTGGGTACGACCGAACGGACGATGTCCCTTGGACAGTTGTGGGTGTCCACGTCGAACAAGTCGAGCGCTCCGCCGTCGCTCTCCTTCCAGTTGAAAGTGAGGTAGAGGATGAAGGCAATGCGACGGCCTTCCAGCTCGTCGTCGTGGCACAGCAAGACGTCTGAAACAGAAGGACCTGGCCTTTTAATGAACCGGCAGCCCCCTCACAACCGGTATTTCAAATTTAATCTTTATCTTACACCCAGAATACAAAATGGGAGTAAGGGGACAGGGGGAAAAATTAATTGCAACAAAGCAGCTTGCCAGAAAAAGTAACAAAATATTTCAACAGGAATCAATAAGCTTCATATGAGAAACAATATATAGTTAGAGAGGAAAGAATTGGTACAATGTTTTTCTTCATGCAGGCGAATGCGAAACGCCTTGCTCGTCTAACAAGTAAAAGAGTGTCGATAATGTACTGAAGCGTCTCTAGCTTGTAGCTTGTTCGAGGACAGTGGTTCCCAAATGGGGGTTCGTGAACTCTTTGGGGTCCGTGAAGCCCAGCCTCATCAGTCAAGCTCGGCAATAAAAGGTGTCTTTTCTTAGAATGAAACGAAACATTCCAATTTCGCGGTGAGTTTTTTCGCGTATATGTCAATAAGAGAAGTCTACTTCACAATAGCCCTTAGTTATTTCATTTAATAAATCGCTATCATAATTAACCTATATCTTTCCCTTCCCTTCACCACAAATGGGGTCCTCCATTATATCCGTCGATCTACAAGGGGTCCAGGGCGTGGCACTTCCCATGACCCTGTGCTCAGTGGCGTAGCCAGGAATTTCTTTTTGAGGAGAGGGGAGGGGGCTGAAGCTTCATAAGCTGCTCCCTGCTCCCCCCCCCGGCTATGCCACTGCCAGTGCTGCACACTCCACATGCAATATCTTTTCCAATTAAGTTAGCAGTTTGTTGCAATGTATGATTTGTAAATTTAAGAGATGGTAGAATGCGCCTCTGATTGGTGTGTTCATACTGCGTCATGCGGTAAACACATCAATCAAAGACGCATTATTGTGAGATGGTGTGATAGTGGCGCCTCCCAAAAAGCACAGCGGGCAGGCAAGGCACTCTTTTGCCTGCTCGCTGTGTTTATCGGGAGATGGCGCTACAAGCTACAACCATCGTCAACTCGGTCGCCTGCAAACACGTCTGCCACTCACATTGGCAAGTTTGTCCCTCTCACTTTTTTCAGGATCCAGGGAGCTACGCCCTGATATTTCGCCAGGTACGACGCACCATCTAAACACATGTTCAGTAAAAGTTCAAACTTTCTTTGTGTATACAAGCAGATTTTTTTCGGCTAGTTTTATAGGCGCCAAGATTCATTGTGGGCACCTACTTACCAGTGTGGGCATACTTTGAGCAGGTCAAGCTGATCTTCCCATCTAATGGGATGTCTGTCACATCCTGTAGCCAAGGGACCATCTTTTCAGTCAGACAGTTTCTGTGAAGCAAAAGATGCTGTCAACCATGTATCCATCCCGACTGCCTAGCATGATCAGGTGCAGGCTTACCTGAATGCCTCTATGTAGGGTGTGTCAAACTGTTGCAAATCATCAGACTGAAAACCAAAAATGACGATGTCTGTCAGCCCACTTTAGAAATGCGCATATGAATGTTTATGCTGCTTACCTGCTGGAACTTATACAAATCATTGTTCTTCTGGTGAAAGTCGATGTCAAAGAGCTCATTCTTCAGGCTTTCCACATTGTCATTTCCGACCAAGAAATGATGCAGGAGACAGAAGTTAAAGGGCTTCGAAGTGAGTTCAGCAACATTTTCTGTAACATTGTTAAAGTCTCACTATAATCTCAGTTAAAAGGACGCTCCTCCCAGTGCTGTGTTAACAGCTCCAAGGAGGTGTTGGTTAGGTGTTGGCTGTGCAAGCCTTACGCGAGGAAACACAACCAAAAGTTCACATTTCGGCCGTCAGGGCACTAGGGGGCCTAAGGGGGGCACTAGGCTTGTGCGCGAGCCCCATGCTTTGACCGTAGCTGCCGTGCACGTGCGCGTTCGTGCAGTACATGTGCAGTTGGTAGTGTTGTGCAAGCGCTGTTCAAAACAACAGCCACTAGCCTGTGGTCAAATGACTGGCGCTCCAGTGACATTCCTTAGACAGGGTCACACTGGAGCGGGGGGGTGTTCCAGGGCTGCCAATACCTTATTTTTTTTTAACCAACGTTTTAGCATTTGTGGGTGGTAGCAGACGACCAACATGGCTCTAGATAACGCAGACAACAAAAATAAAATCACGCAGTAACTCACCGATTTCACACGGCTTTTGATCACGAAACGCTTCTCGAATGTCATTTTTCGTCGGTTCCAGGAACAAGCTGCGGTTCGCTTCCAACACGACGCTGTTCTTTTTGCGTTTCGGTTCGACAGTGGCAGTCTGGTTCTTCGGCTTGTCACTATTCATACGCTTTGACGAACTCATAATAACATTGAAGAGCAGACACAGCTCTATTTAATTCCTAGTTTTCGCAGTTTCTGCGCAGTTTAGCCCTTTAAATAGCTGCTGCACGCCGCAAACACGGACCCACGATCCACGTGAGAAATGTCACCGGAAGTTTGAGTGACGACATTAAGTTTAACTTCCAGTACGCAACTTCCGGACTTGGCCACCACTTGACGATACTTCCGGTAGCGTCCGGCGTTTCGATTGCGTTCAGTGGAGTGGAGCCGGTGAGTTGTTGTAATTTACGCTGAAAAGTCTTCATAGCCAAAAATGGTAAGTTCGAACTGAGTTTATAAAGTTACAGATTTGCGCGAGACGCGCCTCAACATCGGTGGCTTGTAATGAAGGCCCAAGTTGCACGAAAGTTAAGAGATTGTATCTTCCCACAGTTACCGCTGTCCCTGCTTCGGACTGCACAAAATCATCCCATGGTAAGTAAGCGTCACAGCTTTGTTTGCTAGTTAAGTTCGGTAACTATGTGATCGGGTGAAAGCGCCTCCGAAATGTATGTGTTTTTATCTTCTTTTAGCTTGTAGAGCTCAAAAACGGAGAAACCTACAACGGGCATCTGGTGAGCTGTGACAACTGGATGAATATCAACCTTCGAGAAGTCATCTGCACTTCGAGGGTATGTTTGTGCACAGAAAAACAAACAAAAGCGTTTAACATAGCCCAGGGAGCTTGACATACCTGCCAAGGCGTTTGGACTAGTGAGCGTTTTGTTAGGAATTGTTAGTAAAAAAAAGTGCAAGTCATTCTTAGCAGTGAGAGAGTGCAGGCGAGCTGGTAATCAATCGTCATCTTGTAAAGTCATTCTGTTGTTACACCTGTGCTGAGTAGGAGTTCTGCATTGCACATTGCATCACCACATCTTCACGTTCCCGCGACTTGAGAAGCATCTGTGGGATGTGTTAGGTGTGGTGGCAGGGGTTAATGATGTTGTCAAAGCACTATGCGAACAAACCTAATAATGCACAGTTTACATATCATGCACAGTATGATGCTATAGATATCATTCCTTATAATAAGGATTACAGTCACAAAGAGGAGGTTAGAAGATTGGTGGGAAAAGATTAAGCATCATGTCGCACAAAATTGGCCGGTTAGACAACTTAACGAGATGGAATTTAGAGCAAAATCTAAAGGAGTATAACCTCACTAACCTACATTTTGAGTCAAGTTTCCGCACTTTGAAAGGGAAGGAATGGGTTTAATTCCAACGACATTGGGAAGTATATTTTGTTCAATAATAAAACAGCAAAAAAATTTGCGACAACTTACGAGTAGAGAGCGTGTATTACAGAGAGTTTCCAACTGCTGGATGGGGGTCACGTGGTTTATGGGCCGCGTCTGCAGTGCGAGCTGCGACAAGTTGTCGAAATTGTTTATCATTTGCAAACATCTCTGCCTTTCCGTCTTCTTTCCTCCCCGCCGCGCGAAAACAAATCTCCGCAGCAGGCGTCCGCCATTAAATTGCTATAGCTTTCAATGGTTTGAGACGGACCCTCTACGTAATCTAGGCTCTCTACTTATGAGGGAACACTGGCGCCATCCATCAAGTAGCCCTGGAATTTTCTCGATCCGCGTACGACTAGACCAAAGGTTTTGCAGTATTTGCGGAATCAAATCTACGCTGCATCGAAGAGAAATGGTCACTCGTAACATTGTCAGAATTCTTTCCAAGCCCACAGCGTGAGAATGATGCGTCAAAAACGAGAAAATATAAACGTCCGTCGGGAATGCTCCAGGGCTACCGGATAGATTGCGCAGCACGTTGTATTTTTTCGGAACGCACATATTTTCATTATTGATATCACCCTACACCGAGTGTTTGTCCCTCCCCGCTCAGGACGGTGACAAGTTCTGGCGGATGCCGGAGTGCTACATCCGCGGGAGCACCATCAAGTACCTCCGCATCCCGGACGAGGTCATCGACATGGTCAAGGAGGAAATGCTGGTCAAGGGCCGGGGCAGGGGAGACATGAACAAGCGGGGAGGCATGGGCCCTCGTGGCGGCAGGGGCGGAAGGGGTCAGTACCTAACCCTCGATGCGGAAGTCCCGCCCCTCGAACGACGACGGGAGAGGTGCTCTTAACGCCTGTCGACACACTTTCGTTTCCTTACGAACAAGTAGTTGCGATCCCGTACGACGAGAGAACACATTGGCACGTGGACTCCGTCTATGAAGTGGACCTGAAACTGCATTTCTCTAGAGCGAAGGTTGTGCTGTATTTGCGAGATGATGTGCACGTAGCGTCTCTGAGACGTGGTCGCTTATAACATTGTCGAAAGTTTTTCGAGCCAACAAAGAAAGAACGACGCGTGAAGGAATGTGGGAATTATACAAAAATGCCGAGTGTTCCACAGCCACCCGATAGATAGCGCAGGTGTAGCCTCTCGTCATAAGATTCCAAGAGGTTTAGAAGCACCCAGTCGTAAGGATTCGCAAGTGTGTGAACTGGCCTTTTATGGTCACCGGCAGGATAAGAATGACCTGGAGGACTTTCAGTTTTTCTGCCTCTGGCACAAGTTTCCTACCTTCAACGACGCTTTGGTGTTTCGTTAACTTCAAGGGCGGTCATGTGGCGGAAGTATGGTGGAATGCGACAGGTGCATGCTGGAGGCCGGCATCTGAAAGAGACGTCCAGCGCTCGTTGTCCTCTTGGTCACTATAGACGTTTGCAAGCAGCCACGCTTCAAAAGCCAGTCTGGTGCTTGCAATCACCCCTACTTCAAACGCTAGTCTGGTATATGCTATCACCCACACTTCAAAAGCCAATCTGGTACTTGCAATCGCCCACATTGGGAGCACTTTCCAGTAGCTAGTCATCTGGTGAAACCTGGACCTTGGGCTCGAACAAATGTGAGACCGTAGGGGGATACAGCGCCATCTGCGGGGTTATCGCCTGTTTTGCATGCACTTGCGCGCACCGTAACGAGTAGTAGCCGATTTCTTGTCGTGCTTTCGTGGCTTGAAAACATTTTGTAGTATTGTGATAGCTAGAGCACTCCGCCAGTCTTGGCGAAGTCTTGCAATTGATTCCCCGAAATCAGCCGGATTTTTTCGGCGGCCACCAGTTAGCAGGAGGGTGTGGGTTGCGCTGCATTTTGAGTGGATGCCAATTTGTTCTTCCTTACGTACGTGTGCATTCTCTGGCATTGTCGAGCCTTTCGGATCGGTCGATGTAGTGGTACAAGACTGGCCAAGTTAGTTTTTGTTTCTATAGTCACAGGCAAGTTGGTAGTTTAACTTTCTACAAACAAATGGTAATGAGGATACAAAATGGCTGCATATCTAAACTGTGCGTCATGTTGTTTAGACATCTCGAACGTATACAGGCCTCATATACCTTTCATCGTCCTCAAGGCTGCCATTAGTTTGGCACAGAGGCCATACATTGAGATGATGATAGTGATCACAGTTGCCAAACTGAATTTCGAAAAGTCTAGCGCACATTGAATGCCCATACCACCATTCTCTCTCTTTTGCAGGCACGCCATTTGGAGGCAGGGGCGGAGGCAGGGGAGGTCCCGGCGGCGGGGGAGGCCGTGGCGGTGGACAGGGGAGAGGAGGAAGGGGAGGGCGTCCCGGCCTGGGATAGACTCGCGTCCGGGCAGTGGTTTCTGTTTAGCACATCCCCCGTTCTGCAGTGTGCGAAGAAGATCGCCTCATCTGTAAATAAATCGCCCCTCCTGATACGCCCAGACTCCCGGCTCGCTCACTCGGCGAATCGGATTTGACATCGGCTGCAAAGTGAGTGTCCGGTGGCCGTTGCGTTTCGAGCGCTACATGGTTCGGAAAGAAGGGTTGTGGAATGAATGCAACCAGCACCCGCTTCGAAACCCAGCTCGTCAAATATCTCCAAGGAAGTGTGTAAGCGTTGTTTCGATGGTAACGTCTAAATCCGTCGCTTTCAATCTTGTTAGAAAATACCGGGCAGTTGCCTTTACGTTTACCGTCCCATCCAACCCATACATCGAAAGTGGTCCCGACGTGGCAACCAATGGCGTTGCAGAAGCCGGGGTGTCGTGTCGTCCAATGTCGCGATCCTGGTAGCAGGTGCTCGAAGTCCTGCCAAAAAGGGTGAGCGAAGACGAACGTCTTTGCGGCGTCCCAACTTCTGGCTGACAAAGCTTCTGCGGACTGTCGAGCCAGAGAACCACCTGCAGCAGAACACATGCACCGCCCCTGCTGCGACATCGCCAGAACTGGGGCTGGCGGCAACGTGACGCTTCTGCTAAGTCGCCGGGGAGAATTCGAGAGACTACTTATTAGGACGCAGCAAGCACATCGGTCAGAGACACGTTACAGGCACGATGGTTGTGGTAATCATGTTTTCGTTCGTTTCAGTGCCGTTACTCATCAACGCATCCGGCGATAGAACGGCGATACAAAAGCTTTCCCAAATGGTAATCAGTTTCGTCCCGGTGCTACCTATGGCAGGGAGTCGCTTCCCTGAGAGCAAGGACCTGCAGGAATTGATTTTAGTCTTTGATAGTATGTACAGTGTGCTGAACTGTTAAATGTAACGCTCGAGCGATGGCTGAAACTGATATCACCGCCACGTAACGAAGATGTCTCGGAGAATAAGACGGCTCTTCCCGAAATTGTTGCCACTTCCCGATACAAGTTGCATGACCTTGTCATTTTTCTTTTTTTGTCAACCTCGCCTTAAATTTGAACTTTTTTCTTTCCCACCTCGGTAAATTTTTTACTACAACTACATTGCAGTTATCTTTGATACGACGGTGAAAAACAACAGCAGGAGGCTATATTTATATTTGGCACATTGACAGCATCCAAGCCTTATCGGAATTTGACTGTGTTTTACAACACTCCCCGATAAAGGCAAACCTAGTGTAAACAGAACAAAAATAGAAAGTGAAAAGGCAACATGTTTTGTTATGTTACCCCCTAAGCAAGCATCGGTCATTCCGTCCATACTGAGGGTGTAATGCAGGAAAGAACAGCGGTGCAAGCAGCAAGACTGCACTAGCAGACGACGTAGGCAACGTCTGGTGCCCATGGTCGCACATTACATTGGACAACTGAACACACTGTGGATATTTATTATAACCAGGCATGAAGACATGCTTCTACGAGATATGCATTAACAGTGTATACAAACTGTGAATAGAACAACTATTTTATTCTCAGTATTTTTATGTCCATTGGCAACTTTTTTTTACCGTTATTCTCAGTTTTTAATGGCTGCGGGAGACAAGCTGCCAAACCACAATGCCAATATTTTAAAAACAAAATACTGAAAGACGTTGGCAAATTTTTCTTATTACTTAAAACAGAAAACCTGCGACATAGCCACAACTCTTGTCTTTTGCTTTTCAGAAGTGATCTCCATTGTGAAACACGCGTTGATGACAAGGTGTGTTAGGAATCTGGGCAAGCCACATATGTTGAACTTCATTTAGTGGAATGACCATCGCAACTACAGTCCCAACTTAAGGAAAACGGGCATACTTTATTACTTCCAGGGAATAAGTTACTATGTACAGAGCTCGACAGAAAGAGGGCACGCTAAAACTTGCCAATGCTTATGCTGTGCAGTCGACAACCGCTGCCACAAAAAGCGGCTTGCTAACATCAACGAGAAACTTTGAAAAAAAAAAATAAAGAATAGAAAGATGCGACGCTCTACCCTAACTCAAACGCAATGTCCGAGGAGTACCAAAGCCGTAGTTTAACAACAAAATGACTAGATGACGTCCTTTGCCATCACCAGAAATCATCACGAGGCAAGCCGACAGACGAGGCTTAGCAAATATGGTAGCGGTTGCGTAGAAAAATCACGGTGAATACCACGAAATCAAAAAAGTGCTCCTAAAGTAATCAATCTTTTCCAAGATGCGTGCAAGCTCACACTTCTCGCAGGGGAATGGTACGTTTCGCTGGCTTTATGGCAAACTTCTCTTTCTTGGGGCAACACCTACGTGGGTGACAAAGCGAGTAACGGTCATAGATTATTTTGTTTCTCCAAGATTACCGATACAATTGTCTTATATCGCTATCGTCTTTTCCAAAACCAGTCACGTTGTCTGAATGCGATTGTTCTCGAACTGCTGTCTGCACGGCTGAACTAAAAACAAAGCGGTGTGCAAAAGCATTGACTCCTTGCATCTCGTCATTGACTGCACCGTAATCCGGACACTAACTGTACTGCAAGAGCACTTAGGTTCTTCTCTCACAGTTGCCAACCCATGCTCACAGCTTAGACGACTGAATAAAATCCGAGACAAATTAGTGTTATTACAGAATCAAAGCTTGTAAAGAAAAAAAGCAACACCTCTCCTCAGCAGGACAACACGTGGGCCAACGTGGGGCAAATATCGGAAGAGCCCACACGGGACAAATTGCATGGCAAGAATTTGCTGCCCGCATTCACGAAACAAAAATAAATGTTTTTCAGTGGGAGGCGCGGTTTTCAGTTGCTTCCAGCACGAAGCTTCCGTCAATTGCCGGGAACTATGGAGAGCGTGCTTGTCGCAAGGTCTCCCTCTTGCCACCAGCCCTACCCCCTCCGCACGTGTAAGAGCCGACGGAGTGACGTTGAAGGTTGGTCCCGCCGCCGCGCCGTCTGCGATGCAGGGTGCAATTCCTCCGCCCTCAGGGCAGTCCAAGGTCCAGTGCCGACATTGGAATGCGCAAGGATCCGACAGTATGGTTCGGGTCCCGTCAGTACGGCGTCCTCTGGGTGATGTTCACCAGGTCGTGTGTGCTGGAACGCCAAAGAGGACATAGTCAAAATTGAGGCGCTCCTTTCGTCTGCTGCCCAAATGACCCGAGTGAAGAACGCGGTAGCGATAGATATGCAAAACTGGGCAACGTGATGTTGCGCGACACCACAACTTCGCACCGCGAGTTGCGCGACGTCGCGGGGTCTGGTATGGCCCGCTTTGCGTCGTGTGACCCCTAATGGCATTAGTTGCGTGGCTATGCGACACGCAGTGGCGTTTTGTTAAACTTATTTCATGACAGCGCAGAACGTCTGTGGCGACGTCACAAGAGATCCCAACTCCGCTTCCATTAAAAAGCGTTCTGCATTCAAATATGGTTAGGACCAGAACAGTTCTATTTGAGAAAACAAGAAAGTTGGTCTCAGTACCAGCAAACTGTTTAAACCTTGCTTTAAACTGAACTAAATATAACTTCACCAATAAATGAGTAGTACGGATGTTCGTGACAATAATAACCGCCGCAGTGCAAGGAACTAAAATTTCGTCGGATATCGGATACTCCAGTGTAAATTCGCGGGATCACAACGCCCTTCCTCTATCGTCGCCGCTTCCAAGTAAAGTGTTTTTCCAGTTTAAACACTGTCTCAGCAGATCTGAGCCAGCCGAACACTCCCTCCTAATGTGCATTATCGATTCCAAAGTCTGTAAGAGGGTTCTACACTGCATTACAGAATTTATATTATTTATATTACATTAGAGAATCAGTCCTGAGACCAAAAGGGGTCGCTCGAGGTAAAAAGGCACCTATCCCTGGTCTACAGCAGAACTGCAGCACTTAGCATTTCTCTATAAGCCTTTATGTGTAGCACCCTCATTTCCCACACAAAAGCAAAGAACTTGGCAAACAAACAATGTGCAGTGCTTACCAAGGCACGTCATGGTTTCAGTGGGGAGAAGCAGGAAAAGCATGCTGCAAGCAGGCTGGGTCAAAGCGTGGCATGTTCAGCAAGAGTCAAAGCGAAGCCCAGAGTGAGGCAGAAGAGAGCCGCAAGTGTGCAAGGCAGAGCCGCCCAAGAAGCAAGAGAGGCGCAGTCTGGGGTACATGCAGGAGGGAAGAGCAGGGATTACGACGGCATGCAAGGACAGACAAATTCCGTGCAGGCTCGGAAACAATCCTTCTCGTTGTCAGGAAAGTCCCAACCCTAAAATTAATTTCTGCGCTTGTTTTTTTATGCTGTTCGTTAAAGGAGTTAAAGGGGTCATGAAACAAATTCTGGGCTAGGATGAAGGAATTGACATTGGGATTTTACTATTAGCATATCGTTTAGTGAGCCAAAAGAAAGAAGGTAGAAAATCAAAAGCCTGATTTTCGGTACAAAAATTTGGAAACGTACTTGGATGTTTCGTTTCTCCTTCCCTTTGAAAGCTCTCTGCCTTTTCACTGTGATACATTTGCAGTATCCAAAGCACGTCACCCTGCCCCAAAGCACGCTACACGACACCAGTCTTGGGTAAGTTACTTTTAAAAAGTAATTTGTTACAGTTACTTTCAGAAAAAAAGTAGGTAAGTTACCGTTACAGCTACTGCAACCAAAGAGTAACTCGTTACAGTTACTTTTAAAAAGTAACGACATTACTTTTCAGGAAAAAATAGAAAATGCCTTTCACAAAGTTTTGGTGCATAAAATTAAAATGTACGCTTTTTACTTCATATTGTAACTTAGCAGAAGTTGCTTTTCTAAGTTAGTGTTTGAAAATTTCCACGCCAAAGTAGTGGCTCAAATCAAAATACGAGACATGCGCAGTGCCCTCCGCGTGTATTGTTGTTTCACGGTTGATTCACTCGATTAAAAAGCGTTTGCACAGAAAAAAGAAAAACCATAACGTAGGTGTATTGCTTCAAGACACTAAGATGTAAAGGCTCGTTCACACAGAAAGCATTTTCTTACGTTACGTTACGAAATGTTACCAGGAAATATGTGCTTCGTAGTAAGCATGGTACCCAATTCAAGGAGATAGCCTGGCACACGACATTCGAGACGCGAATGTTTCGGTGACGACGAGCTAGGACGGTGAGTTACTGTGGCAACGAAGGACACAAGGCTCGTCGTAACATAACATAAGGAGTTGAGCTCGGTTAAATTTTTCACACTGCACCGTTTTCTTACGTTACGTCTAAGTTACCGAAACATTCCGTGTCTCGAATGTCGTGCGCCAGGCTATCTCCTTGAGTCGGTTGCCACGCTTAATACGAAGCACACATTTCCCGGTGACTTTTCGTAACGTAACGTAAGAAAACGGGTCTGTGTGAACGAGCCTCAAGTGTTCAGTTACAAAGTACAAGCGCATGCGTAACGATAACTAGGTTTTTTTTTCATGAAATTAACATGTGGCTATATTCGGGTCGTGACTTGTGAGAAAGAATGTATTCACAAGGTTGTGCAAGGCCAACTTGACACTCGAAATGTCGGAATAGACGATTTGAAAAGTGCAAGGAAAATCTAAATTGTACTCGTTCAGTGATATATTATTCATAAAACACTGGAAAGTAACGAAAAAAGTAACGTCGTTACTTTCATCGTTACCTCAGAAAAAAGCAATAGAACTACAGCTACAAGTTACATTTTAAAAAAGTAACTCGTTACAGTTACAAGTTACCAAAAAAGCAACGAAATTACAGTAACGCGTTACTAGTAATGCATTACCACCCAAGACTGCACGACACCATACCTCACTTAACCCCTAAGCTGACAGTGCGGTGGGAGCTACGCGCTTGCCGGTCCAATCAGCCGCCTCCCTTCCATCACCTGACCACAATCTCTGTGCGTGGGTATCTGCAAGGGAGCATGATCATGTGGCAAAAGTGTGGCTGGCCGAGTGAGCACGTGGCTTCCCACAGCACTGTCAGCTTAGGGGCAAACAGGGTGGGGAAAGCAACTTTTGTCCGACGTTTGAGCGATGGGCTAATCTTCTAGGGGGAGAATGGCTGTGTCCGGGTACACAAACGAGAGTCCGAGCAAGAGGGGACACCCCCCTTTCCGTCTTCTTGAACTGTTTGGTATGATGCGCGATTTGTGAGTTGAGGAGGAAAGCTAAGAAGGAAAAAGATGAAAAATCGTTTCATGGCCCCTTTAAGACAGGACACTACTCAGGAAGGCACACCTATTAACCGCCTGTCATTTGTACGAACGAAATTTTCAGGGTACAATCATAGCTAGGAAAGAGGATGATATGCAAAGTTCTAGGTTTATAAATTTATCCTTCCAAGACTCCCATAAAAGTATGCCAAGCAAACACTGCACCCCCGAGGAAAAGAATAGTCTAGAAAATGTAATGATAACGGCCAGTTATTTTTCTGAAACATACAGTACGACACCCGTGTCAAGCGACAGGAAAGGAACTGCGGAAATTAGACCCCTTTTTAATAAAAAATAATAATCTGAAAAAAGTTTTTTTTTTGCTTGCGTTCAAGATGCATGCAAAAAGCCACGAAAATTCAGAAAACAAGTTCACCAGTTATGCTCCTTAAAATTGCCACTTTCTTGCATATTGCAAATGGACTGAGGTGCTGCACACCATACAGCACACAATCATTCCTCATCATCAATTAAAATTTGGCAAGGGTGAAAGGATTGTACTGTAACGTCGTCGATTGCGACGTCGCCCGTCCCAATTTCCCCGCTAGATTTACCAAAAAAACTTTTCCCGCTAAATGTAGCGGGTATAAGTTTCACGCGACGTCACGTGGCATCAATCGTAGTGTCGCACGACGCTTAATGGTGCCACATATTCCCCGCCAAATCTTGTGGGAAAGTTTCTCCGCTAAATTTAGCAAAGAAATTCTACCGCTAAATTTAACGAGGAAATACTTCATGCGATGTCTGCTTCGTGTGAAACTTGGCAGGCCAAACCGTACAGGTACCAGAAACGCTAGGAAACTTCGCCAATGACGGGCGTCGCCATAAAAGAGAATGTCTGCCTACTTTTTTCCAAACTTGTTGTGGATGACGAGGAAGACGAAGGCCAGGGCGAGGCAGAGGCTGCCCACCGCAATGTAGGCGATCCCCAGGAAGGGGTTGCGGCCGCCCAGCCAGGACGTGTTGGACAGGATGATGCGCTTGCTGCCCTTGAACGGCGCCACCGGGTAGCCTTGGCAGCGGGGTGGGCCCCCCAGTCAGGGAGAATGACCCTCCGACAGTCGGGCTTCCCCCCCCCAAAGATGTTTCGCAATGGTCGGGTTTTTGTTTCCAAAAAAGGAATCAATGCGAGGGTGTTCTCTTAATTATTTGCTGGGAGCAAGTACAATGCTTGCAAGTTGTTCAGGTTTGGAAGCATCGAATGGAAATATCGAAGGTGATATGCATCATTTTTTTCTTCTCGATGAGTCGAAAAACTTGCGACAATATTATAAAACACCACTTTTCAGAAATAACACATACACTTGATGTCGCAAATGCCGCAAACGCCGCAAAACCTTTGCTCTAGCAAAATGCAGCTCCAGAGTCACCTCGTAGGTGGCGCCAGCGTGTTCTCGTTGTAAGAAATCACGAGAACTCGGCCGTAAGCAAAAGCCACGTGACGCGGGCAAACCAATGACTGCAGCGACGCCGTGAGAAGATGGGGTCGAAGGGGATGGCGAGCTGATGTTTATGCTCCCTTGAACAGCCCCGCTCTTTAACAAGCCTCCGTCGTCGCGGCCTCGGCAAACCGGGGGAAAAGGATACGGTACTGGATCTCGAGGTCGTACGTGCCCTTGGGAAGGGCGTTGATGAAGTACTCCTGAGTGTGATCCACCCGTCCGTACAGCTTGCGGAACGTCGGCAGCGCCGCCGTGCGCATCCACACAATCAGCGACTCGTTCTCGAAGCCGCCGACCTGTTCTGCCGGCAGGGGCCAGTTGGGCGGCTTGGCCGTGCCGTTGAAGTTCATGCCTGCGTGTGGAAGAACATCGCGGACGAGTTCTGGCAGTGCATGACACACACTTGGATGTACAGCATACACTCCTTGTCGTACGAATGTGTGACGATACGCTTGAGCAATACACTCTTGCGTCTTCGTTTGCATTCATAAAGTTTCTAATTCTTTTTAATTAATCCAGGCGTGTACCTGCATTATCCCGCTTTAGAAGTGTACTTTTCTCCCAAGCATTGCGGGCGCGTGGAGGAGAGGGGGATTGGCTTGGCCATCATGTTGAGGTGAAGAGAGTGACTGACCATCTCGTTGTGGTGGGAAGAGTGTGCCAACATTCCGCGACGTCATAGACTTTGCGTGCGAAATTTAACCACATCGGACATGATGTACTGCATTTAAAGTGAAGTACTACGAGTACTTTTGCAATTGTATCTGTCTTGGTAAGCTCTCGTCCCAACTACACACATCTTCAATGGAACAATGTACAAAATATTTACTGCGTTACTTAGCCACAGCTTTGTCGACAGTTCCAGTGATTTATCATGCATCAAATTTGAGAAATGGCACTGAAAGTCCACTGACGTAGTTTCCGCTGAAAATACAAGAAATATCGACACCAAAAAAAGTACAAGTTTGAACTCCTCAAATGTATTCGGAGCAAACTCTGAGCACACAAAAAACCCTCTCAGTACTACTTTGTGTGAAAAGTATATAGTATTAGGTATCTTGTATAGTATATTTCAAAAGCAAATTAATAGTACTCGTTTGAAAACAATTTACTTAAAAACCCCGCAAGTACCATATTTTACAGCATATAGACCGACACTTTGTTTACAAATAAGTCCGTGTTTTCCCACACCAGGTGTGGGCACTGTGCGTGCGCAGAAATCAAATTCGGGAAAACTGAATGGTTTGCGCATGTGCAGTGCCGTCGACAGCGCCACCGCAGCTGTGTGACGTCAAGACCGCGTGTTGGTCTATAAGTCGCATTTACTCTTCGAGAAGTTCCTTCGGAGTGTTCTATACAACCGTGCGATGTATGCACATTTTTCTTCATAAGTATGGACGTTACCTGCGGAGATTCAGCACGGGGGTCATGTTTCTCGTTCAGTTCATTGACGTGAATGCTGAAATTTGCTCTCGCTTACGCATCTATTGCAATAATAACACACGTGTGCGGGCTTTTCAACGCAGTTTTGCCGCATCGACCATACAAATATTTAGGTGCGACTTATATACCAACTTTCCTCTGAAAACAGCCGTTTATAGGGAATGTGCGACTCATACAAAGGTGCGATCTGGACCGGAAGATGGGGCACTTTACAACGCCGGTAACACGACTGGCCTATCGAGGCGCAGCGTAAAAGAACTGAATGCAGTCGCAGATAAGGCAAGCACGAGCTCGCATTCAAAGCTGCTCGTACAATGCCGTGAAGCGGCCCTTTCGAGGGACGGACGACTCTCCCGCCGCTGAACTTCGCTCCCCTGGCTCACCTGCGGGGTTCTTGAACTTGACCCTACGGTCCGTCGGCCAGGCGATCTTGTCAAAGAGCAGCTGAACCGTCCGAACCTCGCCCATCTCCTCGTGAGCGTTGTGGTACTTCAGCATCAGCGTGTCTGCACGGCAAGACAGGATGAAATTCGGCGCCACCTGGTGCCTCGAAAAGCAGTTTCACTTTCGACAAACTGATGGCGGTCGTGAAACTACTTCGTCCATCACTATCGCGCGTCAATGGCAGACGGAAACTGGTTCTTCGATCCCCTCGTAATTCTTTCGTGATTTTGTTTCAGCTTCGACAGTGTGGACGCGAGAACCGACTGGTACAAAGCGGAGACCCAAAAGCCTCTTGACTATATTTCCGCCATCGAAGGACGTTAGAGCCAAACTAGTATCAAAAGATTGATTGGACTGCACTTTAAAATAAACGCTTACGCGGCCGTTACATCTACCCCGTGCGTCGTGTCGTGTTTTACCGACATCTCTAATGCACGGGCCTTCATGCATTCTCCGCTTGGTAGAATCTTCAACTTCTTCCTTTGCAGTCTTCAAGGAAGTCACCATTAGTTTGGCACAGGCGCCATTCACTAAAATGACGATAGTGATCAAAGTTGTCAGACTGAATTTCGGGAAGGGTCTAGTATTGGTCCAAAACGCGGATGCGCCGAGCCAGGATATGGTCCCGTGCCACGAATAAGGATTTCACGAACCCGTTAATGTTCGAGATCAACCAGGTTTAACCTTTAAGAATTTCCAACATAAAGCTTGACAAAACTTCAACTTTTGTACACATGCACAAAAATTTAGAGACGAGCTGATGCCGCCACCTGGCAGAGGAAACATGCAATATTCGTTGAACATGTCGTTTTATGGTTTCACATTAGTGAACTAACGAAATCATCAAAAGTAGATATGTTTGCTTTCACACAGCGTAAACATAGGTAACCATTTTATACAATGTGAAATAAACTACCTGGTAAATTATTTGCTTTATTAAATTTGAAAATGCCCCCAACCTAGGCCGTCCTCGCATCCCCCTTCTGTTTTGTCGTAGAACAAATATAACGCCTTGACAAAAGTGCTTACGAAAGTCTAAACAAACCACAAATATATTTTTTCTTAATGCCGTGTGTTATCTACAAGGACATGGTTCCATAGTGAACATGCACCATCGTCCAAGCTCCCCTCTAGAACTGGAGAGTCCTAGAATACCCTAGAAACACGAAATCCTGTCCCTAGACCCCCCGAAAAGTTCCTAAAAGTCCCCAGACATAAGAACATATATCCCCACCGGCCTGCAACACTAACTTACAGTCCGTTGCAACCTAAGAACAAAGGGCGAGGGTAAGACGGGCCGGGGAGGAGGAAGCAGACGGAATGCTGAAGAAAAGAGGGGGAAACCTCCTTCCCTCTTTAGCGTTCCGTCTGCTTCCTCCTCCCCGGCCCGTCTTACCCTCGCCTTTCGTTCTTAGGTTGCAACGGACATAGGTGGCCATATTCAGCCCCATTCTGCCACACGGAGTGAAGGACAAAGGGCTTAATTACTCTCGTCTCGGCAACACTGGCGCAATGATACCACCTCTGAAGCCTCGAAGTGGATGGGGGACACGCACCATTGAAGATGCTGTTGGCGATGGCTCCACAGGGCGCTATCGTGCGGCCCTGAGCGTCTTTTGCAAACGGCTCGCAATCCGCATTCGACACCAGCGGGTCCCCCAGCAGCTGAATGTCGCTTCGTGACTTCACATAGCGCCGATGGTTCTGGTAGAAGTTGGTCAATCCGTAGTAGACGTAAACCTCCGACTGCAAGCCCAGGAGGGAAGGCATCAGAAGACGGACATACCCTTGCCCCCCGAAATTCCCTGGCCGTCCCTGCCCCCCAGTAAAGCGTTAATCCAGTTTAAAGGGCAACTCCGGTCCATACTTTAGATTTTGGGATTATGACTGTTTTTAGTGCAGTCAGCGTCCCTGAATTGCAAGGTGTAATTTTTTTCTTGTTATTGTGCGTAGTTTTAAAGATATTGACGCCTAAAAGTTTTTTTTGGGGCGCGGCCAACAAAACCGAAGCTAGCCGCTCGAGGCCCCGGCAACACTGGAAATCAGCCGCTATGTGAACGTGACGTCAAGATCGTTCTCGTTCAACGAGTACGCAGGCTGAGCGCCACCTACCTCTGTTGCGCTAGCCGTCTAAAGATAGGAGGTAAGCTGATTTTGTTTTAATTCTGTATATGTGGTAGTTATCGAGCATATGTAGCAAGAGTTAGTGCGTATATCCAAAAGCTAGCAACTGGAAAACCCGTGAACACGTACGGTGTTGTACTCGGTGGTCACCGCCGTGCGTGCGCTATGCCCTACTCGTGGCTTGTATACCCAAAAGCTAGCGACTGGAAAACGAGTGAACTGGTTCGGTGCCGTACTCGGCGGCTGTCGCCGTGTGTGTGGTCTTCCGTACTCGTCGCTAGGCCTAAATTGTCATCTGGGCTCCGTGGATGGAGCGGCGTTGCTTTATGCCGCGCTGCCAGTGATGTACAGTACTGGGGGCCCTCTCGCTTTCGCGCTTCGGGTCAGTCCCAGACAAGAAGGTTTGAGGATCTCCGGCGCGGGCCGCGGCGCCCGAAAGCACGTGTGTTGGGCTGTACACAAATGTTTTTTTCGTTTTTTTTCCCTCGGGCGCGTAAAAGCCGAAGTCCAAAGTTCACTCGTCGTACAGCGTTCACCCACACCCTCTCCAATTTCGGGTCCGACAGACACTTGTGAAAAAGCACCTCCGTGTTGCGCAGCGGGTTGTTTTAGCAGCCCACAGCGCTACAAGTTGCACTCGGCATCTTTCGAGGAACAGCTGGGCAGTCTTGGGCGCACCGAGTTGCTCGCTAAAACAAGTCTTCCTCACAAGCAAATAAACAAAAGGCCATGCAAAAGCTACACGGGCTACAGATAAAAGCAACGGCTAAACACGCCAATCACAAGCCGAAGTAGCGGTGGTAGCGGCTCAAAGAAGCGCACTCTGCGCAACGCCCGAACCAGAGGAAAAAAAAGAGAATGATATGGACGTCACGGCCCAATGTTGCTTTAGTGATCGGCAACCCGCTGGCCACCCGCTAAGGAGCAGCGGCTCGCGGCGGGTCGCATTTTTGTTATCCGCATTAGTTGAGAATGCGGCGTCCTACGGACTAATATTTTGGCTGGGGTCGTATTTTGTGTCACTACAGCGATACCAGTAATTTATTTAATTTTAAGTTTTGGCCGGAGTTGCCCTTTAAAGGCCGACGACCAGACGCGAGATTCTGCAAGGCAGAACATCCTCCTCACCTTGGGGGAGGGGGAAACAGGCAACGGTCAACAGGGTAGAAGGGGGAAAGGAGGAAGGGGGGAAAAGTGGAAAGCGCGAACTAGTTCGGTCGTCGGTCTTTAAGCCTTATTTTAGGAGAACGCAGCGAAGCCACTGGTCATCAAACCGTGGGGCACCCTACTGTTCGAAGACCGGTGGCTTCGTTGCGTTTCCATAGGAGTTAAAACTTTTCCTTTCTTTACTTTTTCCTCAAATAGGTTTGCTCTGAAAATTTTACAAAAAAAAAAATGCACCATTTGTGGAAAATGCTGCACAAAATCATAGTGAGATAGGTTAAGAAACCAAATTTGGTGGTCAATTTAAAGAGCCTGGCCACTATTTGGGACACCCAATAGTCTAGAAACTGCACAAACTAATCATTATAAGCAGTACATCGTTATAAGGGGATCGCACTGTATAATGCATCGACGATGTTAAAACATAAATAAAACGGGCCTACCATTATATATCATTTATTATGATACAGCCCAAATCACAATAGTATGGTAATTGTTAGAGTGACCAGCCGCCCCGTTCTAGCCGGGACAATCCCAACTTAGAGGTTTGTTTCTACTGTTCTGTCATTTTGTCCGAACATGGCAAGATGCTGCAGGTCGCACTGCACCCAGGCGGTCGACGAAAACTGCATCAGACACTCGCGTCCGCTCGCCTTTTCCGCCGGCATTTCTACCACCAACCGGCGGGATCACGCCGTCCGAGAGCGTGACGCACCCCTGCCTTAACTGGCAAAATGTGACACCGTTCCCAGCTGCACCGACCCACCTTGAAATCTTCCGTCAACTCGATCCGTTCGAGGCAGGTGCACGTCTGCCTGACGTCGCGCTGGAGCACCGAGGCGCATGTCACGTTCTTCCCCTTTTCCTTGCACTCCGTGTAGTCGAACTGGAACTCTTGAACCTGGAAATGCAGGGGCGAAATGGAACGTCTCCGTGTCGGTCGCCACTTCGTTCCGGGGGAGCGAAAACTTCTCAAGTCGGTTCTACGGATGCAGGAGCCAGTAGACCTCTCAATCTTACGGCAAACGGAACGACGACGGCTGTGGCACCCTTGTTCCTCGACTACCCCTGTCAAAAAACTAACCGTGGAAAATGGCATCTTAAAGGGACACTGATAGGGTATTTATGCTCGCCAAGGTTTTCATTCATACATGACATATGAGAGCCCAACTACCCAGAACACAACTTGCAGCTCGAAATTCGTCCGCCCAAAAACTGCCAATTGAGAACTCACCGGTTTGAGTTGCCCTCACTTTCTACTTTGTGGTCATGCGCCGTTTTCTATAGTTTAGACGCAACCACCAAAGATAATCGAAGTCGTGAGTAATAGAAGGCAGATACTATATGCTAAAAACAGACAAAAAATATGATATCCATTTTTGTGGCTTGTAAAAAGCTGCAAATATTTGATTGAAAAAAAAAAAAAAGGAAGTTGCACAGCCACGTGACTTTTGGTAACTTTCTACTCTATATTTCTTCTTCCTTTTCAGTCGAGTTTCGGTTTCAATTTCAAGCAGTTGGAGTTAATTACTTTACTAAAAATATATGTGATGCTGTAGCAAAATATTGATTGGGTAGTCTTCTGATGCTATAATGTATTGCCCGACAAAAAATAAAAACATTTTTTTGGGAGGCCGCCAGTGTTTCTTTCAAAGGATACTTCAACGAAATTTGAAATATACCCATCATGTCCACAAATAGGCTGAATATGATCCCCAATATCCGTAAATGACAATCGCACGCTTGTATTTTGAGCCTGATGGCTGTATTTTTCGTTATAAACAGCCCACTCTGGCAAGCGCTCGGAGAGCAGCCAGCGGAGAGCACGTCATATCTGACGCAATCGTGACGTAGGTTGTCTTGGGACAAGCAAAGCTGCAGTGAGGCTGACGTCGAGAGGATGTCCTAGTCATTTCGTCATTCCAGCCACCGAAGCGGCCAAAGCATGCCAGCGATCGGGCCACCGCAACTAACCCCAAGGGAGTTCCTCTTTCCCCTCTTTTCTCGTAGTGGCCAGAGGGGAGACAGTTACCACCACTACCTGTTAAGGTTCCTAGACGGGCGTTACAAACCAGGTGTTAGAGACATCCACCAGGTGCTCTTTGCTAATCGTTTAATTCATTTTAAAAGTCCTTTTCGTGTCTTTTTTAACGAGAGATCGGTGCGTCCGATGTGATAATGCTCCCTTGAACACTAATCGACCAAGAAATAAGCGCCGAAATTTCGTTGTAGTATGCCTTTAAAGAAACGCTGAACTTAAAAAAAAATCACAGGATGCATACACCACAAAATAAAGTTTTGACAAGATATTTTTTTAGACCATTTTTTAACAATCGAGAAATGAACTTACTGCAAATGACTTAATTTTTTAGAAAAACTTATATTTAACAAAACTAACGACTTGAAGAAAATTGACCTCGTGATTAGAACACTTCATCGAAACAGATACATAGCACGTCCCACCATATTGCAATCTTTTGTACACGGCAAAATTTGCGAAATACCGAGCCTGCGAACGTCGTTTAGAGTATATTTCAAGGTTAACAACCAAAACAGAAGCACCTTCCAGAATCCCTCCTAGCTCGAAATATGTGTTGTGACACAAATATTGAGCTAAAAACTTCCTCCTCCTTAAAAATTTAGTTTTGTTACAAATACATCTCATCTAGACACTTTAAAACACATCTTTTTGGGGAGTTCAGCATTTCTTCAAGAATACGGTCCCACTAATTCAGAGTGCCATTCATTTTCACGACAATAACACGCTCAACTTAATAAACAACCACCTTGATATAGGCACATATGTACTGACCTGCATCTATATCCTGCCTGTCCACCAATTCATTTTATAATTATATGTGAGATTGAGACATTTTCTAAATTGTAATTTCTGCTTTTGAGCGGAAATCAAGAGACCCATCAAGTTGCGTTACAATGTTACGGCAACGAAACGTAGAGCCCACACACATACCTCATTGGAGGATACCAGGAGACCGATCCCGATCGGTATGAAGGCGAGGCCAATCACGAAAAAGGTCGGCAGCACCGTGCCCGCCGTCAGGATGGGCTGCCATGCCGACAGCCGCTGCTGCTTAAATGCACTGCCTACAGGGGAAAAAAAAAGGAAGACGCAAGCTTGTGATTTGTATCCTTTCTTCTGTTCACTTCCCATGCAGGCATTCATACTTACTGCTGCAACTGCTAAAAAGAAGGCGGGAATAAACACGCAAAATGACATTCGAGTAAGTTTGCACGTGCCTCTTGCGTCGCTCCACGGAAGCATTAAATAGTGCTGCAAGTAGTGGACCTGCTTCCAAATTTTGGCTTGGATTATTCGATAGTGAAAAGCAGCAGACGTACCCAAGCTGTGCCAGATTTGTTGTACAGACGTGTCTCCTTAATACCAACCCCAGATTAATATGCATAGCAAGCTATATGAAGAAGAATTTCAAGGATGAACTGGGCAAATACATGCATTTTTGTCTCGTTATTATGGACGACTGAAATTGTCTTGGGGGAATGCAGGCGTCCATATTAATGAGACATTAGTGTACCTTAACCTTGTCTTTCGAATAATGATTATGTGCCGCTGCAAACACTGTGGCGTGCACTTAAGATGCAGCTGCTAGCTGAAATTAGTCTGCTATACAAAATCAAATACACGGAGAGTATACACCTTTCCAAAAAAACGCTCCTAGGCCGCCGCCATGTTGCTGAGGCTGATGCGGCTGGTGCGACTCTCGCGCCCTCTATCAGCTAGAAATTTTCTGCCACTCTCTTGGACTGTGAAGACCCGCTCAGCGCGGTTCTCTACCTACGTTTTTGCGCTTTTGCATTTGACGTTTTCTCAACTCTCTTGAAAGTTTCCACCTAATTTTCTTATGGGAGCTGCATACCCTTTCTGTGTTATCTTCCATTGTGACAAATAGGGCTGGTAAGTGCCTGCCATTCAAGCGTTTCTGCTCAACATTCACCGGAAATGAAGGAGGGAAAGAGGGAACAATGATCGCGATTTTGCGAACATTGTTCTTCCCCCTCCCGAAGATAATCTGCGTAGAGTCCTTCTCAGTCATAGCCAAAAACAGTTGTCCGGGTTGGGGTGGGAAACGAGTCAGTTGCGTTCGTTCCTTTGCCTTGGTGTTGTTGTGGAAAAAAGGAAACTCTCCACAAAATGTGCTTCAAAACAAAGTCATCTTGGATTCCGTCCGATCGTCAAGATGTGACTGTCATTGGATTGTGACTGTGTTATTTGAGATCTTTTTCAAATTAATTCTTTTCAGATAACACTGCATCGTGTGGTACATACAATATATTGTTTGAATGTTAACACTCGCTAAATCGTATGTCTATGTCCTGTCCATCGGTAAACACGTTATTTGTGTGCGTGAAAAATGCACCCCTTTCGGCTATCTTCTGCTGTAAATTATTTTTGACAGCTAAATACTTTGTCATTTGACATGCGGCGAATCGCGCGGCGCCTTCACAACTTATCGTAAAAAAAACAAAAAAAAACTAAAACTATACATTCCCGTCGCATTTGTTCTGTTGCGCACGTACCTAAGAAAAATAGTTTATAGGTTTTTATTGCTTTTTATTTTTTTCAAATATGGTACAATGCTTTCTCAATGACCTTGGGAAAATACATGCACCATGAAACACAAAATACAGCGGGATAACACGAGAACTTGGCCGCCAGCAGTGTTTGAAACTGTGCCTACGCGGACTGTGCCTATGCGGGCTGAGCCTATTGAGATCACAGCCCACTCGGTTAGGGTTAACAGGGACGCCAGTGACAGTCTCGCCTCAAACCCAGCGGATGGGCTTGAAAGCGGTTTGCTGCCCCTGGGGTCGAGTGTTTCTTGGGAAGGTGTGTAGCACTCTTGGCGGCAAGCTCCGGCACCCGTTTCTCACACACTGTTTCTGACTTCGTCCTTTTTAGACTACCTTGATCAGTGTGCGTCACCAATTCTAAAAATCCCCACGTTATCTACATGTGTTTCCCACTCGTGCACGAAAAGCGCATCACAGGATTTATATGCCTTATCCCTTTTCAGGACTAAAGACAAACCTTCTACGAAAAGAAAAGCAGAAAAAAAAACAGAGTGCAATGATTGGTGTACACCACCCAGCTCCAAAGAACGCAGGGATTGGCGTACACCACCGTGCGTTTGTGTGAATGGTGAGTGTGCTGCTCTCCTTCTTCACCACATATAAAATAAGAACTAGCACGACCTCAATTAAGTCTGCACTTCCTTTGGGGTTGGACGACTCACCAATAGCCATTTGCTGAAATCGTGTATGAACCACTCTATACTTACTTTTAGCACAAGAACTGTAGTGAAAACAATAGGTAGCGCCCATGGTGGAGCGTTACTAATCAAGATGCTATTTCAAGTCAACAGCAATGCTAACCCTTCTCCTCTCAAGCCTCTTATGCCACTTCCCGTTTTCAAGACGGGTCTTTGATGTTTTGCAACATAAGAGCGGGATGTACAAAAATGTTAGTTGCAAACCGGAAAAAAAAAAAAAAAAAAATTTAGTGCGTCTTGAAACCTGGCCCATGGAGCACATAGGGAGCAACAGGTGCAAATGAAGAAAAGGCAATTCTACTGTCTTCACTTCTGCTACCTTCTCCACTCTATTAGGGCAGTCTTTCCCTTTCCACTTGCGCTACCCTCGCCCCCAATGCCCCTCCAGGAAAGTGCACAAAATTTGAGTCGGCGTCTGTTGGAGCCCAATGCTCTGAATTAAAACCACTGCCGCAGCGTGTTATGCACACCTGCAACATTACGCTGTGCAACAAGGTTTGCCGAGAGTCTAGAACGAGGTTCGACGTTGTTTATTTAGAAGGCAACCAATATTTCTGCTTTTGCTTCCCATCCGCACAGTCAAACTCCTCGCCAAATAGCTACGGACAGCGTGACTCTACCATAAAATATACAAAGATGTGGCCAAGGGATCTGACTACAAACGGATGAACACATCACGGGCACTTTCATCATCGTACGTGGTCTCTGAAAAGGCAATAATCCAAATATGCAGATGAATGAACCATACTTGATAGAATGAATCAAAGTCTACGAGCCTGCCGAAAGACAAGATCTTTGGTGGAGCCAGGATTTGAACTCTTGGTTTCCCAATATCCAGTCGGTTATGCTAACCACTGCGCCACTCTATAGTGGTGTAGTAGTTTAAATCTCGGCTCCTCCAATAATTTTGTCTCTTGGCTGCATCGCAGACTTTGATCCGTTCTACCTAGTACGGTTCATTCATCTGCATATTTTCGGTTATAAATGGATGAACAGATGCGGAAGTCTTTTCCCGTATTCTCAGCACTACATGTCTAAGAGTTGAAATTTTGCACGGATGTGAACCATACAAGGATTCGAATTTTAGACATCCATTATGACATGACGAATTTCGTTAATGGCAGATTATGTTAATGATGATCTATGTATGATGCTAGCTTGTTTATGACCTAATAAAGGAGGCATTTGTCAAGATGTGCTGTGCGTGAGAAGTTTTTACGTTCCGACTAAGCACCAGTCTAAGAAAAAAAAAAAACCTCTTTTTCAATCACAATATTTAGTCCAGAAAACTACAAAGTGTTCTCGAGCGATGTTCGAGCGTAAAATTAACCGCATAAATCGGCCAATAAAGTGAGCGCAAACGAAACTCTTCACAAAGGAGTCTTTAGATGGTGTATTTATCATATACTCAAATTTCGTTTGTAGATGTTTCCAGAAACCAAAACGAGAAAGAAAAAACACTATATATATCTATGCATGAGGGGGGGGGGGGGGGGGGGACATAAACAAACTGGTTGATGGTGCCACTCACAAATGGTGCCACCATTGGCGATGCACATTCGAAATGCAGACGATCTGACCGTACACTTGCTGGGAACTGCCTTCGGGTGTTCAATAAAAGGAAACTTTCCTCAAGTTTCCATTCGAATAGTAATTCCATGTTTTAAAAAGGATTCCTTCAGCAACATGCAAAGCAGACGTTGTCGCCGAAAACGACCTTGCTATCGTCGGCTTTGTCACTAAGCCTCCTTTCTGGTGCTCACCCCCTACACCGGAGTTTACGTGTTTTTTAAAGTCGCGGCTCCTTTTATTGTATTTTTTCTTTTCTTTTTTTGTGATGGTTTGGCGTGCTGTATGAATAGAAGAGGTTGTTGGCCACTTCCTTTCCTCGGAGACAGTGAGCACCGATGCCTAATTCCGAATGTTACAGGAGCAAGTATTCCCGGAGATGGAGGCATACTATATATATATGCCAGTGGTTCTCAGTTGAGGGTCCGTGGACACTTTAGGGTCCCCAAAGCCTTGAACCGTCAGTCAAGCCAAGCGCACAAAACTTTTTAAAAATTTTTTATTAGTGCTGGCTGTCTTGCAAAGCTAAATAGACCAAACCACGTGTACTGAGTGAGTAGGGTGGATTATTCTCAGTTTTATAGCCTCAAAATTGTTTCGCACGCATTTAGTTTCCTTCCTTTACTCTTTTGTATGCGTAATCATCCAATACCCGCCACTCCCTTTTGGTGAATGGGGTCCCCCATCATTTCTGTCGATCCAGAACGGGCCTCCAAAACATCAGTAAACGTGAACCACGGCCATATGCAAAAAGAAGTGTGCACATTTTAGCAGGATAGGGCACTTGCGCACTTCGCCATGTCAGTGCGACAGTGGCTGAATAAGACCTTCCCGGGTCTTTGGATGGGTCGCGGGTCTTTCAACATACCATGGCCCCCGCGTTCGCCCAGCCTGTCCCTTTGCGATTTTTTTTGTTTGGGGCTATATCAAGGCAACAGCGTACACGGGCCTGATAGTATCTATGAAAGAGCTGAAAGCCCGCATTAAAGCATCCTTTTGACACTATTAGCGACCGTATGCGTAAGTCACGCTAAATAAATATGAACAGCGATTGCACAAGTGCGTTGCACTGAACAGTGAACATGTTGAGCTGTAGTGAGATTTTTTTCTTTTTTTAATTTAGCGTTGTGGCGTTTTCTTGACACAACCACACAAGCAGCGCCTCCAACGTTTCACGCTGATAACCTCTTCTGGTATGGTGGCGCCATCTGTGAGCACTGTTTGTTTAAGTTCTTTTACCCCGCGCAGAGATATAGCGTTTTTTTTTTTCTTTCTCGTTTTGGTTTCTGGAAACCTATACTCGCAAAATTTGAGCATGATAAATGCACCACCTAAAGACAGCCTTGAGAAAAGTTTCAATGCGCGGATACACCCTGTAAAGGTTTTCAGTTCAGCATGCAACTATTCCACGAAATCATTCGACGAGACAAACATCGTAGCGCTCGCAAACTCTGTTATCAGAGAATTCCCAAAGCTTGCGTCGACCTAGATTACGGGGAATTGGCTCCGCCTTTCACCATTGACGTAATCCGTTTTACCATCACCGTAATCACCTTTTGAACGGTGCAAAGGGTTCGAAGTAGCCATAACAAAAAGGTGTCGTACGGACCACTGGTTTTGCTGTGTAGTTTCGACAACAATTTGTTGCCTTCCGTGAGCCGAGGCGGCTCACGGAAGGCTGCGAATATTTGCAGCCGAGTGGCAGAAATAAACTCCCGTCAATCTTCTATTACATATCGAAGGCCGTGCGGGCTTGAGGAAGCTACAGGCAGTTTACATCTGTAGTCCTCCTTTCAAACTCTAGACGTTATTGTTGAAGATGAGCGTAGTCTACGCTTAAATACCCGTTCTGGCAACACAATTCTAGTTGCACAATCACATCCGAACGAAGAGTATACTCACTCGAAGGCTTTTTGCTCTTCGATCGCCTCTCGGGGGTGGACATTTTTAGCGTTCAAGAGCGCCGGAAGTGACAGAGTCACGTGGTTTCTCGGCCCACGTGATGCTTTACCACGTGACATTCATTTCAACTTCCGGCGCTACACCCGAGCGCCCGAACCGCCGTGTGGGATGTGGCGAGAGCAGGGAAACCGGAATCGAAGGTAGGAGATACGTTGCTTCCACCGTGGCAAGAATTTCCCTCGCTCTTCGATTCAATTAGCAGGCCATCAAACCGGCACTGGCTAGCGGTCATCGTACTTTTTCTACCGAGAGGCTAGCTTAGGACCCTTCCGAGGAGCTTAGGACCCTTCCGAAAACCCTCGCTGAAGGATATACCTTTACGTCAACCGCTTCAGGAAGTCACAGACGAAACCACGATCGTGCAACTAAATTTACGTAAGGAAAAGAAAAAAAAAAAAAAAAAAAAAAATATATATATATATATATATATATATATCTGCGGGGTAGCTGAAGATTGGGCACTAAAAACAACGTCAAATAAATTCCGTCTTAATTTTTTTTATAATTTTTTTTTATTTTTTTTTATAGAAATGAATTTTACAGCTGGTCAACCAGTCTGTAGGAATGTACCGGTTGCGAGGTATGGAAATGTTGATATCTCACATAAAATTCTCTGAATATCAAAAGAGATATTTTATTTATATACATATTTTTTTTAGCTAACGGTATGGTATGTTGATCTGATACATGCATTTGCCTTGACATACCTTCGTTGTCGGCCCCGAGTTATTACAGCGAGAATGTCAAGTATCTTAGGCGGTGCCCGGTTGCCGGTGCACTTAGTTGATTGGTTCCGCGTTGTGCTCCCAATGCCACACGTGTGGAACAATGGCATAGGTCAAGGCTATCATCCTGAAACATCGCGAGCTCGATATCAATGTATAAGATTTGTGAACTCTAATTATTTGACAACAAGTAACATAGATGAATAGTCTGTGTACGGCGTGATGGAAAAATGTTTGCCTTCATAGAAAACACGAAATTTGTTTCCATTTGCATCCGTGTGGCGCGCGCGCCGATGAGGTAATTGATCAATTGATTTTTCTCTGCGATTAAAAGACTGCGACGTTTTTTTTGTTTTGTTTTTTCGTTTTTGCTTTCTAGAAACCGGTTTCGCAGACTGGGTAACCCAGATTTTGTGTGTGTATCTGTATACATTCAGGTTTTTTTTTTTTTTTTTTGTATTATTATATCGGGTTTATATAGATCCTGGTAAAGTACATAACATCTTCCTTTATTTTTTTAATATTTTTTATGGGTTTTGTTTTGGAACAAGTTTGTTATTGCCTTGGAAGCAAATTTTTGGCTCAGGGTCGGAATTTCTAAGTAGATAACCCGTTTCTAAAAGCAAAGAAAAATAAGTTAAACTGGTTATGTAACTAGCTTCTAGCGCGGACTTGGCTATTCGATATATACACTGTTTTCTAATAACTGACATATATATCGCGGGCTTTACATATAAGCTTGAGTATAAAAAGAAATAACAAAAAGTTGGTGCCCTCTATACACTGCTCGCAAAAAAAAAAAAAAAAAAAAAACGAGAAAAATTAAATCATAACACATAGCAAACAGAATGGCGTGCATTGACCATTATTACCATCTAGTTCAGTTAAGTGTTCAGTTTCCAGTAATAATGATCATTTTCCATATCTTCTAAGGGTTAACGCGCGCCAACACCTCGAATTACGTGTCGTGGATAAAGCCGCTGGGAGTTCGTCTGATAACGTAAAGTGTTAATTGCCTTTTCGGAAGTCTATTTTCTTTTTATGACTCATGTTTTGCTTTCTTTCTTTTTTTTTTTTTTTTTTTTAGATACGGCTTATTAGTCGCCGGCAATGGTTCCCGAGCCATCCGCTACGCAGGTTGAGGCGGCACGGGCTGCACACTGCCCACACAGACACAGCCCACCAAGGCAAGGTGCGTGCTGACGTGCGCCTTGCGTCGTCTGCTCTGGCGCCTCGAGTGCCGTCTGCTCAAGCGTCGTCTGCTCCGTGTCGTCTGCTACAATATCGTGCTGTGGTCTCAATATTATTATTTTTTTTTTAACAAGAGGATGCCAGTTGAACAAGTTCATGGTCACGGCGACAGCGGTGAATGGTAACGTCCTCATGATTCTTCTTATATTATTTAATTAAAAAAAAGACACAGAAAGTCAATTATTTTGTCTAAAAAGAAAAAAGAAAAACAAATGCTGTTTCTTCGTTTTGGTGGAAACTGCTTAAACATGACAGACCCGATTCAAAGCAGCCGTAAGTCGTTTTGTTTCGTGAGTGATAGCGCGAAACCTGTAGAACGGGTCGTACTTAATCTACTTTCTTTCCGTTGTTGTTGACGAAAAAAACTAAAAACGACGAACGAAAGAAAAAAGAAATTCACCTTTCTCACCCCCTGAGAAACATCGCGGCAGGTTAAAGTTTAACGATCTACCTACCCTTTGCTCACCCCCGTAAACCTTGGTCCGAGCGTGAACGGGCTCTGTGAATTAATTCATCGCACCGGAAAGCTCTTACACAAGAGTTCGTGTTGTCCGTCTGGAGGCCACAATCATTATAACGGTGCAGCGGAATGCCGGCAGCGACTGCTCAAAAGAAAAACATATATATTCTTTGTATTTTTTTTTGGTATGTTATTTGTTGATGGTTTATATCAACTTTCAATCGGCGTACGCACGTACCCGAGAAAGCCACACTTCCTCCTCATCCTTTTTCTAGTTTCGAAGTCGGTCAAGTCAGATTTTTTTTGCTGTTTTAATTCTCGTCCTCGCAGTTTTTCAACTCTCTCACGACCAGCACCTTTCCTTTCTACAACTCGCCTTCCCCTTTCCTTCAATTTGTTACGTTTCCTTTTCTCTCTTCTTTGCGGTTGCGAGTGTCTACAGGTCTTGATCCCTTTTTTCTTTTATATTTTGTTTTGTTTCTTGGCTTTTGAAGCGCTCTCCCCTGTGGTTCCCACACTCTGCCGCCTTCAGTCGGTGCCTTGCCGTGAACCGTTTTTGCCGATCTGGAACTCTGTGTCTTTCGCGAGCACACGTGGGACCTCTGGAAAGTCATCTCCAGCGTTCACACTGTTCGTTCTAGACCGACGTGTTTTTGAACGGTTCGGACAATCCGTCACTTTCGCTGGTTCTACCATGTCGTCAGCTAACAGCGAACGGTGAGATAGCCTTCCTTATCTTTCTGTTTAGTGCCGAGTTCTGAAAACGTTGTAGAAGCGGTGCATAACAAGAGAGGAGGTCTTGTGTTGTGGACAGATTTTTTTTTTTTTTATCTGAAAACTGATGTGAACTTTATGATAACACTGTATCCGAGCAAATACGCACGGGTAATATCGCGTCCTTAGTTATATGCCGCTTCATCCAGATCTGTTCCTCGCCAATATGTGGCGGCTCTAGCATAGTTTTAGTCATCCACTGCAGTGACGCGAACATCGATCCTAGGGTAATACCGTTTGCATTCGACATCGAACGTGAATATCATGAGCTGGACGTACACTTTCTCCCAGTGTGCATATAGGCGATTTGTGCTTTGCACAGTTACGAGCACCCATTAAAACAATATTTATAAAATACAAATTTCTACTTGTTGACAGTATCGTAGCCTACAAACATTAGGCGACGTTTTATATGCTGTACGTTGTGCAATAATTGTTTTTAATGTATATTCGTAGCGCTGGTAAATGGTAGTGAAACGAGCAGACGACGTCAAGCTAGACGACGTGCAGACGATGCAATCTGTACCGCATACCCCTGGCGCGCGCGAACGCACGGCACACAGTATGGTAATGAGAGAAAGCTAGCCATTTTTTTTTTCTTCCTATACTGCGTTTTTTTTTTCTTTTTCTTTCTTGAAACAGAAATAAAGGCGGGCAATCCTTTTTGTTTGTTCACTTCGTGATAGCAGAAATGAACAGGTACACGATCTGCTTTTCTCGCCAAATGAGAGATTCAACTTGTTTACATTCCACCCGCCTTATATGCACACTTTTGATCAACACAATTTTGACAACATCGGCAGTCACAAAAATGGCGCTCGGTAACTACCCAGTCCCACCAATAAATGAAGTTGGGTTGTCAACATTGGTAGTCGCTATCAAATTATTCGAATTATCGGATTATCCGAATCAGAACTTCTCGAAGGAGCCGACTGCTGAGCTGATGCAACGTTGTTCGGAGCTAGTGCATTGGTTCGCACACTTGGTTGTGAATGCAACTTAAATTGACTGAAGCATTTTTTTTTAAGAGTTTTATCTGGGTCGGTGGAAAGTGGTCTGGAATTTAAAATGGCAGTATACGTTCGGCCTCCGCTGTCTGGGCAGTAAAAGCCTTCCGGAACTAGAACCGGACTACCTTGGGTTCTCGCCGAAGCGCCGAGGTCTTTGCAATTTCTGCTCAAAGACAGGTTTTTTTAGGTTTCGGTGGCATTCAGACCGCGCACGAGCGGGGTATCTAGTAGCAGACAAGATGGATGAAAAGAAAAGGAAGACAGACACGCTCTTTTGTCGTATCCAGCATATTTACTTTTCCTTCCTAACTGGCTGTCGCTTCTTGTTTTATTCCTCGTCACTTACTTTCCGCAGTGAACGAGGAAGCTAACTAGAATGTCGTGCACTCTAGTCATTTTTTGTTCAGCGCGCTTTTTTTCTGAGTCAGAAAAAAAGTGCGCTGCTGATGCGGCTTCGAATGCAGAACCGAAACTAACGCCGACGGGCCGATAACTAGGATTCGAAGTTTGAAGGCCGATATCTACCTAATTCTCCTAACTACATAATGAATTATAATATTACGTTCTTCCGTTATAAACATCTGGTCTTTACAGAAATAAGTGTCTTTAGTTTGTACTACGAAGACAAGATGGCGCAAGCTACCGTAAAACTTCAAGTCAAAGGAGAAGGAGCTGTTGTCCACTCAATGAGATTGCTTCTTTCTTTACGCTTCCATCGATCCACTAGTACGCGCGGCGTCTGCCTCGTCTGCCTCTCGCCTTGTTTCCGCGCCCCACACACGTATCAGCTCAGCGCCAAGAAACAACAAAACATAATTCACTGGGAGTGCAATAACTTCGATCAGCGTCGTCTTGCGATAACATAGCAGCGTGTCACAATCTTTCAACTAAGGCACGAGTCGCGTTTGAGTGGGCGATCAGCGGAACCGACAGATAATTTTTTTTTCTCCGTCGGAAATCTGGGCCGATCGCAAGCTTACAGCACCCTGGCCGCAAGTGCGAGTTCGTACTGCCGTGCGGACGTGAACGATGAGTTTGTACGTGGTGCGGGGACGGCGCTTTGAGCGCGTACATTCGGCAACTGCGTCGGTTGTGCCCGAAACCGTTGGAACTGCCGGAATCATCGTTGACGACGACGACTGGCGAACTCCAAGACCGTGAGTCGTGTTCAGCGCTACGGGTAGTAGCGCAGTGGGCGTTGCTCCACGTACCCTCTTTCGGTGTGCTTTTTGATCTGATATCGCTAGTCCTGCGCTCACGTGAAACCAACGCCTAGTTGGAGTGTATTTTCTAAAAGTTTGTTGGGGGCTGCAAATACTGAACTTCATATTGTTATGATGCGCGAAGAGCTGTTTTCAGACGTCTGTTTGTGAAAATAGCTGTTTTAAAACAGTCTTTTTCTGTTTTCGTTTTTGGCAGACGAAATTTTTTGAGCAGACGATCAAGTATTTACAGACGATCAGATTTTAACAGATATCTGATTTTAGCAGGCGAAAGGTAACGCAGGCATTCCTTTGTTTTGCGCTTCGCAGACGCGTATGCAGGTTTCATTTGCCGAGTTGCTTAGCTCACAAAAAATCAAGAAAAAAAAATCTAAGATTGAAAGACGAGGAGAAGGATACAAAACAAATTGCTATCTTCGTCAGTCTTGTTCACGGAAAACAATTTCGAATATATTTTCAACCACCAGTTGTTGTGTGAAAAAAACAAAACAAAAAAAAAAACATATTTTTTGGGTATCCCTAAAGTGTATCAGCTTGTTTTTTTTTAACAATTATACATTTATATCACAAAAAAATATAATCACCTGAAAAAATTGTTTTAGTCTCAATTGTTTCCTGTGAAGCGCTTCTCGTTCAAACAAGCCTCGAGTTTCACCCTCACACATCTGTTAACGACGACATATTTAAAAAGTAAGAAATAAGTGGCAGTGGATCGAGTCTTCTAATCTATGCCAAGACGTTTTTGTGGCACTCGAGAAAGTGCCTCGCTAGTGTAGATAAAAGAAGTCCACAAGCTCCTCTTCTCGTTGCCGCAAGCGGCCCACTTCCCCTGTCAAAAGCCACGACGCCTCCTTTTGTCGGAGACAACATTCCCAGTTACGTGTTGTTTGTGTCGCGCCCGACGTTGTTCCATACGTGATGGAGTTACGTCTGTCGTAGCGATGAATTTAGCTTGTTGGGGCAAGGCGGACACGGATCTGGGATACAAAGCGGATATTCCATCTTTGGTGGCGTGACCGTTACAGCTGTCAACGCAGAAAAACAAAACTGTTTTCCCCACGTGTTCACACGACAGACGCACAGCTGTTGCTCGTTAGTTTCGGTAGATTTCTGCATAGTTTGTTTATGGTTCTGATACAGACACGAGTGCCACTTCTGTGGATCCATATCGTTTCTAGGTTAACGAGAAGAAAAGGAGTAGCTTCTCGGATTGGAAGCCGGAATGTAGCATAATTCAAATTGATGTAGTAGTCAATGTTCCTGTAAAAGCGGGGTCTTCTACGTTCACGTCAAATAAAGGCAAAATAGATTTTTATTAATCCAAGGGGCATGTTCTGGCAGGAAGAACTTGAAGAAGAAACTTCCCGAGAAACAATTACCACCGAAGAAAAATGTCAGGTGCCGGTTTTAGGCATATTGGCAGGTTTGTTAGGTCTTCAACCCCCTCTAAGACAATGTAACATAAAGAGGGAAAGCAAAACAGATGGAACTCGATCCCCACTTGTGCATTACCCAGTCGCATTTCTCCAATGTGGATAACCACCAGATTTTTGTAAGTATCGTTTCACGTTACGATTACCACACAAATTCCATGTCCGCATATTTCGAAAAATAGTAGCAATAGAGCAACCTATCGAGTCCAAACTCTCTTTCTGAACGTCGGACCCACCAATTTAGCTTGTTTTCACGCACCAAGTAGCAACCTCGCTCATCGAAAACGCGCATTTGTTTTTTTAAGCACATTATTTTTAAAACTAGGATTGCTCTATTCTAATGACGCATCGTTTCCGCACAAGCGGAGGAGTGGTACTCCACGTAGCCAGCAGCCGAAGGCAAACAGAGCCGTCGCTATCTCGCGTGACCTCGCTCAAATAAACAAAAGGGTTTAGGCTCCTTCAAAGCAGCCAGAGGACGAGATACGTGCCAAGGTCAGGACGTGTTTTTGCTCGTGTCTCATTTTAGGTTCACAAATGAGGAGCTGGAGGACATGCGAGCTACGCTCAATGCCCACGGGCAAGAGCACCTCCTGCAGTTCTGGCCGCAGCTGGACGACGACGAACGTTGCCAGCTGATGACCGACCTGAGGTTAGTTTGCATATGCCATGTTCTGCTCGAGGTTTTTGGCAGATGGGCGAGAGGGGGATTTTGCCCCTCCTTTCCCCGAATTACGGCGATGTCTCGTTAATGTTGGCACCTTCATTCCCACAAAAAAAGTGCCCATAAATCTGAGCTTAATTACGTGACGAAAAGGCCCGCATTTACCCGTTCGTCTCTAGAAATGCTGTTGGCAGGAGCGGGTGATTGCTGCCCCCACCCCCCGTTCCAACGCCCCCGCCAGTCACTGTGCCAATATTTCGGCCGAAGCACCCGCTGTGTGGACGTGGGCTTCTTGCACCGTAGGCGCCATGCAACTGAGATTTCAGTTGTGTCAAGGATCTCCGGGTGGTCTAAATGAATCCTCAGCGCCTCGCTGAAGTTTTCCAGATTCCTTAAGGTTATAGAAAAAATTGTAAGGGTGCAGGCGAGCTGGTGAATAATAACCATGTTGAATTAACCTGAGACTGGGGTAGAGAAGAAACATCAAAGCGTAGAAGAGAATTGAGACGTCGTCCTGTCTATTTTCTGTCTCTTCTACGTTTTTGATGTTTCTTCTCTACCCCAGTCTCAGGTTAATTTAACATCCTTAAGGTTGTTTCGGGGCACGAACCTTGCCAAAACATCCTCCCAGGGGTCAGCCCAGTTACGTATGGAAAGAACAGGTTGGGAGGAAATGAGTCTACGGTAATATCCCTAGAGATAGCCCACCTAAAATCGAGAGCAAATCGGGTGAAAATAAGGAATGGACTATCTTTCGGTGTACATTTGAGAAAAGTTGAGCAAAGGCTATTTTTAGATCATGTTTTCCTGCCAAACTTGTTATCGTGACGAGGGACAAAAAAGGAAAGAGGACCGTACTTCCCAGTCAGTGATGTTCGCTTATATCCTGCCACAGCTGACTGACTGCGTTTACACCTCGGTCATCATTGATCTGAACACCACGATTGAGCGGGCTATTTTTCGGTGTTTAAAAGAAAAGGGCAAATCAACCGAAAAATAGAGGTTTGCTATCTTTCAGGGGTGGGGCCATCGGAAGCACAAAAAAGGTGAGGGGCCACTCACTGTCACGTAACCTCAATGTCAATCACCCTTATAAGGTCCTTCCACAAAGCCTTCCACTCTTTCCACTGTGGCAGAGCAAACGCTGGAAAGGAGGAGACCAGCAATCATGGAGAGCAGAGTGCTTTGTGGAAGGGGTTGGTTCTACTATTCTAAGCCTGTAACAGGCTATAGTAAGATGAGGACCCAAAAAACCATCTTGTTTTCGTAGAAAGGTTTTCGGCACCGGTCGATGGCAGCGAGGTCAAGGACTGGTCTCGGAGGAGTAGCTCCCGCGTATGTGCGGTTGCACCGTTTCCGAGAGTGGCATGACGCTTGCAGGTACATAGACTTTGAGCGGACTTCGAAGGCGTTCAAGCAGGCGACCAACTCAGGCTCCAGCGACCCGGAGAGCCTGGACGACCTCCTGGAGCCCATCCCTGCCGAACAGCAGGGCTCGGTGTCGCGCTGCTCTCGGGAGAAGCTAGAGGCTTACCGGAATGAAGGTTGGTGCTCCGCCTGTGTGCACGTGCCGTGCAAGCGGCATTATGTCATGAGCGTGGACCCAAGCGGGAAC
Organism: Ixodes scapularis; assembly: GCF_016920785.2. Classification (NCBI taxonomy): domain Eukaryota; kingdom Metazoa; phylum Arthropoda; class Arachnida; order Ixodida; family Ixodidae; genus Ixodes; species Ixodes scapularis. The sequence goes on along the minus strand of NW_024609838.1, from coordinate 9,799,491 downwards.
ATGTAACGTGTGCAGCAACAGGTGAGACTAGAAAACACCTTGTCACAGCGAATGAGATCGTAGAATGCAGCAGCCAGCAAACGAGATCATATAACACTCGGAGCAGTAAATGGGAACATGTAACACTGTAAGCACCAACTGTGTTTGTGCAACACTTACCACAGCAAAATAGCAAATTGTTGTGTGTGTGTTTATACAGCCGGAAGGTAGTCTGCCGTAGTGGGCGTCTGGTGTCTCGGCAGTAGATGAGCAATTTAGCCGTTGCGGTACAATTGCTAGCCTGAGGTCTTTAACGTGCACTTTGCGGTGGTGCCACAGGAAATGGCACTATGTAACACTCGCGGCAGTTATAGGATAGTACCACGTAACACTTGCGGGAGCAAATAGGACCGGGAAACAGCTGTGACGGGAAATGGGACGACAGAAAACTTGCGGCAGCATAGTACAGGGTGTCCCTCAAGAAAACTTACCGGGTTTTCTTCGTTGCCAAAATAAAATATGCATTACCGATTGCTCATTTTCCGCTCAAGTGTAACCCTAGCAGTCCACACTAGATGCCAAAATTTGAGAACTAACTGTTACCTTATTCAAAAGTCATAAACAATTTTCTAAAATTTTCTATCGGAAAATTAGCGGCTGATGGACCTCTCCAATACATAGAGCTGAATGACGCCAGTCACCGAAACCAGGCCCCATTTACCCATTAAAATTTTCAGAAAATTACCTATAACTTTTGACCGATATAACGATTATTTATGGAACATCGGCAGCTGCTTTGGACCACTGATACTACATTTGTGCATTCGGCGATGCATAGCCCATTTTTGCCACGATGAAAATGGCGTAAATAAATTTTGGGGGTACATGCCGTAGATAGAACCAACCCTTGTGGCAGTTTGTTTGCCCCGCGACTGACGCCGTCGCGCCTGCGCAGGCCTGCGCCTGGTGTCGGAGGGCAAGGTGGCGGCGCTGCTGCTCGCCGGGGGCCAGGGCACGCGCCTCGGGGTGCCGTACCCCAAGGGCATGTACGACGTGGGGCTGCCCTCCCACAAGACCCTCTATCAGCTGCAGGGGGAGCGCCTCTACAGACTCGCGCAGCTCGCCGAGGAAGTGACTGGCAAGCGCGGCAACGTGCCCTGGTGAGTTCCCCGCACCGACGCTTTATTGGACCGCCTCTACACGCTCCACACCTAGACGTAGCTCTTTACACGCCTTTGTGTTCGACCATGACCAAATGTGTTGCCTTTTCCACTCCTCTCCAACTGTTTGGGTCACACTTTCGCCCCTTTGCCTTTGGTGGCGCTTCGTGCAACTACATTATAGCTGTCATGTAACAGCGAAGCTGCGACTGTGACTGATCACTCTCTCTTTCTCGTTCCATGTTCAGGTACATCATGACGAGCGAGCACACCAAGGAGCCGACCCTGGAGTTCTTTGCCAAGCACGACTTCTTCGGCCTTCAGGAGGACAGCCTGGTGGTGTTTGAGCAGAACATGATGCCCGCCTTCACCTTCAGTGGCAAGATCATCCTTGAGACGCCCTGCAAGGCGAGTGACGCGACCTGAGTTGCACGATGAGCCGCCGCTAGGCGTCGAAGCGTGCCCGAACTTCCATTCTCCGGGGCACTATGGTGTTAACAGGGAGCCGTCGCTTGACCTTAAAAAGGAAGGTAACGAAGATACCTAATAATTGTAAGTATGTGGGCATATTACAAAACAGTGTACAGTGTGCGGCGGCAAAACATATTTACGGCAGCGATGCGATCCCTGCACCTTTTGCGCCACAGCGCTTACTCCGCTACATCCCGCTACATTTTGCCAAAATGGGATGAATTCGCGCCAGCGTTGCTCCAAAACTGGTTTTCGCTTTGTTCATACTGAAAATATAATAAATAAAGCTCCGTTACACGGCCAGATCGTTATTGTAGGCTGGTGGGAATTTTTAAAACTCGATTGTCGCCCATATAACATTCTATTTGATTTGATCTTTGTATCAAACATTGACAGTACTCGGAAGTTTCGCAATTTTTCTCGTGTTCATTGTCTGTTCTGGTTGGATAGCTAGCATCGTTAAGTGTGCTTGTCATTGTGCAGTGGTATACAGCAGTGAGGCGACAGTCACGTAGTAGGCGTTGCAATTTTAGATTTTTTTTTGCTTTGCCGCAGCGCATCCACGTGCTGCGGCAAAGCACACATTGCATCATCGTTTGAAAGCATGCGCATATACCTGTGCTTTTAACGAGGGACTCAACCCCAAACGAAGCGCATGATTTTTCATCAAGTCGATAGCACTTGGCAACAGAGCCTTTCATAGGACATCTGAGACACATTTTTCGGTGGCACACAGAGGCACACTCAATCTGACCACCAAACTGAGCTGATCGTTCATTTTGAACTCTAACTTTACAGCTTGGCCGTCCAAAGTACAGTCAATAATCTCGAAACTTTTGAAGAAGCCGCGTTCTGCCCCTTTTGTATTCTCAGCAGAATACACATTCTTTATACATTGTGTGAAAATGTTTTGAATCGTCACCCACAGGTGGCGATGTCTCCTGACGGGAACGGCGGCCTGTACAGCGTCCTGCAGCGCAAGGGCATCCTGGCGGACATGGAGCGACGCGGGGTGCGCTACATTCACGTCTACTGCGTCGACAACATCTTGGTCAAGATGGCCGACCCCACCTTCGTCGGATACTGCGTCTCCAATGAGGCGGACTGCGCCGCCAAGGTACGTCGCTGTGCATCATCGTGTCTCTGCATTCACCCTGTCGCGGTTAGTCGGAACGCGTTGCCTCACCGCGGAGCAAGTGGGTCGAAGACCCGCTCCCGTTTCTGCAAAACACCGTGAGATGGCGCAGCATGACAGGAGCTCAAGGAGTTGTCCTTATTTGTGCCCACATTTTCGAGGCCGTGGGGCTTGCAACCGCGCCTGTGCGAAAGCCGTACGGTTTGCGATCGTGCCTGCGCACAGAGCCACAACCCGACGGTGCCCCGCTGGGGGATGCGCAAAGTCGGAGTGGAATTTTGGCCCCCTTCCTCCTGACCTTGTAAATGATTGAGTGCGTTAACAGACAGTTCGAGAATAGTGAATGCTAAAGCTTTGCGTATGCAAAGAATAGCGTCGTCGCCACTGCGCATGCACCGAACGCTAACTATGTTTTGCACTTTTCGCACGCTATTTTAGCATACGCTATTTTTCGGAATTGTCATGCATATGCAAAGAGTCGTTGCTTTACTCCAAGGAGGATTTGTGATGAGAATTTGGCTCCCTAGGCCCAAGGGATACCGGGGGCACTGCCCTCGGCCCTGGGGGGGAGGGCTGGTTTGCCCCCCACTCAAAAACAAGTTGATACGCCACTGGTCACCGACTATCCCGAATGCCTTTTGAACTTTGCGCCGGCCAACCCTAGCAGAAAGAGCAGTGACTTATGCACAAGAGGACTGTTCAAAGCTTATAAGCTGGTTCACATACTACTTGCAACTTCTTACGACCGTGTGCCTCAGAACCTTTTCAAAGCTCTTGACAATGAGGGATCACACTGGCTCCATCGATTGGGTAGCCGTGGAACTCTCGCAGTTACATTTCCTTTTTGTTTTTTTAGCGCGTCATTCTTCGTATTTATTTGAGTACTTACATTTGATCTTGCAAATAGTGCAGAGGCTTTGCTTTCGTGAAATGCAGTTGCAGGGCTACCTCATAGGTGGCGCCAACATGCCAGCGTGTTCTCTCATCGTAAGAGACAGTGAGAACTCTGTCCTAAGCAAGTAAGGCGATTGCGTGAACAGGCCTTAATTAACAAATTTTGGGCTGGGATAATTGAATTTAGATTGGGATTTCACTAATAGCTTAATGTTTAGTAGGCTAAAAGAAAGAAGGTAGACAGTCAAAAGCCTGCTTTTCGTTACGAAATTTTGAAAACATAGCGGACTATTTCATACCTCCTTTCCTTCGAAAGCTCTCTGCCTTTCCACCGGCTCTTTGCCTTTTTATTGTGATACATCCGCAGGCTCAGCTCACGCATTGGACGCGAGGACTGCGTCACTATGCGACTCTGTTCACCCCTAACCTGACAGTGCGGTAGGGGCTACGCGCTTGCCCGACCAGTCAGCCGCCTCCCTTTCATCACCTGACCGCGTTCTCTGCACGTGGGTATGCGCCAGGGAGCATGATCACGTGGCAAATGATAGAAGTGTGGCTGGCCCAATGAGCTTGTAGCTTTCCACAGCACTGTCAGCCTAGGGACAAACAGGGTGGGCAAAGCAACTTTTGTCCGAAGTTTGAGCGACGGGCTAATCTTCTAGGGGGAGAATGGCGATGTCCGGGTACACAAATGAGGGTTCGAGCAAGAGGGGAGTTCATCCCTTCTCTCTTCTTGAATTGTTTGGTACGTTGCACGGTTTGTGAGTTGAGGAGGAAAGCGAAAGATGTTGAAAAATCATTTCACAACCCCTTTAAGAATCGTAAACTAAACACAAAAGGACTGTTTGAAGCCCCGAATGGTCGCGGTTGCTTGGCAGGTTGTGGAGAAGGCGTTTCCGACGGAGGCCGTGGGCGTGGTGTGTCGAGTGAAGGGCCGCTTCCGGGTGGTCGAGTACAGCGAGGTGTCGCTGCGGACGGCGCAGCGGAGGAACGCCGACGGGCGGCTCACGTTCAACGCGGGCTCCATCTGCAACCATTTCTTCACCTTGGACTTCCTCAAGCGAGTCTCCGCGTACGTCTGTGCCCTTTCGTTTTTTTCCCTTTCCGTTTTTTCGACGGCAAGATCTGTCTCTTTGGTTCGCGTTACACTGTGCGGCTTCATCAATTCTCTGAGTTCAAACTGATGCCCATGAAGAAAAGTCAGCAGGCATGAAACTGGCACTGTGTAAATGTTGAATTTCTTTAACACCCTCTTTTTAATCTCGGATGAATTGAAATTTAGTATTTTGTTTGTCAACATTTATTTACACATAAAAAAATACACATGGAGAAACAGTGAAAGATTAAGGGCTTGTTACGGGACCTAGTTTCTCTAGATTGCAACTTTGGCACTAATGTTTGCGTAAAATGATACAGTGCAGTTCTACAGTGCCCAAGTTCTAGAAAATGCAAGGGCATTGAGTGGCAGGCAGATTTTAATACAAATAAAAGATCTACAAAACTGCAACCAAGCATGGAAGTTAACTGAGCACAGAGATGAACCAAACTGTATCAAACCAGTTACAACATTCTGTGAAACATGAAGGCAAGGCAAAGGTGTCAAAAGAGATTTCCGAAATAACAAATCGTGGTTGTAATGATAGTAAAGCTCAAGGCAGCTGTCACATACAATCCGAATCAGTCTTTCACGTGAGAAAAAATAAGCTTGTGGTTATGTACAATCATTTTGAGTACGTACTTCTGACGTGGTGCCCTTTTGTCTTCTGCAACCCCAGCGGGAGCAGCCTTCAGTACCACGTGGCCAAGAAGAAGATTCCGCACGTGAACGACCAGGGCGACATTGTTCGCCCCGAAAAGCCCAATGGCGTCAAGCTCGAGATGTTCGTCTTTGATGTGTTTGAGTATGCAGAGTGAGTGCGGCCAAGACATTCATCCTGAAGTCATTAACAAGGGAAAGTTTTGTTTGAGGAAACTTGCAATACTTCTAACCCCTCAAAGGGAGCTTTTGAGGGGTTAGAATGTCATTTATTTGACTTCCTATTGAACTGTTCCATTCATGCACGGCTATGGAAGTGGTCTCAAGCGGTGTAAAAGTTTTGACTCTTCTCTCTAAAGAGAGGGTGTTGTTAGAAAGGTAGAGAGCTATTTGAGTTTACTTCTGGATTATTTCAGTCGTATTCAGCGCTGTGAAAGTTCCTATTACCCTCTTTGAGGAAATGGTGTTGTTAGGACAGTACAAAGCTATTTGACACTTTCTTAAAAAAAATATTGTGCACACTGCTATATAAGTCGCCTTGAGCATTCAGAAACTGTACTACACTTTTTTTTTTTTTTAAATAAGGGTGTTATGTTGGGGGAGTTAGAGTTCTGTTTAAATTCCTTTTTGATTATTGTATGGAATACAGCTCTATGTAAGAGTGCAGAGTGAGAAGTAAGCTGATTTTTTTTTGGATTGCCAAGAAGTACCACAGGAGAGCTGGCTTATTGCCAGCTTTCCCTCCAGAATATTCTCTTCCTATTTATTTAATTTTAGAGCGCAGCTCTTAGGCGCCAGTTTCCGGGTTGAGTGGCGTCTCCGTCGGCGTAACCGCGCACGTTGTACTATGGGACGTTTCCCTGCTAAATTTAGTGGAGGAATTTTGCCGCTAAATTTAGCAGGAAATTTTCTTGGTAAATGTAATGGGGAAATTTTTCCGCTATATTTAACGGGGAAATTGACGTCCCATGACCTCAACACCAATTCAGTTTCCCCGCTAAATTTAGCGGGGTAAAGGACGTCACGACTTCGTGTCACCCCACTCATGAACGAAAACAGCGGCAAGAAAAAAAGGAGGAAGAGAGAAGGTGGGGCATACCCTCCCCTCCGCACCCTCCCCTCCTCTTCCTCAATAGCTGTGCTCTAGTTTCGCATTACAGAGATTCGTAAACGTCTCTCACCTTTTTTATTTCAAAGGATTCTAAGAGATTTGGTGAAGCTGTACAACATTTTCTGATGGTAGTCACTGCAACGTTTGTTACATGGCAGTAACTTCCACGTCTGGGAGGTGCTGCGAGAGGACGAATTTTCGCCGCTCAAGAACGCGGACGGCGCCGAGAAGGACACTCCCACGACTGCCCGCCACGCTCTGTACGGACTGCACCGACGCTACGTGCTTGGGGCGGGCGGAAAGTTTGTGGACGACGACGGCTGTCCCATCTCTTTGATCCCAAGGTATGCAGTTTTCTTTTTATTACTCAATTGTTTTTTGTTTGTTTTTTCGAACTGTCGTTGGTACCTTGCACTCCTGGAAAGATGGAAAAAGATGGCACGTGAACACTGTCTTGATTCCTGTGTGTTTTGCATGAGGTTTGACAGCGTTGCTTCGAAGCTGTCGTCTGCGGAATAGTTTGTTCCCAGCAACTAAGGAATGTTGATGTTTCTGCATGGGCTGTTTTGAAATTTAGTTTGTCTTAGTGCTGAATGCTGAAAGTTCATGGAAAGTTTCTTGGTGTAAACCAGTATGTGTTCCTTTGGTAATGTGGAGATTTGAAGTGAAGGAGCTGAGTGGTGTTTTGATGGAACCTCAATGCCTTTTCCCTAGAGTTTATGTTTTTATTCTGGTGGTGCGAGCAAAAGAGCTGGGATCGTTGGAACGATTCTGTTCTCGATTTCAAACTGGCAATCTTCCATTGAAAGTTTGAGGTTCTAGATGGAGTTTTGAAAGACTCCTCTGCTTTGTTACGGAGATGAAAGCAGTCTCATGATTTCAAATTAGTATGTTCTTAATCTGTCTGACTGATAATTTTAAGAATAATGCATAGTTAACAATTTTTCCGTAACTAGTATTGAGACCTTACTGACACTATAGTGCAATGCATGCTTGTGTGTGTGATGTTTGCATCTTGTGTTTGCAAAGGTAATTTTTCTCAAATAATTCAACGAGACATTCCTTCGATGAATCCTCTTCGTGCTTCTGCTTTTCTCTTGCCGACCCTGGCTGTAATGCCATGATTGTGATTTTCGTAGTGACACTGATGAAAAAATTATGTATGAAGTTCTTTGTGCTTGTGCAGTCGTTAACTACGAGGCCTATGCTAGCTTATAGGCATCATACATACACACTGGTAGGTGCATGAAAGCACAAATAATTGCAGTGTATCGCAATGAATGGCCACTAATAACAGAAGCAAAATATTTCTTGAACAGTTTGCTACTAACCACATAACTAACAGCTAAAATAGTTAAAGTAGGTAGAATATTATCGATACATTCTTCAGGGCACCATGGTAATATAATGTATTATACATAACCATCTAACAATCGATAGTGCTTTTTTTTAAACCTTAGATGAGGCGGAAAGCAATTCTCATGGAGCAATTTATTTGGCACATGCTTTTACTGCTGTGGAAAACTATAATACTAATTGAAAAAAAAAGATTAACTTTTTTTTAGAACTGTTACTTAAAATTGGGTGCCTACTTGTAGTAGTAACCTAAGAATGTCGACCTGTAAAAGTGGGCAAGCTTTGCGATTGTGTCGAGCTAACCCAGAGGCTCCCCCGTGTCGACCGCTACTCTCCTAGCGCGCCGGTGCAAAGCGCTGAAACTCGACGCGCGTGCCAATGCAATGAGGGGAAACTCGACGCACGCGTCAGGGGCATGCCATTGTGCGGTGCACAATTACAAAGTCCAAACTCCACGCGAAATAAAACAAGCGTAACCAGGGCAACCGAGCACAACAGAAGTGTGCATGCCATTTAAAGAAATCTGCGATCATTTCCTCCAACCCCGATTCAGAAGCTGGCAATTCTGTTGAGCAGTGCTTCCTGAACTTTTCTGTATTGTCAAGCACTGATATAAGGCATGTTTCTATAATGCTCTATGAAAAGAACCCGCATACTTATTTGTATTGATAGTCGGTGACAGGTCAGGAGTTCAGGGGTAAGCTTCTCCCACTTCCTTCCTATTAAACAGAGCAAATGCTGAAAGGAGGCGACCTCCTCTCCAGCGTTTGTTCTGCTAAAGTGGGAGGAGTTTTCCCCGAACTCTTAATTTAGTTTTCTATTACCAATCAATCATTTATTGAAGAAAGGTTGCAAATGATTGGCTTTTCGTGTTTGTGTACTTTGCGACAAGCTACACAATGCAGATTTACTTAGGAAAGACTCGTATAAATATGTTTAGGGATCCGCTTTAGAGAGCATGGCCATGCCTGATGCACAGATTGGATATCTGTATGGACATGCTTGGATCTAGTATAAATTTGTTGAGCCTTGCCATAGCTCTGCCACTGTTGCATGAATGTGCAGTGTAGTGACACGCATGCCTTGCCTTGCACGAACCCTTCCCCACGTCAGCTCTGCGGAAAAGTCGACGGAGAACGGACACGGCGATCACAAGAGGTAACAGGGGCTCCTCCTTCTTTAGTCGAAGTCATTGTGAAACAATTTTTACTTCCCGGGCTGCATACCTTCTAAAACCTTAGTATTGGCATTAGTTTTCTTATGTTTCTAGTCAGGTGGTAGCATTTCTTGCTGCATAACTTCACTAGTAATCTTACACAGTTTTGCAACATGAAGCCTCACATGAGCAGAACCGGGAACCTGTCTAGTCATGCGACTAAAGCGTATAATAAGGCCTTTGGCATAGGGATTTTCGGCATCTCAGGGAAGCGGAATCGGAAACCCATTTATGCCAGGTTGTCTAGAGCAGTTCTCTGGACCTGGCAGTGTATCACACGTGTTATGTGCGGAATACTACTGAATGCAGACGTGTCGTCTTTTTTGCAACGTGCGAGGAGAAAAGGTGGCCATCATATAAAAAACTTAGTGTTGTGCGAATATTCAAAATTTCGAGTAGTAGTTTCGAATAATACGCTATTCGACATTCGCTTCCAGAGGAACTGCGATATTCGTATCTTTCGAAGTGTTGGTCGCGGCGGGTTAGCCCCGTTGAGTGCACTTCTTAACCGAGCATGGGTGCACTGCGGAGAAGCAACACCTGCGGAAGCAAGCTTCGTGGGTGCTGCTTCTCCGCAGTGCACCGGTGCTCGGTATGAAGCGCACTCAGGGGGGTAACCCGCCGCGATCTACACGGTGTCACAAAAAAAAGAAAAAACTTCACAGGGTTTTTCACCGCAAAAATAAACTAGGCATCGCCAAACGCTCATTCTCCGCCCAACGGTAGCGCTAGAGGTCACAATTAGATGCCAAAGTTTCAGCTTGATCCGATACCTTATTCAAAAGTTAAGAGTGATTTTCTGAAAATTTCAATGGGAAAATGGAGCCCGTGTTCGGTTTCTGGTGCCATAAAGCCCCATGTATTCGAAAATTCCGCCGGCTGCCAATTTCCCATTGAAAATTTGAGAAAATCACTCACAACTTTATACTGAAACTGAAGCTGGCATCTGGTTGTGACCTCTAGTGCGACCTTTGGATGGAGAATGAGCGTTTGGCGATGCCTAGTTAATTTTTGTGGTAAAAAAAAAAAAAAAAGAAAACCTTGTAAATTTTTTTTTTTGTGACACCCTGTACACTTAGAAAAGTAATAATATCAGAGTTGCATGTTTGGGAGAAAAGCACACGTTCAGAACGGGATGGTGCACGCGCGTGCCTCATGTATTTTACAAGAAACAAACAAATTGTGAATGTTGATATCTGCATTGCAGTAAAATGTTCAACATTGAACTGTGACTGTTATGCAAGAGTGTGTTAGGCAGAATGATGAACGCATACCTGCATTCATCATTCATGATTCTTTTTTTTTTTTTTAAGTTCGAGATTGAGGAATGAGTATTTGCACATAGCAAAATTTGTAAATCAACTCAAATAGGTGTAGCGGTTTTATTTTATGCCAAACCTGTTGTTTACTTGCTAGCCTAAGGCATGGGACTTTCTAAGGTCAAAGTGCATAAATATAGATTAAAATTAGCTTAAAATGGAAAAGTGGAAGCTTGGAAAGAACCTTCGCAAGTTTAGCTGGGATTTCATTTAAGCATGGTGCAACAGTAGTGAAAGGCTTGGAGAAACTACTATTCAATATTTGAGTTGACATTGCTCGGCCAAGAAACCACTACTCGCTTCACATTTGCTTGGAACACGAAGTCCACTATTCGCACATTATTAATTGATTGCGAATGAAGTGCAAATAATGCTTTGTCCCAAAAATGGGAAGTGAAGATTTGAACAATGCACTTACCTTTCCTGCACTTCATATTTTGCCAAGGTTATTCTGTAGCCAGCAGTGACGGGTTATCTCTGTGTGCGCTCCACAATGCTGCACAGTTGAATTTGTTTCAAAATCCGTGTTAACTGCAAAGAATTCTGTGCTACGTTCTCGGGCCAGGGCAGGGTTGAGAACTCTTGTTGTGCGAAGCATTTAGTGTGCCAAAAGTGCGGAGGCAGGAGCTTTACAAGTGCTAACTGAAATCTGGTTTGTGCTAATTTCTTGGTTTCTGTTTTCTCCCTTCACGCAGCCAAAAAGAGGACCTCAAGTATGAAAACCCCGTGGTGTGTGAGATCTCGCCCCTTATCACTTATGACGGCGAGGTGAGTAAAACAGTTTGGCGATCACCCTTCGAGTTCGTGGGCAAACACTCATTCACTTGCATGCTTTGCTGAGAAATAAGTGTGAGAGTTTCTCACAAAAGACTGAGACGATGGAAGCATCCTTGGTTGGGACATTGACTTTTTTTTTGTCGGGAATAAAACAGGGTTGCAGTAAAAGCAGTTCTGATTGCAACATGAGGTAAAAATTAAACTAAAATAAAAAAAAAAAAACGTGACTTTAAGCTGGGATGTTGAATGTTGCCATTGCCTGTTATTTGCGACCCTCTGGTAATGTTCCAAACAAGGTTCAACATCTCAGTGGGCACAATCTCAGCGGCCTTAAGGCCCGTTCACACTCTTGCAACTGCTTGCGACCTCTTAAACCTGGGTTCCTTAAAACTTCTTAAACCAGAAAACACACTGGCGCCATCTATTGGGAAGCAGTGTAAACTCGGCGGTCCGGCATATTTTTTTTCATTTCTCGCGCAATATCCTTTCTTTTTTTGGCTCGAAAAACTTTTGTCAATGTTATAAACGAGCCTTTCTATGGGTATTACGCACATTTGACCTCGGAAATCCTGCAAAACTTTCGCTTTTGTGAAATGCAGTTCTAGGGTCACCGCATAGATGGCGCCACAATGTCAGTGTGTTCCCTCATTCTAGAAACATTTAAGAAGTTGTAAGAGATCTCGTCTCTCTCAGTCGTACTCGGTCGCAAGAGTGTGAACGGGCCTTTATAAACATTTGTGGCGATGAAGCGGGTTTAGAATCGAATCAAGGTGGATTAAGGTTCATTTTGTTTAGTGACAAACGGGAAAACGACACAAGAAATTAAGAAGACTATTTGACGTTCACAGCGTGGAAACTGGTATCCGTCTAAACGCTACATTTCTCGCAGGGACTCGAGGAGTACGTCAAGGACAAAAAGTTCACTCCCCCTACGCTTCTCCAGTGTCCCGACGAGGAGTCCATCTTCGCAAACGGCGAGAACGGAAGCCGAAAAGACTGAGTCTTCGAGACCGGCCATCGAAATCCATTTACGTTTTTCTCCGGAACATTCCTTCGACGTCTTCTTTTTTTTCATGTAGAGGCGCCCGAGTACTGCCATGCAGCACAAGGGCGTCCTTGCCAGATGGTTCCAGGGACCCGGGAACGCCGTAGCACTGTAAATATGGCAGCTGTACATAGGGGAAAAAAAGGGTGCACCGCTTCCAGAACGGGGCGTTTTTTTAAAGCCGGCACACGCCTGCAGCCGAACGTAGGGTTGCCGTGAGCTCTTAGAGCTACGTTAACTCAACTTCGAGTTAATGCTTTGCACGAAAAAGACCCACACGTTTTGCCTTACGCAGGGCACACCTACAGCCGTTCGTTACCGTTTGCAGTGGAGTTCTATCAAACGATGAGGTTCTGAGATTACGACGATCTTCACTATAATCGGTGAGAGGTTAAGAACCCGCTAAACATACCGGCCTCGAGTGCAAGCTTTCTGCCTTTTGTCAACACGTCGTGCCACGAGCCGTGGGGCACCTGCTGGATTCCTAGCCTGGTCACCGACCGTTGAATTACGAGCGGGTGAAATGTGCTCGACCATGTCGCCAGGAACCAACCGTTGCCTCTGCCTCCTCATTTGGTGAGCGACTTCGGTAGATACAGCAACGACTTGCTGTTTGTGTGTGTTGCTGTAAGGTGGATACGCGAGTCGTTTTGTTTTTCGTGCGAGTTTCTCCATCTCTTCTGTATATTTTATAGCTTTACTCCCAACTTCTCGCTTCGCCGAGATCAATCTATACTCATCCTCGACGAGCGATGTATCGACTCTCGACTGCCGGACGTTTTTTCTGTGAAGGAGTTCCGAGACCATGTTTCTCTTGTTATGCCTGGTTGGGAAGTTTTCGGTACTACAGTGGGATTCCTGGGGGCTTGAAGACGATTTGCTTGTTCTCGCAGTCCTTTCGAGCTGCACTGCATCTTACATCTGGCAAAAACCTAAGCTTTCGGGTGGTTCTACAGCTATTTTCGCGCATGTTTTGAGGGTGGTGTAATGGTATCTGTTATGCATCTTTTTCTTCTTTTTAGAGTATGTAAAAATTGTCATTGGTTATATAAGATTCTTGGGGGATGTATTGTGTCACTTGGTCGGGCATTCGGGCTGCCAGACCGTTTTTAATTAAAGTTCTACTCGTTTTTGTAAGTTTTGTTTTTAATTTTTTGATGCTGACGGTGGCACTGCTTTCCCTGTTTTGTGCAATTTCCATGCATTTATGTGTCGTGCAGGATTATTTTTCCGGTGTGCACTGTAGGTCGTCACGAAATCCCTGTAGCTAATATGGCGGCCTTTGTCGCCCAAAGTGGAAAGTTAGGCTAGTTTGAGAAATATTTTACATTTTTCACTGCCTCGTACAAAATAAATATATCTGGAAAAAGCTTTGGCTTCTGTTTTCTTGAACTTGGCCACGGATCACAGAGTGTTATATTTTCCAAGTCGGATTTCGGATGGCCGGATTTAAAGGGATACTTCAACGAAATTTGAAATATATTCGTCGTGTTCACAAATAGGCTGAATATGATCCACAATATAGACGCTTTGCAGCAGCTGTGCATGGACGCCGCCATAACTGACCTTTAGTTTTTGTTTCCTCCTATTTCGCTTATTTCACTTCATCATTACCATAGCAGGCCAGGTTATTGCCCTATAAGATTCATCTGTGTCCTTTTCTAAAGCATCGACCTTTGTAGAGGATCGTCAACTACCGTTTCAGTTGCTCGGCATCTCGGTAAGACAAGAGAAGGTCAGCAATGGCGGCTGTAATTTGGCGCGTGTGTAAAGCGTCTATACGTAAATGACAATCGCACGTTTGTATTTTGAGTTTCATGGCTGTATTTCTCGTAATAAACAGACTACTCTGGCAAACGCTCGGAAAGCAGCCAGCGGAGAGCATGTCACATCCGCCGCAATCGTGACGTAGTTCGTCTCGGAACCAGCAAAGCTGCGTCGAGGCTGACGTCGAGGCCGACGTCGAGAGGATGTCCTAGTCCTTCCAGCCAGCGAAGCGGCCGAAGCACGCCAGCAATCGGGCCACCACAACTAACCCCAAGGCTGCTTTTGTACGAATATTGAGTGACGGGTTTATCTTCTGTAATTTTGTATAGGACAATAGCAACGTCTCGGACACACAAAAGAAAGTCTCGGGGAGAAGGGAGTTCCTCTTTCCCCTCTCGTGTAAGGGCAGAGGCGAGACAGTCGTCGTCACTACCTGTCAAGGTTCCTAGGCGGGCATTACAAACAAGGCGTTAGCGACTCCACCAGATGCTTTTCGCTAATCATTTTTCGTGTCTTTTTCAACGAGAGATTGGTGTGCCACATATGTGATACTGGTCCCTTGAACACGAATAGAACGAAAAGTAAGCGCCGGAATTCCGTTGTAGTATCCCTTTAAAGGGATACTATAACGAAATTTCGGCGCTCATTTTTTGGTCTATATGTGTTCAAAGGAGCAGTATCACATCGAACATACCATTATCTTGTTAAAAAAGTCACAAAAAGGAATTTTAAAATGAATTAAACGATTAGAAAAGAGCGCCTGGTGGATGTCGCTAACGCCTCGTTTGTAATGCTCGTCTAGGAACCTTGACAGCTAGTGACGGAGGTTGTCTCGTCTCCGACCACGGCGAAAGAAGAGGGGAAGGGGGAACTCCCCTCTTCCCGAGAATGCCTTTTGTGTGTCGCAGAAGTCGTTATTGTCCCCCTACAAGATTATAGAAGATTAACCCGTCACTCAAAATTCGTACAAAAGCAGCCGCTTCGGTGGCTGGAACGACTAGGCCATCCTCCCGACGTCAGCCCCGCCGTAGCTTTGCTCGTCTTGAGACGACCTACGTCACGATTGCGTTGGATGTCACGTTGTCTCCGCTGGGCCTTCTCCGAGCGCTTGCCAGAGTGGGCCGTTTATAACGAAAAATACAGCCACCTGGCTCAAGATACAAACGTGCGATTGTCTTTTACGAATATTGTGGATCATATTCAACCTATTTTTGAATACGACGAGAATATTTCAAATTTCGTTGAAGTATCCCTTTAATGTGATGATTGTGGTTTGGGAAAAGACGGCGGTACCACGAATACTGGCCGAAACGTATTGTCTGAACGCGAGCCAAATCACTCTAGTGGAAAGCATGCATCACGTAGATAAGAGATTGATGTAGGATATGTATCTCTTGCATACAAGGGCGGGGAAATGAATAACGTCCGGTGTTAGGTTCTTCATTATTTTCGAGATTTTAACTTTTTAATGGGTAAATCTAAAGGCATAGTTTCAAGTAGAAGCATTCTGGGCATCCTTGAAAACCGCTAAATCCGCGCACTTAAAAAATAAAAGGCACTGGAAGCATTTTACAGCGTTAAAAAGCAAAGTTTCGGTTTCCTTTCAAGACGCTTCTCCGCGCCAGCGGCCCTGCGTTCCACGTGACCAAAGCGCGCAACTCACGTGCGCTGCCACGCACTTTTTTTACATGATGCAGGTGAACCCAAGAAGCCTTCTACAAAGCCTTTACAAGGAAAACGAGGAGGTAGTCGCGCGTGCTTTGGTCACGAGTAGCAGGACCACTTGCGCGAAGATGCGCTCCGATAGCAAACCCAAACCAAAAGAACTCGTCTAAATTCAGTGTTTCTTCTTTTTTTTTTTTTTCAGAATGCCGTCAAATGTTGCGCATGCTTTACACTTTTGTGAGTGTGCTCGTAAACTTGCTGCTCGTAAAAGGTCTCCCAAGGATTCTATTTTTAGGGTGCACCCATGGGCGTACCAACCGGGGGGATAAGGGGGGCGCTTGCCCCCCCCCCCCCCCCAAGTTCTCGGAGTAGGGGGGCAAGGCATGTGTTTTGCCCCCCTGAAACAGCCGCCACTGGGCAGGGCAAACACTGGCCGGCGGCGCCCAAGGAATACCAAGGCCACCACCCCCGACCCGCAGAGGCATATTTTTAACGCGCAGGCGATACAAACCCTGACAACGGCGCTCACGCCGGATTAACTGGCTCGTGGAGAGAGATCGATTTTTTGATTTTTTTTAGGTCGAACGCACGTTGAGTCCAACGGGATTTGCGAGATAGTCCAGGAGCTGATGGTATTACGCCTAAACTACAAAAGCTTACTCTGACATTTTCCAGTGATTTGTTCCAGCTTTTGTTTCAACATAGTTTGGATCAAGGATTATTACCTAAAGACTGGAAACACGCGAAGGTTATTCCGGTCTTTAAGTCTGGAGACGTTTCGCTTGCTAATAAGTACCGTCCAAATTCTCTAACAAGCATACCCTGCAAACTTCTGGAACATGTGATCTACACCCACCTCGCTAATTACCTTCTCGATACTAACTTCTTTTTACCGAGCCAGCACGGTTTCCAAAAGGAACGATCTTGCGAAACTCAACTATTTGAATTCATTACTGATATACATAAGAACATTCACTCACGGGTGAAGACGGAAGCTATTTTCGTCGATTCACAAAGGCGTTTGACCGAGTTTTGCACTACTAAAATTTAAACTTTAAACATTCATCAGTCTCGTGGTAACTGGAACAGGGAATTTCTCTCCCTTAGAACTTAGAATCCGTTTCAGCATCTAACGCGAAATTTTGGTAAAATGTGGAGTTCCTCAGGGATTGGTCCTTGGCCCGCTGCTCTTCATAGTTTATGCAAATGATCTTCCCAACTCCATTTGTTCAAAAGTCAGACTTTTTGCGGATGATTGCGTAATATATAGGCGTATCGTCTCAACAGACGACAGCCTCACCCTGCAGCATGATCTAGATGCTCTATCATCATGGTGTGAGAAATGGCAAATGACCATCAATATCTCGAAAACTAAATTTCTTACTTTTTCTACCAAAAAAGCGACGATTACCAACAACTACGAAATAAGCGGCTATAGTATTGAAAAAGGTTACAAATTATAAATACCTCGGTGTAAAACTTACTGAAAATCTAGATTGGAAAATGCATATCGATTCTATCGTTAGTAAAGCAAATCGTATCTTAGTTGTTTCAGAAGGAATTTGTATATGGCATCTTCTGATGTACGTTTGCTGGCCTGCAAGTATTTTATCCGTTCGACGGTCGAATATGCTGGAATAATGTGGAATCCCTGGCAAGACTACTTATTTAATAATCTGTGCAAAATAGAGCCGTTCGTTTTATTTTTAGGGATTTTTTTTTTCGTCAAGCGTGACAGCTCTCAAGTCCAAAGCTTGCCTGACATCACAATGCTCTAGGCGGAAAGTATCACGCCTCTCATTTCTCCACCAAGTTTTCTACCATAATCCGAATCTTAGAAATGTGATTCTACTACCCCCTACCGAATTTTTTCTCGACTCGACCACCAGCAGAAAATCAGCTTGCCATCAAGTCGCACAAAAATGTATTCAGAATCTCCTTTAAACGTAACTATTGGCGAGTGGAATAACCTACCTGAAAGGCGCGGTGAGCAGTCCTGATTGCATTTTATTTGGAAATGCTTGCGAGGAAATATCGTGCTAAACTTGTTTGTATACATGCAATTTGAATGAGTAGATACCCTTTACTTTTTAGTTTTGTGTAATCCCCATTTTTTTATTTTTATGTGTTTTATGTATTACAAATGTGTTTCGCACTCCTAAGCAGTCCTGTTTGGATTTTTTTTTAGAAATCTGCGAAGAACTATTTTGCTAATTTAGTTTGTATACATGCAATTTAAATGAGTAGTTACCCTTTACTTTTTATAGTGTTGTGTAATCCCAACTTTTGACTTTTTTTTATTCTTACGTATTTTGTGTAATTCAATGTGTTTGCAATTTTCTCTGCCCCCTCATGTAATGCCCTCGGGCGATTTCAGGTAATTAAATGAAATAAAATGAAATCAAATAGGCGCTGCCGCATTCAACATAGGCAGTGGTTATAATGCGAGTTTCCGAAGCGGTAGCGAAACTTAGTTGTAAATGTCTGCCTCATACGTAGCAGACCCGGGTTCTATCCACGATGTGGGCTTACTTTTTTTTTCCTCGTACATTTTGTTTTGTCGAGGCATTTCGCGATATTTACGTCATTTTTTTGTTACGATTAACACTGAAAAAAAAAAAAAAAAACTAATGTTGGCGGACGAAACATTGCTGAACTAAATCGTATGGGACACTATTTACGGATGTGCGTGGAGGACAGCGAGGCTTGGGTTGCCGGTTACGAAGCGGCGTGTAAGGGGTAGAAGAGGAAGGGGGGGGGGGGCGGCTAAGTGGTTTAATAGTTTGCGATTAGTAGCCGCACACTGTCGCCACGAAGCGGCGGGAACGCAGGCGCGGAGGGTGGTGGGTGGGGGGGGGGGGGGGGGGGGGGGGGGGGGGGGGTTAACGCGCTTTGAGTGATACACGCGCCGTCCGAATCCGAAAATTAAGTTCCCGCCCGTTGCCGAGCAGCCAATCCGGCGTGAGCGTCGTTGCTAGCGGGTCTATCACCTGCGCCGTAAAAGTTAGTGACGGACCGAATCTGCCAAACTTCAGATTCGGCAAAGTTTTTCACATGCCGAAATTTAGCAGGAAAGTTCGGCAAAGATTCGGCAAATGCCTGCGCGCGCGCGCGAACGCGACGGGGTTATGGATCGCAAATGGTCGCCGCGCAGTCGCGCGATTACCATCGTACAGTTTAGTACAGCCAGCGGTTACGACGAGGTGTGGAGTTGGCGACACGGTAACCGTGCGTTTGTGAGCTTTCGCGAGTATGGTTCTCTTCAATATTTTCTGCCTCGAGAACAGAAGATCGACCAGTAATTCACGCAGTCCACTCCGCAAGTGACAAATGATGCGGTGCATTATGGATAACGTGATCTGCATTTGACCTTTCCATTGATGAAACGAGGTAGTTGAAACATTGAGTGACAACTTACAATTACGCTCAGTATTCGCAGCCCACTGCCGTCAAACGGGCAGGGTCACGTGAGCTTGCCAGAGTGCATGGGATGCAGCTGGCATCCTCGACATAATGTGATACATGTTTTCCCCTTCTTTTCTTTCCCTTTTACGCACTTTCTGTAGTGTGTATATTCTGTACAGTTATATATCCCTGCCGAAAAATCCGGTATAACTTTTCGCCATCGGGATTATGGAACCGGAAATCCATCTGGATTGTATCCGGATTCTATCTGGAATTTAGGTTTTCAGAAATTATTCCTTTGTCTACAATCTGGATTTCGGGTTTCCAGAAACAAATTTCCGGTTCCATAATCCGGATAGGGAAAAGTTATACCGGATTTTTCGGTAGGGATCGGTTTTGTTTTTTCACATTTGGCGGCGGGCTAGCAGGGGCTCTGCGTAATGGTTTTCACCTATCTGCCTAGCCCCGCACACCACCACATGGACCCCCTCCAGTATGTGCAAATAAAATTATTATTATTATTATTGATATTATTATTATAAAATTCACATTTTCGGCTCACAAGTAGTTTGTGCCAAAACAGAATGATATTGCTTTTTAGTTCGCGTTATTTCGCGATTTTCATGCGCCTGCATAAAACTAAACACGACACTGTCATGCTCGACGTTGTACATCCGACATTCCTAACTCTCCCCGTCTTCCTAAACGTCCGTGTGTGTCCTAACACCAGAAACCGGAATTTGAAAGGTTAAAACGGCACGTTGCCAATATAGAACGCCCACTTTCATGCAAAGCTAACGTCAAGTGACTCAAATCGGAAGACATGCATATTTACAGTAATATTAGTATCTCTTATGGAGAAGGCTCAGCAACCGTTGCATTCGTTTTCGCGTACGAAACGACGACTCCCAGAGAAAGTAAAAGAACGCAGTGATTGCCTTTATTTTAACATGGTAAACACACTTGCAGGCGTGCGCTGATGAAGTCTCAAAATCAAAACTCTCGTAGCGTGATTCGTGACTGCGCCGGCTACTACCAAACCTCGTTGTCACGCCAGTTTCTGGAAGCAGACACTAAAATTGCAAGTAAACACACAAAAGTGACACTGATACAATTATCTTGCAGAATATCACCTTATTTAGTAATAACAGTGGCACTACATGTTGTATTTAAGTTAAAAAAAACATCAACCTTTTTTTTTTTTGTGAGAAAAAGCTAAATATTAACGTTAAGTTTGGTAACAGTGTATGTTGCCGAATCTTTAGAAAAGTTCGGCAAAAGTTCGACTTCGCCGAATCCCAAGATTCGGCACAGAATTTACGATTCGGCAAAAGTACGGCCCGTCACT
>NW_024609838.1:9506971-9778987 GCF_016920785.2 Ixodes scapularis | reverse complement strand
ACCGTCATTGATTCTCCGACATCTGAACTTTTTTTTTTTTCTTTATTTCCCGTAAGATTTATCGTAACGACAGAAGATAAGAGACACTGAACAAGTTCTGAGACACCTCAGCCGAGTTTTGGCTGACACAGAAATATTAACAGGATCTTATTTCAGATAGTGCGTCTAGGACAGGCAGCCAATCGGGGTCGTTTCCTAGAGCCTTATACGTTTCCTTTAATTGGCTGATACTTTGTGTAAAGTACTGGCACACTGGTCGAACGTCCAAGTCAGCATGTCGCACTGCCATGCGGCACTTCCATATGCTGTGCAGTGCAAGAAGCATAATTAAATCGTACGGCACACAATGTGCATTATCTAACGGTAGAAAGCGTATTCCGTGCGCAGTTAACGGAAGATCTTTCTTAAGGGTACGCTGCAAGACATGCCAGTAAAAGACAGCATCCCAGCAATACAGGAAGACATGTTCTATGGTCTCAGGCTGTTTGCACAAGAAACAATTTACGGTCCAGGGCACAAACACGCCCTTCTCGTGCAGCCACGTTTTAACGGGAAGTGTGCCGGTATGAAGTTGGAAAAAAATGTTTTCGTGTTCGCAGGGACCATCATTTTTTTCACTCGACTAAGTACATCGTTACCGGGTAGTGCACAGTACAACGTGCGATAGATGGGAGCCGGACAAGACAGCTCGGTCAAATCTTTCGTCAATCTTTTTCGCGAAACAGTACCCAGATATTCGAGGGAAAACCTCGCGGCTAGGAATTTGCAAGCAGCGACTACTTCTTTTAAAAAGGGGCTCAGCGGTCCATTTGCACCATCAGCGGATGAAACAATAAATTCGGGTAAAACGTCACAAAGCTGTACCTGAACGACAGTACGCAAAAAGGGATCACTTTGATCACGCAGAAAAAGAAAGCGATTGACAACTTGTCGTAGAAAAAGGTGCGTTAATGATAGGCCACCATTCCTCGGTGTATCTTGCACGTGAATACGCGTGCAGTACAGTACCTGAAGCATGTACCAGAGTTTTGCTACAAAAAATAAATTACACACAGTTGCGCGTGCAAAAATAGACAAGTGTCGTCCACCGCATTGTATAGCTTTTTCACGTAACTTAGCTGTCTCAGTAGTCCACAGATCGTTGCTGTTTCGATAGTGATTTAGCGGGACTCCCAAGTAACGCGTCGGCAGGGTTGACCATTCAATGCTTGCAAATACTTTTGGCTTCGACGCCCACTCGCCATGCCAGAACCCTGAACACTTTCCCCAATTCACGGCACAACCTGTCTGAGTACAAAACGTTTTAGTAATTTCGACTACTCTTCTTACACTCTCCTTGTCGGCGCAAAAGATTGCGATGTCATCTGCGTATGCAAGTATGCGAACTTCGCATGTGTTTAAAGTAAACCCGCCGACACAGCGATCATGAATAATACTAAGACAAAAGGGTTCGATGTACAACGCGAAAAGTAATGGTGAGATCGGGCATCCCTGTCTGACAGATGAGTTCACCGGTATTCGTTCGCTAACCCGCTTATTTAGAATCAGGTTCGTCGTACAGTTGCGGTAGGCCATTCGTACACCCTCTAAAATGATTGGCCCTACTCCGATATGCTCCAAAATGTTGAAGATTATGGCATGCGAAACACGGTCGAATGCTTTTTCTAAATCCACCTGCAACATCGCAACCTTCCGTAGCTCGGAGTCGCAGCATTCCAGAATGCTGCGCGCTACATGAACGTTAGTCAGGATAGTACGACCTTTTATGCCGCACGTCTGGTGCGGACCTACAACACTCGTGATCACTCGCTGCAGCCTGCTGGCGAGAACTTTCATTAATATTTTATAATCAACGTTAGTGAGACAGATAGGCCGGTAAGAGGTCACGCTGCGTAGTTTTACGGGGTCATCGCTCTTCGGGATTAGAACAGTATGGGTACGCGAAAACGAGGGGGGTAGGATTTTTTGTTCGTAAGCTTCAATAAAAACGTCAAGTAAGATGGGAGCAAGTTCAGATTTAAATGTCTTATAAAAGAGCGCAGTCAGCCCGTCAGGGCCCGGAGACTTATTCGGTGACAGGTCGTCGATCGCTTTTGTTATCTCTGACAGACTGAGCGGCGCCTCCAAAAACTTTTTATCATCGCAACTAACAGATGGCATTAAAGATAAAAGTCCTCCATCTAAACCTTCAGATTGAGGGGCGTGGGAACTAAACAAATCAACATAATGTTCGACAAACGCCTTTTCGATAACGCTTGCGTCGAATGACACAACTCCTTGGTATTCAATTTCTACAATGTGTTTAGTGCATGAGTATTTTTTTTCCGCAGCTACCATTCTTTTTGTCGGCGCTTCACCAACCATTAATTTCTCTGCACGTGCACGAATCGCCGCCCCCCTATATCGCTCTTGCTCTAAAACTTCAAGTCGAGCTTTCAGATTATTGATGTCTTCCATTAAGTTGCCGGGAGTGCGACACTCTTCTTGTAAAAGCTTTTTCAATCACAAGCGCATTTCAGCTTCCTGCCTCCTTTCCTTGTGCTTCATAGCGCACGACTTCTCGATCGCGCACATTTTAACTTCCTGTTTAAACATTTCCCACCTCTCGCCTGCACCTTGCCCCCTCCTTTCCACCGCCTGCCATGTTGCCTTAAGTGTGCTAACGAATGATTCATCACGCAAGAGCTTGGCGTTAAGTTTCCACAAATCCCACGTAAATGATGACGTCTTTTTTGATTCTCCTAACCAAAAGCTGACAAGGCAGTGATCACTATATGAGACATAATCAACGGAGTAATTAGAACACAAAGAAACTAGGTCAGACGAAATGTAGACACGGTCTAATCTAGCGTGACTGTCACCCTGAAAGTGAGTATACGACACAGCCTTCGCACTTGGTGCACAACAAGCAACATCTTCGAGCACGAAATCCTCAGTAATGTCGTTTAACGCGAGAATACTAGCGTCGTTATACCGCACACTGCTAGACCGGTCCACTGCTCGGCACACACAGTTGAAATCACCTAAGAAGATAATGAGACGATCGCACTGAAAATGTTGATAAGCGTTCTCAAAAAACAAACGGCGTTCGTCTGGCTTGTTTGGCGCATAGACATTAATAACTCGCCACTCGTGGCCTAGAACAGTAAAATCACGCAAAGCAAAACGCCCAGATGGGCATGTCATAACTGTTTGCACAACTACGCCTAAAGATTTTTTCAGAAAAAGGCAACAACCTGCAGAAAGACCAACCGCATGACTTACACAGACGAAGTATCGTGCCAAGAAGGGCTGCACCATGTAGTTTGTGCTCTCCTCACTTTCTACTTTCGTCTCTTGGATGGCGACGATGTCCAGTTCTTGTTCAGTCATCAGCCGGTAGAGCTGTCGTTGCCGACGTCTAGCCGCCAGTCCCCGAACGTTGAGCGTGGCAATGCGCAGGGGACGTCCGAGAGTGACTATAGCAGAAGGAAGGTCTCACCACAGCACAAGGCACTCACCCACTTTAACACGGTCTATGGGACCACAACCGGGTTTTCCTTGCGACCGTGCGTCTTTCCGGGGGAGTGGGACGAGCGGCCGCGGCCGGCTCCTCGTCCTTTCTTGGTTTGCCACCCACTCTCCCCTTCCTGAGATTGCTGATGCGACTCGACGTTTCCAGAAACCACTTCGCAGTGCCTACGCTTGACCGACGCGCCTTCTGAGTCCATGGTCACTGCGTCCTCACCGTCCGAAGCACCGGCCGCGCCCCCAATAGCTGGTGACGCTGGCGACGGTGTCTTCTCAGAAAGCTGCGTGTTGCCCGTTGCCCCCTCCAGCTTAAGGGCAGGGTTCGTTGTCTGGTCTTGTGGGGCACTCCGCTGCACCATGGTGATCTCAGAGGTAGGCGGGGATTCCTCAGGTGCGGCATGCCGAGTTGAAGGAGTCGCCGCCGCCTCTGCTTCGACCTCATCCATTAAGTAGGTCGCACCCGAGTCTTCAAGGTTTTGGCCAGCGACAGCTCGCGCGTAGGACCGCACACAGTCTCTGGCCTCATGCCCAAAGGCTCGGCACTCTTCACACCTTGGTACTTTACAATCACGTCGAATGTGTCCTGTGCGGCGGCAACGTAGACAAAGCGGCGCTCGTCCGGGAACTACTACCAGCACATTCCCGCCATTGATGCGGAACTGGTGTGGTAGAGACTCGGGTGTCAAGGAATCGCGGAGCACTATCCTCACGGTGACGGTCGTTGAGTCGACGTCCACGAGGCCTTCTATCTTCCATTTTTCTCGAGCGACACCCTTGACCTCGCCGTATGGCTCAAAGGCTCTCCGGATGGCGTCGACGGACACTCCAAAAGCCACCCAGTGCACCTTTACTCTCAGTTCCCGCCTGACAGGATCGACGATCAGGCAAAGCCGATTTTTAACCTTTAAGTTTCCTGCGGATAGCAGATTTTCCTTGGCCTCACCGGTACGCAACTTCACCAACCACACGTGGCCCATCTGGTAGGCTCAGAGTCCTGTTATGTCCTCCCTGACGCCCACCTGGTTGAGGGGCCCGACGAAGTCCTCGACTCGATACGGTCGACCGCGGGTGTCCGCGTGCAGCACCAGGCTACACTTCACTTCGTCGCCTGTTGGCAGTACCGGCATTAACACGGTATAATCGTTGGGCACTTCGCCGTGTGCGGCGTCACCACGGCTGGCCTCAGCCGTTATCGCTATCGCAGAGGAGCGATCCATCGTGCGTCCGCTCGCTATCGCTCACGGAAGCCGAATCCCCGACATCTGAACTTGTGATAGTTATCCGTCTGTCGCGCAAGTCAGATCACGTGTGTCCTGCTACTTGGTTTATGTAATCTGGTCTTCAACCCACTAAATTTGGGCATCATGTGACGATCCCTAATAGCACCAGCTCGGCCGCGCTAAATTGGGGGGTGAGGGGACGGTAACGTTTCGAAGCTCGCGGACCGTGATAAATCTTGGTCCAGCGTAAAGCTTTAAAGTAGCCCTGCTAAAATTTGGGGCCTGCGCAAATCCTTGGCCTTGCTAAATTTTGGGGTCGGCCCATACAACTTTGTAAAGACCCAGCGAATTTCCGGAATATGAAGGTCACAGGCCGTGCTACATCTTGGCCCAGCTTAAAGCATTCAAGTGGCCCTGCTAAATATTGGGTCTCAGCGTAAACTTTTGAGAGCTCAAAGACCGTGCGGGACCCAGGGAATTTCGGGAAAGGCGTCATTTATAATGTTAGAACTTTGAAGTGCTCATCGCTAAAATTGCTCACATCTGGCGGTGAAAGCTTCAACCCGCTAAATATGGGCGTTACGTGACGGGCCCTTAGTGCACGTGGCTGCTATTTTAAGTTAATTTTGAGGGGCGACGGTAAAACTTTGAAGCTTACGAACCGTGACACGTTGAGACCCAGCGTAAAGTTTTGAAGTGGCACTGCCATATTTGGAGGGCTGGCCCCAGCGCGTAAAATTCTGAAGTGGCCCTGATAAAATTTCGGGCCCAGCGCGTTGCACAGTCCTAGCCAATTGCGGGATATCATATAGTGTTAAAACTTTGAACTGGTCGAAGATGATTTTAAACTATATTTAGCGAAAAATTTTCCCCTAAATGGGGGCGAGCAGGAGAGGAGGAGGGGCATAGCCCCCTTTCCGTACCTTCCCCTCCTTCCCCTCAAGAGCTGCGCTCTAATTCGGCGTTACATGGAGTTGTAAACGGCTTTCTTTTTCTTATAATTCCTTTGCTAGAAAATATGACAGGGTTTCTCACCGGTAAACCCGGTCAGACACCTCTTACAATGAAAGCGTAGGCTGTTGGCCCACTTAAAAAAAGTCTCGCAAAGCCGTTTAGCAGATCAGTGATTTTTAGAATCATGGGCTGTGACGGGCGCGCATCGGTGGTGGTGATGGGACATTATGATGCAGAAACTAGAAGTACTGCAAATTATCCTAGGCAAGTCAAAGGTTGTTTCTAATCAACTTGAGCAAGTATGTGATGATATAGACCGAAGTTTTGTATACATTCAAGAGTCATATGTATTGGGAGATAAACTTACAGGTATACAAATAAAATACACAGCAATAGCCTCAACCGCTCCAAGTTGTGCAGTTGTCATCCGGGACAAAGACTGAACAATATTTTCTTTGCTAGTTAAACGAAATATAGTTGCAATACAAAGCTCATACCATAATATGATAATTATAATTATCAATGTGTACCTACCCCAGTTTCAGAATTTGATAGGACACTGATAGTGTTAGATGGTATTATGAGAAGTAAACAAGGTTGATACTTAATCATAGCAGGCGATATTAATGCTGGAAATGTAATATGGGGTGGTAACATTAATGCCGACAGAGGTGAGCAATTAAGTGAATTCTTTTTAGTGCGTAACTAATTCATTCTTACCGAAAATGACTCAAAAGCAACCTTTCAAACTGCAAATGGCAGGAGTTGGATCGATCTTTCGCTGGCATCTGGGCAGCTGGTCCCGAAGGTTACACACGGGTAGATCCAGGATAAACAAACGATGAGTGATCATAAATACATTTCTTTCGGATTTTTTTATACCACTTCATATAACATCAGGAAAACTAACAAAATATTGTATTTCTAAACTTTTTGATATAATTAAGAAAGGTGTAAGGTTAAGTAACCTTTCATTTCTGCATCATATATACAGCTGAGGAAATAAAAAGTACCTTAAATGATTTTTATTGTCGATTCTTCCGATCGGTTAAAGAGAGCGAAAGAAACGTTAAAATATATGGTCGTGCAACACCATGGTGGTTTGAGGAATTACACAATACTAGATTTAGAGTTAATGCATATCGCAGAAGATACCAATGATGTTACCTTTCGGAGATGAGACAAATATACGAAAGACAATATGTAGATTTTAGAAAAGAGTATAAAGATATGATTATAACTGCAAAATGAAATTCTTGGCACAATTTTTGTCTTAAAACTACAAAAACATCACTTTCTGGCATTTCGTATAAAATAGCTTTTATTGAAATTAAAACACCCATAATAATTCCTTTAATATATAAAATAGATAAATCACTAACTAGCTCACATATGGAATCTGTTAAATATATTTTAGATAGATTATATCAAGCAGATTACATATTAACATTTATGCCATTATTAGCGAACTTAAGACATAGTATATAATAAATCCAAATCTAGGCCCCCTGTTTCATAATTTACATATCAATAAATAGAAACAATTATAACAACATTGCGCATAAAAACAGCCCCTGGTATAGATGAACTAGCAGTACCAATTATTAAGCAACTCTGGATATTTCACTTTCCATTTATATATGTAATGTTAAACTTATGCCTCCAACTAGGGTATTCCCCTAAACTATGCAAAATAGGTAAAGTTATACAGCTAAATAAATCAAACCGTCCAATTAACGACACTAGTTCTTATAGGCCCATATGTCTCACCTCGCTTTTGGGGAAAGTTTTGGAAAGACATGTCTTTACACAAGATAATATTACTTCCTAACAAATTTCAAATTGACACATTTAAATCAATTTGGATTTACACATAACAAACCAAAAATATTAGCATTATATAACTTAGTACAACATCTCCAAACTGCAAAACGAAATGGTAAGGTCTCACTCGTAATATCCTTCGAGTTTTCAGGAAATTCTGATACACTTTGCTACCCGTTTGTTTTGAATTTTCTGCAAATGCATCAATGCCCACGTAAATTATATAACCTTTTCTTTTTTGCTTCTTCAAAGACACATACATAACCTATGTAACACAAGATAACCAAGAAATTAAATTAAGGTGCCCCCAGGAATCTCCTTTCAGTCCACTGTTACGGAATATTTTAATTGATGATATTCTAAAGATAAACTTCTCTACATATGTACACATTCAGGCATTTGCAGATGATGTGATTCTGGTAGTTGAAGGCCTACCCCGGAGGGATATTGAAGGACGCGCAGAAACTACACTTAATTTTTACATGATTGGTTACAAGAAAGAAAACTCAAATTTAATTATGACAAATGTTTTTGTATGATGATAGCACCTGGTAAAAAATACCAGAGAAACGGCACCCAATCATCAAATTTAATAAACATAAATTAAAGGCGAGAACAGAACTTCAACTTTTAGGTATCACTTTTGATTCACATCTCTCCTTCCTACTTCACGTAGTAAATCTTAAAACAAAAGTATTACAACACACTATAAACCTTGCACAATTTTCACCTACTGAATAGGGATACACCATACTCAATTTCGGAAAATATACTTGCAATCGATTGAGAAATACATAGTATATGGATCGCCAGTGTAGTGGAAACCTGAAGGTAACTCTCATTTGTTGAGGCGTAATATTTCCGTTCAGCGAGTGCCACTATTAAAAAGATGTAATGCATATCATACAGCTCCTGACCTTAGCTCACCCCAGCATACTTATCAATGCACTAAAATCTCAATACCATATAGTAAATATGATCCTGAAACAATTAAAACATCAAATAATGCCATAAGAATATTTACTGACGGGTCAGTATGCCTCAGTTTGGTCGGTGCGGCCTTTGTACTAATGAAACAAAATGGTAGCATAAATAGCATAATTAAAATAGGAAAATAATGTATGCCCAAACATGCCACCATATTCGATGCAGAGGTCGTCGCACTCCTTGGGGGTATTGAGTATTTTTAGCGACAGAATAGCAGCGAGATTATGATATGTTTACAGATAGCCAGTCAGCCCTTCAAGCACTCTGTAATACAATGAACTTAGATCCATGAATATCTAAATTGAAACAAGACATCAACCATTTAAATTAAAAATGCAAAGTCAACCTTTACTTTGTAAAGGAACCTACTGGAATACTGGGAAATGAATTGGCGGATCAGCTTGCCTCGGCTACATGCCAATAGGAAAAAAAATACATTGAAAAAGAGCTCATAAAAAAAGCAAGAGGTGTTTGAAATGTATGTTGGTCTACGGATGGACAAAACAAATAATTGTATCAGTAAATACCAACACTTTTAAAAACACCATCCTTCTTCCCTTCCACGTACTGAACTTCTAACTGGACATGGAAGATTCCCATTTTATTTTCAGAGATTTTAAATTACATAGTGAATGTTTTTGCAACAAGTTATGTCAATCAATAATCATTACCTCATAACTTGTCCAAACACCAATAGCTATCGAAACAGGCTCGGTATAGTATCGAATGCTAATATAGAACAACAAAAGTTAATTCAATCTAAGGGTGAAGTTGATATCTTGAAACAGATGATTCGATTTATTAATGAAGAGAGGGAAAATATCAATTGGGGTGGCATATTTGGCAGACGGGCTCTTATCATTCATACTTAAAATATAACATAACTTTCACCTATTTAATAAAAAAACAAATCACGAAATAAAAAGAAATCCATGCAGTCATCAACAATGGTCCGCTATTTTATTTAATAACAACATATCATAAGAAAAAGAAAACCCATGCGGTCAATAACAATAGGTACGTTGTCAATACAAGGATAAAAGGATTACTATACCTATCAGAAACTGCCCATGAACAAATCATGAAACTACTTTAGAAAAAACAAACGAAAGACATACAAAATATCACCTCACTTTGACTGGTACGACATTACCCACAAAACTTCAATAAAAATGGGCTTCCAGATGGCCAAAATGGGCATCTGGAACACCTTAGATTTCTGAAAGGAAGGCGCGGACCAGTTCCAGGGCTTTAGGCTTCCAAGTATTCTCCACAAAGCCATGCAACAGAACACCCAAAACAACATTTACGAGGGAGCAGACTAGTTCTGTATCTCTGGGCTTCTGATTAGACATTAGACAAGGCAAAAACAAAAGTTAAGAAAACCTTTTTTTTTAATTTTTGATAGGAAGCTCAATTTAATTGGGAAAGTACCAAGATAAAAAATTGGGAGCCCGGTAGCCGATCAACAACTCACAATAAAGGAAATAGTCAATAAATGATATAAATATTACTTATCTCATTCAAAACACATAATACCATAATTTAGAGAAACACAGTAAAAAATAAATGAAGTAATATACAAAAAGTAACAGTTGAAGATGAATAAAGAGGTAAAGTAAACAATAAAGGGGAACACAATAAACAAGTGGGTGGAAAGGGACGGGAAAGAAAAGAAACATTTAGTTTCTTAGAAGAAAAGAACGTATTCTGCTATGTAATATAATTCAAATGAATACATACAAAATTATTTTTAGCATTGTTGAGCTTTGTATTGTTGAGCTCAATTTTGTTGCATCGGCATTGCGAACTCACCTATTGCAATTCATAACAATGAAAAAGGAAAACACCAATCACGATAGCACCTCTTGAAGCTTTTAAACTCTCGTTATAAAACACCAATAAACTAGCAATTTATTTATTTATTTATTTATTTCAATACCCTCAGGGCCAACGGCATTACAGAGGGGAGTGGGTAGTATTCAACAAGAAAAATTATACAATGAATAACTTAAAGGAAAAGCACATATTAGTTATGAACAATAGAAATTAGAAACAGCAGTTTTAAACAAATCATCCGCCTGGATTATGACGATGGAGGTGGGAAGGCGGTTCCAATACAAAGAAGTTTTGGGAATGAAAGATTGTTGAAATGTGTTCGTGCTACATAGTGGTACACCTACTTTATGAGGATGATCAAGGCGGGATGAAACATAGAAAGGTGGTGTGAGGAGACGTTGACTGAGGAATGAGTTAGTGTGAAATACTTTATGGAAGAGACACAAACGGGCTACCTTTAGGCGTGAGGGAAGACTAGGCAAAGATAAGTTAGATTTCATAGAGGTGACACTTGCAGTGCGTTGATAATTACTGAGGATAAAACGAGCGGAACGATTTTGAACGGCTTCTAGGCTCGGGTCCCAGATAGACGACGCGTATTCAAGCTTTGAGCGTACAAGTGTTTTATAAAGAGTTAATTTCAAAGAGGAGGGAGCTAAAGAAAAATTACGTTTTGAATAGCTAAGCATGCGATTAGCATTACTAATAACGTGTCCAATATGTATTTTCCAGGAAAGATCATATGTTATGTGTGCGCCCAGGTACTTGTAAGACGACACAGAAAGTAAAGCAACATTGTTAAAACAGAAGCAGGGAGAAAAAAGAGACACTCTCATTACTTTGCACTTAGTTGTGTTAAGCTCCATATGCCAAGTTTCACACCAATGAAGAATAACGTTAATGTCTCTCTGGAGCTTAATAACATTTGAATCATCATTAATTTCACGGTGAATGACACAATCATCTGCAAAAGGTTATTTGAGGAAGAAATGTTATTCATCAGGTCATTAATGAAGATTAAGAACAGAAGTGGGCCTAATACAGAACCCTGAGGCACGCCGGATGTCGCTGACGCGAGCGGAGATGCGTGGTTATTGGCGGTAACGAACTGGAATCGGTTAGTAAGAAAGCACTGGATCCAAGCCAAAATGTTAGCATCAATGCGAAGGTTATTTAGTTTCAACAAAAGCAACTCGTGTGAGACTTTATCGAACGCCTTCGAGAAATCCAAAAATACGCAGTCTATTGGGACCCCCTATCAAGAACAGAGTGCAAGTCGTTAATAAGTAATAAAAGCTGGGTCTTGCACGAAAATGATTTTCGAAATCCATGTTGAGCCGCGTTGAAAAACAGGTTAGACTCCAAAAAATGAACAAGCTGAGAATAAATGACATGTTCAAGTATTTTACGTTGTATGCTAGCGAGTGAAATTGGTCTATAGTTGTTAGGGGAATGTTTATCACCTCCTTTGTGCAACGGAACTACCTTCCCAACTTTCCAATCATCGGGGAGGACACTGAGATCTAGCGATTGGGTGAATATTTTTGACAGTATGATGGAATAATATACACTTGTGTTTTTTTTTTTTTAAGTTTGGAGCCTAATATTATCTTCACCAGCACTGGATGATAATTTAAGGTTATCGATTATTCGAACAATGCCAATGGGATCAAATTCGAAATGTTCCATAGGCATGAAGTTGCACTGAGGTAATGAACAAGGTGACATGTTACTTACACTGAAAAAAGATTTAACAAAAGCCGCGTTTAAAATTTCAGCACAATCTTCACTAAGTATAACAGAATCATCCACCCTGATTGAGATTTCGTTCGAATTGTTATCACCAATAATGTTCCAAAACTGATTAGGATTAGTAGACAACATATTTGGCAAAGTCTGATTAAAATACACAAGCTTAGCATCGTGAATAGCAGATTTGTAAGCCTCATGCGTTCTGATAAGCCTCCCAACGTTTCGAGCAGCCGGTGGCATTTGCAGAGCAAAACAATCCTTTTTTGTTTGTTAAAAAGCCTTTTTAGTGTAACATTAAACCAGGGTGAATGAGTGTGTGATCTTATCGAACGGAGAGGAATGAATTTATCCGTGATAACATTGTTCTAACCTATCTTGTTTAACGGCAATATAAATGTCTTCTAGACCTTACATATTCCCATTTGTTAAATCTTGAAATATTAATCAAAAGTCAGATCACGGTTCAGACACTTGCGTTTGACTGCGTTTGACTGCGTTGCGTCGAGAGCCGAAAGCAAGTCACCGGCACATCTGTGCTTCGTATGAAGCGTGGAATCCGATTGAAGGAATCATCTTGGCACGCGATATAAGCAGCGGGGATGTCCTGGTTTCTCGCTGCCGGAACGCAGTCAAACGCAACGGCGGCGGCATGTTTCGTTGGCGCCCTCGCTTGGTTACCTTTCGTGACGTCATTACCTCGTGAACAACAAGTTCGATGGTGTTTGTAATGAGCATGGTGGAAGCTTGAAATCATTTCGCTCTCAAAGCAATCACTGCCAACACCGTCGAAATTGAAGTTCTTACATTCCTCTTATTTCCGTCGATGAGACATCCTTTGCTGACGTCATTGTCAGCATTCCGCCAATATTTAGTGGGCCGACCACAGCGCCGCTTTCATTCGCTCACGTCGCCAATAGGAGGAATTCACTGGCGAGCTGTGTGCGCAGGTTCTGAGCACATGCTCACAGCGAGCTTCGTGGCGGCTTTTGAAGGGTTCATTCCACACCATGAAGACTACCTGTCTTGGGAACCATTCAGTGTGAACTCGTCCTGAGCATGCCCAGTGAAAAGCGCACTCAAGTATGGCGTTCAGTGAATAGCCCCTATACACTAGCTGAGATTGCCAAGGCTCACAGATTTTGAATCTGAATTAAAATATGAGTTTTCTTGTTGTTGTTGTTTTGCTAATAATATAGCAATACATCATCCCCAGTTACTGAAAATAAATAAAACTTAAACATATTAAACTACAATAAATAGAGAATAGAAATATTTAAATACACCTGCAAATCATACGCATCTCGGTGGGTATCGCGGTGCTCGGCCATAATATTAAACACGTTAAAATATGATATGCATATAATGATTAGTCATTTCTGACTCCATAATATTTTCTCCTAAACAGGACATTTTCAACGAAAAAACATGGATCATCCTCGTCGTCCTCTTCCAAGATTACACAAGGGCACAAAAAATCAATATTTAAAGCGACAATTTAAATAATTTATAATACATTCCCGAATGAGTTTTTAGGTCCGTTCCTGATCCCGTGGTTTTGATGCCCACAGTTTTTCTTTATAATCGGCTTTAATAAAAAAATTCACTTTCTGGTCATTGGACCCTATTTATTTTTGATTGGCCTGTTATGCCACGTGGCGGTGCAGGTTGAGAGATATATTTTTTTTCCTTTATATGCTCTTGCTTCGAAATTGTAAAGTGTTAGTAGAAACGTTACAGGGCGAGCTATTTCAGGTACCCATACCGGCTTCGCGGTTGTGTGCTCGCTACGCAACTAGGCTCACGACGTCTCTCTCAACCTTCCTGTCCGTCATTGCACGGTGTCGAAGGCTTTCAGTAGTTCACGCGACTGCCTTAATGGGGGCAAAAGCTGTAATTTCGGTCGATCGGGGGCGGGTTTTGATGCTCTACGGGCAAAGGCGAACAAGGCAGCTCGGCGACGAGCTTTGGCACCTCGAATAATAAACGAAATATCTTAGCCGAACCAAACCACCGGACGATTATTTTCATGCCGGATTCCCCGCTGCTTATGGCCAATTGCCAAATCGCCTACAACGAAGTAAAGGTCGTTTCTTACAGATTATAGCCTGCGAAGTATGACCGCAACAGACATGAAAAGTACAGCTGCTACCGCTTTTCTCGCCTTGTCTGCTCTTTCAAAAATGTCTTTATCCGAAAATAAAAACTCAAGAGCAATCACGAGTAAATGTCATAAAGAAGAACGATTGCTTCATAGCCACCATTCAATGAACAAAACAAACAACCAACCACAGCTCGGCTTAGGGCAGCTTTTCGACTCCTCTGTTTAGTAGGGCTATACTTTGTTCTCCGGATTCCGGCAGGTGACGTCACAATCCATTGGGGAACGCTACCGACCGTTATGCTCCTGCTAGTGATACGGTGGTGGACGTGAACATGCGGCAGGCGCCGGCTGGGCTGCCGCACAGCAATGCAGCGGGCGGACGAAGAAAACGCTGTTGTCTGCTATGCCCGTTCGTCTGCTATGCCGGCGTTTCTGCGACCAGCCGCCAGGATCGCGGCAGTCGGCAGCGTTTCCTCCCAGCTGTGACGTATGTTGTTGACGTTTTCTTGAGTACTCTTATTACTGAGCGGTAAGGGATGCTAAACACAACAGCCTTTGACGCGTTCCAGGCACTGCGGTAAAGGTAATTCTCCAGCTACGTATTAGTAAAGAACTGCTGGAACGCTTAGGTCACTTCCAATTTTCAGGATGAACGGCGCCTTAGTTTGGGCAGTTTCTATCTTGGCCATCTGTGGGGCACAGTTCCAAATCCAGCAGGAAATTTGTAACGGTGAGTTAGTTTTTTTTTATTCACTCTTCTTTGGTCTGCTCTTCGGAAGCGGTCTTGTGCCCGTTGTAGAAAATAACTAGCAAAAACGTGTTGTTAAGATTCGTTGCCGCCTTCTAAACGTAACGAAATAAAGAAACAGTTACAATAACTTACGTTGCTTGTGCGTTGCTGTAGGTACTAAACATAGTCGACTCGAAATAAAGACCGCATTTTAGGTTGCAGTTGTTCGCTGAGGCATGTTTGGGGATTTTGACAAAGACTGCAGCGACGAATAACAAATAGTAGCTATAATGTCGTCTTACCTACTTGCCTATATATCACACTAAAAAATATAAAAGCTCTCTTTTGAATTAAAAACAGCGCGGAAAGACGAGGACCAGACAAAGAAGCATGGTTGATCAACTCGACGCATTTGAAAGGGCATTCCTTGTTGGCTTTCTCCGAGTGCGGCGTCAATTTGTTTTGATTGGCGTCGTTGCTGCTAGAAGCGTGTGATATAAACTTTGTACGTAACCAATGGACCATTGTCATTATTGCTTGCACCATCTGGTAGCTGCTGCACCAATTATGCGAGTTCGCCATTGTTTGGGCACCTCCGGGACTCAGATCCGATCCCACGCTCTGTGCCTCAAAAATGGCGGCCGCCAATGTTGCTTAATGGACCTTTGAAAAGGGTCTATTCTTCGTGTAATTATTCGTTGCATCTTTTTCTTTTTTTCATGTAGAATAGTGATTTGATGGGAAGTGTTTTGTATTGTTGTTACTTTTTCAGATATTTGTCGTGTTGCAATAGCCGTCAACCAAACCATCTATCAGGACTGTCGTAAGAACTCGTTTAAATATTTCCGCGTTTTTTACTCACCTAGTTTATTCCAACGGTCGCCGTCTCGAACGCGTTCTTAGCATGCCCAGTAGCTTTCCACGACGAAATATCAGACGCCGTAGATGCCCCCATGACTCGACATTTTCGGTTTGGGTGACAATACAATATGCCAACTATTGCCGACTCCAGCGAAACCGACACCACGTTGCGACAACGGCGAGGAGCTCAGGAGAGGAGGTCGTTTAAATTCGGCTCTGTCGTCTGCTATCTCTGCTCGGTTCTCGGAGGCAGCATAGAAACAAACATCGTTTCCAGTAATTATTTTTATGCTCCCGCCATGACATTCCTACGCACTGTCTAGGAGAAGGTTTCTACCGTCGAAAAATTGCTTTGCTTTCACATGTAATACCGATTTTACGTTGCAGTGCAAGAAATTTATGGTGGTCCGCTTGCTGAACGACGACAACGACCTCTTTAGTTCGCCATTTTGCCTGGCCAGCGCGCCCCCTATAATTCGCTAAAGTCCGGAAAACTACAGGTTTTCCCGCTCATTTTAATCCAAGCGACGACCAATTTAATCCCGGGGTCACTCAATTTAATCCAAGCGCCATACAATTTAATCCAAGCGCCACACAATTTAATCCCGGGGTCAGTCAATTTAATCCACAATATATATATGGACTTATTGTGTTCAGTGGTCGTGTTTTGCTTACACATTTGGTAACTTAGAATAATTGTTTATACAATTTGAATTTTTGGGGGGCAATTGAGAATTTGATCACTAATGTGATTACTTTGAGTTACTAGTCTCACTATTGACGAGGCTTAACTGATATGTTGGTTACTCTTTTTAGAGCGCAGCTCCTAGGCACCCGTTTCGAACTTAAGCGGCGTCGGCGTCGCCGCCGCCGTCGGCGTAACCACGCGGTGAATGATGGGTAAATTCCCCCGCTAAATTTAGCGGAAAAATTTCCCCGCTAAATCTAGCGGAAAAGTTTTCCTGTTAAATCCATCGAAAAATTTTCCCATCTAGATTTTACGAAAAATTTGCCCCGCAGATTCTAGTGGAATATTTTCCCCGCTAAGTCTAGCAGAAAAGTGTCCCCGCTAAATCTAGTCTAAAATTTTTCCCGCTAAATTGAGCGGAAACTTTTTTTCCCGCTAAACCTAGCCGAATGTTTTTCCCGCTAAATCTAGCGGAAAATTTTCCCAGCAAGATTTAGCGAAAAATTTGCCCCGCAAAGGCTAGCGGAAAAGTTTCCCCGCTAAATCTAGTGGAAAATTTTTTCCGCTAAATCTCGTGGAAAATTTTCCCCGCTAAATCTAGCGGAACAATTTACCAGCTAGATTTAGCGGAAAAGTTTCCCCGCTAAGTCTTGCGAAAAATTTTCCCAGCTAAATCTAGTGTAAAATTTTTCCCACTAAATTTCGCGGAAAATTTTTACCCGCTAAATCTAGCGGAAAGATTTCCCCGCTAAATCTTGCGGAAAATTTTCCCAGCTGGATTTAGTGAAAAATTTGCCCAGCAAAGTCTAGCGGAAAAGTTTTCTCGCTAAATCTAGTAGAAAAATTTTCCCGCTAAATCTAGCGGAAAAGGTTCCCCGCTAAATCTAGCGGAAAAATTTCCCAGCTAGATTTAGCGGACAATTTTCCCCGCTAAGCCTAGCGGAAAATTTGCCCCGCTAAATCTAGTGTAAAATGTTTCCACTACAATTAGCGGGAAAATTTTCCCGCTAAATCTAGCGGAAAGTTTTCCCCGCTAAATCTAGCGGGAAATTTTCCCAGTTAGATTTAGCGAAAAATTTGCCCCGCAAAGTCCAGCGGAAAAGCTTCCCCGCTAAATCTAATGGAATATTTTTCCCGCTAAATCTGGCGGAAAATTTTACCCGCTAAATCTAGCGGAAAAATTTCCCAGCAAGATTTAGCGGAAATTTTGCCCCTCCAAGTCTAGCGGAAAAGTCTCCCCACTTAATAGGGAGTTTTCGTAGACCGCGCTGCCCCCT
This sequence comes from Ixodes scapularis, assembly GCF_016920785.2. Classification (NCBI taxonomy): domain Eukaryota; kingdom Metazoa; phylum Arthropoda; class Arachnida; order Ixodida; family Ixodidae; genus Ixodes; species Ixodes scapularis. The sequence continues at coordinate 9,761,244 of NW_024609838.1, read as the reverse complement.
CCGCTAAGCGTTCCGCAACGAATAAGTTGCTACTGCGCCTGCGCGCCGATAGCCTTGACTGTGGAGTTCCCGCTATCGTAGCGGGTTGCGGAGGGCCTTGCGGGACGGCGAAGACGATCTACGAAAACTCCCTAATCTAGTGGAAAAGTTTTCCCGCTAAATCTAGCGGAACAATTTACCAGCTAGATTTAGCGGAAAATTTTCCCCGCTAAGTCTTGCGGAAAGTTTTCCCTGCTAAATCTAGTGTAAAATTTTTCCCACCAAATTTAGCGGAAAAATTTTCCCGCTAAATCTAGCGTACAGTTTTCCCCGCTAAATCTAGCGGAAAATTTTAGATTTAGCGGAAAATTTGCCCCGCCAAGTCTAGCGGAAAAGTTTCCCCGCTTAATCTAATGGAAAAATTTTCCCGCTAAATCTAGCGGAAAATTTTCCCCGCCAAATCTAGTGTAAAATTTTTCCCACTAAATTTAGCGGAAAATTTTTTCCCGCTAAATCTAGCGTAAAGTTTTCTCCGCTAAATCTAGCGTAAAGTTTTCTCCGCTAAATCTAGCGGAAAATGTCCCCACTAGATTTAGCGGGGAAAATTGTTCGCTTAATTCAGCGGGGAAAATTTTTCCGCTAGATTTAGCGGGGAACATTTTCTGCTAAAGTTAGCGGGGAAACTTTTCCGCTAGATTTAGTGGGGAAAATTTTCCGCAAATTTTAGCGGGGAAATTTTTCCGCTAAACAGCGAGGAAAATTTCCCTCTAAGTTTAGCAGGAAAAATTTTCCGATAAATTTAGCGGGGACATTTTTCCGCTAAATTTAGCGGAGAAAATTTTACGCTAGATATAGCGGGGAAAAATTTCCTCTAGGCGGGGCAAGTTTTCCGCTAAATCTAGCTGGGAAGATTTGGGAGTTTTCGTAGATCGTTTCCGCTGTCCCGCAACGCTCTCCGCAAGCAGTTACGCTAGCCGGAACTCCACAGTCAAGGCCATCGGCGCGCCGGCGCAGTAGCGGCTGCTTCGTTGCGGAGGGCTTAGCGGAGGGGGAAACGCGGTCTACGAAAACTCCCTATTTTCCGCTAGATTTAGCGGAGGAAATTTTCCGCTAAATATAGCGGGAAAAATTTTCCGCTAGATTTAGCGGAGAAAATTGACCGCTAAATTTAGCGGGACAATGTTCTGCTAGATTTAGCAGGAAAAACATTCCGCTAGATTTAGCTTAAAAATTTTCCGCTAGATATAGCGGGGAAGCTTTTCCGCTAGACTTTGCGGCGCAAATTTTCTGATAAATCTAGCTGGGAAAATTTTCCGCTAGGTTTAGCGGGGAAAATGTTCCGCTAGATTTAGCAGTAAAAATTTTCCGCTAGATTTAGCGGGAAGCTTTTCCGCTCGACTTTGCGGGGAAAATTTTCCAATAAATCTGGCTGGGAAAATTTTCCGCTAGATTTAGCGGGGGGAAATTTTCCGCTAAATATAGCGAGCAAAATTTTTCCGCTAGACTTAGCGGAGAAAATCGTCCGCTAAATTTAGCGGGACAATGTTCTGCTAGATTTAGCAGGAAAAACATTCCGCTAGATTTAGCTTAAAAATTTTCCGCTAGATTTAGCGGGGAAGCTTTTCCGCTAGATTTTGCGGCGCAAATTTTCCGATACATCTAGCTGGGAAAATTTTCCGCTAGATTTAGCGGGGGAAATATTCCACTAAATATAGCGGGGAATATTTTCCGCTAGATAGAGCGGGGAAAATTTTCCGCTAAATTTAGCGGGGAAAATGTTCCACTAGATTTAGCAGTAAAAATTTTCCGCTAGATTTAGCGGGAAAAATTTTCCGCTAGATTTAGCGGGGAAGCTTTTCCGCTCGACTTTGCGGGGCAAATTTTCCAATAAATCTAGCTGGGAAAATTTTCCGCTAGATTTAGCGGGGAAATTTTTCCGCTAAATATAGCGGGAAGAATTTTCTGCTAGATTTAGCGGGGAAACTTTTCCGCTAAATTTAGCGAAGAAAATGTTCCGCTAGATTTAGCAGGGAAAATTTTCCGCTAGATTTAGCGGGGAAATTTTCCGCTAAATTTAGCGGGGGAATTTGCCCATCATGCACCGCGTGGTTACGCCGACGGCGTCGGCGACGCCGACGCCGCTTAAGCCGGAAACGGGTGCCTAAGAGCTGTGCTGTAAAAAGAGTAACCAACATATCAATTAAGCCTCGTCAATAGTGGGACTAGTAACTCAAAGTAATCACATTAGTGATCAAATTCTCAATTGCCCCCCAAAAATTCAAATTGTATAAACAATTATTCTAAGTTACCGAATGTGTAAGCAAAACACGACCACTGAACACAATAAGTCCATATATATATTGTGGATTAAATTGACTGACCCCGGGATTAAATTGTGTGGCGCTTGGATTAAATTGTATGGCGCTTGGATTAAATTGAGTGACCCCGGGATTAAATTGGTCGTCGCGTGGATTAAAATGAGCGGGAAAACCTGTAGTCACATCGGGACAAAAGCAAACGTTACGTATACTATTCATGTGTGGCGCGATATATATATATATATCGCTCCCTTCGTGTATATATATATACGAAGGGAGTTTTAGAATAGCGTACGGAAAATTTATGCGTACGCAAAGAATAGCGTCGTCGCCGCTGGGCATGCGTCGAACGCCAACTGCGGTTTGAGCTTTACATACGCCATTTTAGCGTACGCTATTTTTTTTTCGAAAATATCGTGCGTGCGCAGAAAGCCTTTTGCGCCCTTGCAAGTAGGGGTGTCGCGAACCGGCCGCGGTTCGAGTTCGACCAGGTTCGACTTTTTCGAACTTTTAGTAGAAAGTTCGTCGAACCTTGTATTGAGGTTCGACTCGTGTGCGCATGCGCGACAGGCTGGCCAGTTGGCTTCGGATTGGATGGTAATGGCTAAGAGATGAATTAAGTGCAGCGCTGATCGGCTATTTCAGTCAATACAGTACTAAAATTTAAGTCATTAACTTCTTCAGTGAATAGAATTAGTTTCTTTTAATTGCAGTTGTTCACACAATAAAATAACCCTTTGCATAAAAAAAGAAATTCTCCAAACCTAGACATGCTTGTATCAAGGTCTGGCCACACTGTCCACAAAGTCGAACCGGTCGAATCTGGGGAAAAGTTCGAAGGTTCGTCGAACCGGTTCGACCCAGTCGAACCCTGAAAGTTCGACCAAAAAATCTGGTTCGACAAAAGTTCGCGACACCCCTACTTGCAAGCAGTATTCGTATTGAGACATTGGATAAAGCCAAGACGAGCGCAGTTAAAAAATGGCGGCTCCCAGGAGCGCGGTTGCTTTGGCGGCGTCGTGATCGCGACCGTCGGCGCGGCATTCTCGCGATTGCGATTTTCAACACAACAGAACACACCCAGTAAGGTGGGCAACGATCACCGGCGACTTGCTGCTTGCGACGCGCGAACATTTCTCGGCGAAGGTACGGTGTGCGAAGGTCAGTACACGGGACCTCTCTTGCCGAGGTGACGCAAGTGGGCACGACCGGTCGACCGCTCCCGTCGCGTTCTCGTAGTTATTAAAATGTTAGCCAAGACCTAAAAACTCTTTTTCACTCTCTAGTTACAGCGTTTCGTGTGTGAAATAACAATTCTTACTGTATATTGGTGACGAAACTGCAACGTTTGAATGATCGTTTGCAGTAACTGAATGAAGAACTCGCATCTTCGTGGTATGCCGCCTCGCAACCTGAACCAAGGAAATAAAAACAAAAACATTCATTTACATGCTTCGCAGGGAATGAACTCTGGAAGTACAGGCAGCTTATCAATCTTACAATTACTCCATGTGACAGAGACCCCTGCGTTTACCAGAAGAATGCGACGTACGAGATCTCATTCTACGCGGTTGCCAGTAAGTATATATCCACGCTCTGTTTTGCCTGACGTGCAATCTATACCCAGACCAACGTTATTAGATCGACTCAGTTTGACTTGGGGAACTCATGCGGAGGGGCGGTACTGTTTTTTTTCCTTGTTGCCACCGCCCGTAAGGCTTTAACTAGAGCCACTAAATGAAGCTCAGACTATCGGCACTCCGTTCCCCGATCTGCTAGTGGGCACCGCCATCTTGAAGCTTCAGAGCAAACGCGATTGCCGTTCGTCACAATTAAAAAAAAAAAAGAAAAAGCGACTTCCTTAGCTTTAGATACGATCTTGGAAAGCTCAGTTGATATTGGTTCGCTCTGTCGCGAACTGTTTTAACATGTCTAGAGGACGGAAAAACGTTTCCTGATTTCAGATAAAGCCTGAGATAACTGGCGATCATAATTTTAAGCACCAACAACCAAAGGTGACAGCAGCGGTGAGGGTATACAGTCAAAAAAGACAGGAGAGAGAACACACAGGAGGCACAAGAGAAGGCGACAAACTCTGGCTTTCCTGAACATGCAACGATGGAGAAAGGCAGCGAAATGGGAGGAGCTACACGCTTCAACGGAAGAGGAGAGTCCTGTGGCTGTGAGACTGGTGGAAACCCACCTGAGGAATGAGGAGGTACCACCGGCACACGAGAAATTCACTTATTGGCAGGGCCAAAACAGAAGAGATGAATACCGAAAAGGGAAAGGTGTAGCTTTCTGGGGGCGACTACAGGCGAATGGGAAACACAAAGGGAAAGCTGCGTGGAGCACCTCAAGGTGACAGGAAGGATAGGGAAGAAGGTGGCAGTCGGAATAGTGTATCTCTGAACTGGAAACAAATCCGAGGAAACAAACAAGGCACACGTGACCTGCCTGCAGAAGGACGCGGAAGAACTGAACCCACCCACCATTCTACTTGTCGAATTAACGCGCATATAGAAGAACTGGATGAGAGGACAGACAAAACCGGCCGGGAACTCCAACGTTGGATGAAAAAAATGGGACTAGTGATGGTGAACGGAGTAGTCAACTGTAAAAGGAAGATCATATGGGAAGTTGGGGAACGTTCATCATGCATAGACTACTGTCTCATGTCCCCAGCACTATATGAAAGCCTAACAGACATGACAATAAATGTGACTGTCGTAGCGAGTCTTGGAAGTGGTCATCGCCGACTGACACTGGAGTTTGGGGCAAACATAAGACAGTCGTCGATGCTAAGGACACCTAAGGGGCTGACCAGTATTAAATGGAGAGTGTGGTGAAGGAGATGAAAAAGGAGGCGGAGGATGAACCCATCTGACGTACACAGACGTTGTGAATTGGGTGTGCAAGCGGATTACAAAGGTCAAGGGAATAAGTAGTGGACACCGGAACTAGAGACGAAGAAGAAAGAGATGGTGGAATACAGAGGTTGGAGAGGCAAGAGACCAGAGAAGAGCGGCATGCAAGAGACATGGTGAAGCAGTTAACATGAGGGAGCAGAAAGGATATATTTTCAAAGCATGGGAGGAATACCAGGAAAAAAGACTGAGTTCTCGACTGTGGCGCAGAGAAAAATGAAGAAGGTGAACCGACAACTGCTTGAGGAATCGCGAAGCAGTGGCAGAGATGCCCCAAGAAAGTTCTGGCAACATGTCAGAGGTGAGGAGAGATCGGCAGAGCTTAACCCAACAACAATACGGGATGCCACGAACGGAGTAGTCCTGACTAGAGAGCAATGTATCAGGCACATTGCTGTAGCGATGGCGGAGGGCTTCGAGGAACCAGGTGCAGTAAGACTGAGTGACCCCCTAAGGGACAGCACAGGAGGTACCCAACAGCTCCGAGCTATATCCCAGGGCGAGTTGAACAGGGCCATGCGACGCATGAATATCCACATGGCAACGGGTTTAGATGACATTCCAGAAAGCCTCCTGAAGAAAAAGGGAAGAAAGTCCAGGGAACAACTCCGAGAGGGGCTCTCCTGTGTGATGGAAACGAGGGAGATACCGGAGGACTGGAGGAGATACCGGGTCAGGACGCTGTACAAAGGGAAGGGAGGAAAGCTCATCCTGAAAAACCACCGTCCGATAACAGTGACCTCGGTGCTCTACTGAATTTTCATGCATGTACTAAAGGAACGCCTACAGAGCTGGGCAGAGAACGAGAGGATAACGGGGTAGCCCCAAATTAAATTCCGCAAGAGAATAAGTCTGGAGGACAACTTGCTTGTGTTCACACAAGCCATGGAGATAGCCAACCATGAGCAGAGGCCTCTATACCTCGGCTTCTTGGGCATTTCCAAGGCGTATGGCTCTGTGAACCATGGGCTGCTGTGGAGAGTATTGGAGCAGTTGGGAATGCCTGTGGAATGGAGGGACCTGCTTCAAGAGATATGCAAAGACAACAGTGTTGAGGTACAGTGAAGCGAGGAATTCACCGAACCCATAAGGGCCACAAGGGGACTGAGACAGGGGTGCCTGTCTTCACCACTTTTGTTCATGTATTTTGCAAGGCTAAAGAGAGCACTGGAGTACAATACAGTCGCTTGGGTTTCAGCATGGACTACGGTGAAAAGGGGAGGCAATAAGATGAAAGGGTCCCTGCCTTGATCTACAGGGTGTCACAAAAGAAAATTTACACGGTCTTTTTTACCGCAAAAATAAACTAGGCATCGCCGAACGCTCATTCTCCGCCCAAAGGTAGCGCTAGAGGTCACAACCAGATGCCAAAGTTTCAGCCCGATCCGATAACTTTATCAAAAGTTATAAGTGATTTTCTGAAAATGTCAATGGGAAAATGGAGCCCATTTTTGCCTGTTTTCGGTTTCTGGTGCCATAGAGCCCCATGTGTTTGAAAACTGCGTCGGCCGCCATTTTCCCATTGAAATTTTCAGAAAACCACTTATAACTTTTGATTAAGTTATCGGATCGGGCTGAAACTTTGGCATCTGGTTGTGACCTCCAGCTCCTACCTTTGGGCGGAGAAGGAGCGTTCGGCGAGGCCTAGTTTATTTTTGCGGTAAAAAAGACCGTGCAAATTTTCTTTTGTGACACCCTGTATATGAATGACGTGGTGGCAGGGTCCCTGGAGGAGCTTAAGAAATTGCTGGACACCTGCGGAGCAGAGGGAACCATTCTGGGGATAAGGTTCAACCCCAGAAAGTCTGGAGTCCTCAAGCAGGGGTGGAGCAACGGGACACACAGGAAACAGAGGATGCCCCGACACAGCTGTCGCAGATGGTGAACATCCAGGGCGAAGATGTCGGGTGGAAGACCGAATATACATAGCTGGGAGTGACGCTGCAGTCGGGACGAAGGTACCTCGAACAACATGAAACCGAGCTGCGGACCACGGCGAACAAACACAAGGGCTACTGGGATGCAGGGGAATGTGGAGTTTCAACCGGTACGAGACAATGCGGGCACTCTGGAAAATGGTAACGGTGCGGGGCCTGACCTTCGCAAATGCCGTGCTGTGCCTGTCGGCACGTACACGAGGACACCTGGAAGTGAGGCAACGAGAGCTGGGTCGCCTATCGCTGGGAACACACCGAAGCACTACTAGCAAGTGCGACCTGGGCGACATGGGCTTCGAAGCAGGACCTGCTTCGAAGCCCGTGAGACCAGCAGCAAACTGTTTCTCGAGCGGCGCCTATGCACTTTGCCGGAACAACGATGGGCACGCCAGGTGTTGAAATCAGAGTGTCGAACCGATATTTTTATCGGTTCGGTTCGGGTTCGGGTTCACGGCTTTCGGTTCAGTTCCGGTTCAGTTCCGGGGCGCAAAAATAACGGTTCAAACCGGTTCGAACCGGTTCGAACCGGTTTGAACCGCTAAATTGAGAATATATTTTCTGCGTTGTTCTGTCAATAGGCACTATTTAGGCCATGAAACTAACTGCTGTAAACAATCTGATTTTTGCAAGGACCTATTTTTGAGAATTTCGCGAATCGCCTACAATTCGCGAAAAATGGGTCCCGCGAACAATTTCGGTAAAATGTAAACAGATTGAAATTTATAGTGAGATTCCACCGCGTCGAGAAAATTACAACCCACGAATTATTCCAAAACTTCAGCTTTGACCTAAATCGCGAAATATTGAGCCCACGAAAAATAGGTCGTTTACAGTATATAGTTTTCTTTTTTTTTTATCGTTTGTTCAATCCAGTTTTATTTTCAGGTACAAAAATTATAAAATTCTGTTATTTATACCTACACAACAAGAAAGGAAAATCTTCATTAACATACCAAACGTCGTGTTTATACGACTCAACCTCCCTTCGTTTACCAGAGTCACATACATTGAACCTGAATCGAAATGTTTTCGCGAAGTGAAGTAGGTTGCCTAAAATATCCGTGACAGGTACAACTTTGTATCGCAGTAGGGTGATTTCAGATAAGATCGACCAAAGGGTGGCTGGTCGACATTTTTAAATCAACTGATGTTTTTATATGACATTGTCTAGTGTCTGGTATAAACGAATCCACACTTAGTTTTGACCAGAAAAAAAATTTGGAGACAAGAAAAATCGTAAGGCAGGGAGAGGTGGACAGTTGCAATAACGCGCACTGATGGAGGGGGCAAGTTTGAAAGTGAATAATTAAAACAATAAAATTAGGAGAATTTTAAAACTTTTTACAAACAAACTATGGGTACAACTTGCTTGTAATATAAAGTAATAATATTTATTAAAAATTTATTTAGTTTTCTAAAAATTGCCAAACATGCCTGCTCGAACGACAAATGGCAAACTTTGGAAATCTGTATCTCATGAAATAATTTAATCATTATTACATAACTTGCAGACATTATTTTACTAATATATGGCTATTATTGAAAAAATAAATAAGGTATCTGAGTGACACAATAGTTACAATATATTTAGGCAAACATGGGGAAAAAATCAAACAAAGAAAAATTCCAATGCGAATAATAAAAAAAAAACACCACCTTCGATTTTTTAAAAATTTGGGTACCCTGTTATACTCTATTTCGGCATTCATTTCTATTAAAAACATGTTGCATCATTGCACTGTGAAAGAAGAAACAACTCCCCAAAGTAGGGTCCTTTTTCAAAGCCTACACTTAGCAGTGTCCTATACAAGAAGTGACTCTGAGTTCCAGTTTCATGAAACTTGCACAAATCTTTTATATACATTTATTCAGATGAGGTCATTGATAAAAAGAGCGATCGGTCACACAGTAAAAGGGAGGAGAAACTATATACAGCATTTTACATAAGCGTACAAAGTGGTATAATATTAGAGACTAATGATTTGAGAAAAGATGATGCAGTGTGAAGTTGTACCTTCCGGTATATTTTACATCTAGAGTAAAATAAATAACTTTACTTCCACACACAAAAACAAAGATATAATAGTAACATATTTAGGTTGGCTGTGTATTTACGATTACAAACAATTTCAGGTGACGGATGCCATAGTGCCTAACTGGAGCAGCTTCGATGCTCTCGGTGTATGAATGAATCGTGGCAAGCCGATATATTTTATCCTGCTCGAGGATAACATTTTGGGATTTTTTTATAGTGATCAGATAAAAATTATTAGTAACCACCAACAAAAACAGTAGGTTAAATACCCCGTGAAGAAAAATGTGATAAATAAGATGTCCCTGCATTCAAAATGAGCAGTCCTTGGGAAATCAAATTCGGCACTTTACGCTAAGGTTTTCCTCGCTGTACCCATTTAATAAAGTTGCTTCCAAGCAGATCCGACTGTCCGTGCTACATATACGTCACAGGTCCCTTCAGTTGATGACTTGCTGAGCCGCCACGCGTGCCAAGACTGAATGCCAGGGAAGGCGCGCACCGTCAGCCACTCTTCTTTTTTTTGTTCACGATACCGAACAACCTCATCTTCGTCCAGATATACAAGATGCACGCCTTTCAGTTTCTTTGATAGAACGCTCACCATTGTCCTGGCCGTCTGAATTGCGCTTACTGAACGTTCTCTCAGGTTGTTCAGCGTGGCCTGGTGCTTCACGAGTCCGCCAACCCCGTCACATGCATTTTTCCCATGTCCAGATGCAGAAAATAACCACTGGGCTTGTGGGCAATCGTCCTTTGCAAATTGGTGAAGCTGGTAGCGATTCTTGAAATGACTGGCGGCGCCGTCACTTACGTACGTCACGTACGAGTATACCGCAACGTTGTCTTCAACCCATTCCTTCACTTTTTCTAGAGTTAAGCAAGCGTGAGCGGCGTCGTGACACAGGTCCTCACTGATGATGGCAAAGCTGTTTGTAGATTTTCTAGTCGTCACTACACATGTAAATATCGAAACTTGTTCTTTTTTTCCAGTGATATGCTTGCACTTCGTCAGGAAGTACGATGGTCCAGTTTTCAGCAAAGTCAAAATGAAAGACAATGCTCCCGCGTTGCAGGCACTGTTTTTCATCCTAGATCGCTTTACCTTGCGTTTGCCGGATATGGTTGTGAAGTACCCAACTTTCAACCGTCACTTGGATGACGTTTAGGAAAGTCTCAGGTTCCAAAGTTTTTTTCACAAGGTCGCCGGACTCCCATGTTGCAAGCACAATCTCTTCATCCTCCGGGATATCAAGTTCCTGGAGTGTAAGAAACTGGCCTTTTGGGCAGTGATCACAGTCTCCTTGAAGGCACAGTTCTGTTGCTGGGTCGCACAGAAATGCCGAGTTCATTTCACCAGTGTTGAATGTTGAGCCTGTAACGTTCTCTAGAGCGGCAATACAAAGATAATAATTGGCGCAGCGCACACAAACGCACACTTCCTGGTGTGGAATACATTGGACCCATCTAGGGCGCAACGAATAAAATTTCGTTAGCCCAACGCCGGAATCGGGATGCTTGTCTTTGTATATACGGAAGGCCTCTCGTATTGAGCGTGTCATGAAGCGCTTTGGCACGAACGTTTTCTCTCCGTTGAGCATGACAGAGATGACGTCCTTCTGGTTGGGACTTTGGCGCGAACATTGTAGCTCGTCTTTCGTGAAGTACTCTAGGGCAGCAGACAGGTTCTCAGGGCTCACCTTGCACCTCGTATAAGGATCCGGCTCATACCACACGCCATGCTTTTCCTTGAGTTTTCGGGATTTACTGATGAGGTACATTGAGGCCTGTGGAATCATCTTTTGAACCTCATTCTTCGTCAGTGTTGACGGCAGGAGTGTAAGCAGTTGACAACGTTCCCGGAGAGAGGTGGCGGTTTCAAAGGCCTGCCGAAAGTTGTCCACCCACTCAGTGCATGTGGAGCATGTTGGTTCGGACGACCCCGATGGTGCGTCCCTGTCGTACGCAATACGTAGCCTTGAGCGTATATTCTTGACAGCAACCTGCTCCAGTTCTGTCTGCTTTCTCTTGACATAGGCAGGCCTGTCCCGACTTCTTACGACGCTTGGTTGTCTCAGCGGCGACACATCTGTAGGTAGTATGCTGCGATTTAGATCTTCAATTGCTTCTTCAGCTGGCACAAATATGTCAGGGCACTGCTCTGAGCTTCGCATCGAGATCTCCTTAGTGATGTGCATGAAGCAATGGTAGCACAGGTAGTCCGTCGCACTCACTTTGGTGGAACGGTCAGGCGGAAGAATTTGCTTCAACGAGTTTAGGTCCAACTCGCCAACACTTCGAAAATTCCGCTGCTTTGGTATAGTCTTTTTGTGTTTGCAAAAGTAATCTGCACAAAACACTCGTTCGGAGCTCCAGGACGTCTTCGTAATGTATACATAAATAATAGAAATTAAACCCCAACTGATGGCATATAATTGCCAAGTGAAAGAACTACTGGGTGCACAAGTGACAAGTCCGAGGCTGAGGAGCTCACTCACTGCAAACGTACATTTGAAAAGAGAGGTCACAACTGAGGCTGTCGGCAAAGCTTGATCCACGTCAAAGGAAGAAAGAGGGAAAGTCTCCAGACAAAAAATTGTGGTCAGCGGCCTTCGAAAAAGACTTTCCGGAATCGCACTGTCGTCCCTCCACGCGCTGATATGAAAGCACCCGAGCTTCTACCACGTGGTTCATGACACAGCCTGAGCCATGTCGGCGACCGGTTCGCGAGGGGTTGGCGGTGGGGTTACGTTGATGGTCACTCGGATTAGCCCTTGCTGTACTGAGCTACCGCCTGCAGTGCCTTATCGCCGGCTGGTGTCAACAACGAGAACACACACACCCTGTCTACACCAAAACTACAAGCGTTCACCGCACACGCGTCGCCGCCGCTTTTAAGCTTTTGTGAAATTGCTTTCTTTTGCCGCGGAGAACCGCCTTATCTTAACTACGCACCTGAAATCCTTCCAGGCGGGCGTACACAATATCAAGCGTTTCGAGGAATGCCCGTGGAGTAGAACTATGGGAAAATTCGGAGCCCGCGATGTCGATATCGTCGCCGTTGTGTTAGTACGCCGTCGCGTACTGCAGTCCCCCGTTGGGGGAGGGGGGGGGGGCGGTCTTACTACGATAACATGGCGACAGCGTTTACACTCTATGCATTTACGCGAGGCTCGAGTATTTGTGGATAATGCTGCCGGTTGGTGTGCCCCTTTGTGCCTGATATTATCGCCCGTGACGCCAGCGAGTGAGATGGCGACAGGCATGACTGCTCAGTAAACAGGCGTCGGCGGCCATGTTTTGCTGGTTGAAGCGAACCCCCTTGTCCTTGACAGCGAGCGGGGAAATGCGAAAAAAAGATTGTATCGGCCGTTTTGCCAGAACTAGCGACGAGTGTCGTCTGCGGTTTCCGGCAACTATTTTGGCATAATCGTGAGCTTAGCGAGGAAATGATTTTTGCTAGCCACAGAGCACTACCACGCAGAAAGGGAATGCTTGAACATGTTTTTGTTCTGGATATATATCAGGGATATATATGAGAGAGAGAGAGAGAGATGAAGGTAGAGCGGAAGAGGGAATAGCATATAGTGTCGCAGGAGAATAAAGTAAACAAAGTTCCTAGTGGCCGATGGCTGCATGATCTTTTCTCGGATCACTAGTCCGTAATATGATACCTCTTTGTACACAGTAGTTTCTCCTTAATTTAAGTGTGTGAACGATTTCTTTAGTTATCATTGGCCTAATCTGAATAAAAATATATAAAAGATGTGTGTTGGTTTCATGAAACTGGAACTCAGAGTCAGTTCTTGTATAAAACACTGCTAAGTGTAGGCTTTGAAAAAGGACCCTATTTTGGGGAGTTGTATCTTCTTTCTCAATAAAATGATGCAACATGTTTTTAATGGAAATGAATGCCGAAATAGAGTATAACAGGTTACCTTAAATTTAAAAAAAAAATCGAGGGTGGTGTTTTTTTTTTTATTCGCATCGGAATTTTTCTTTGTTTGATTTGTTTTCCATGTTTGACTAAATATATCCTAACTATTGTATCACACAGATACCTTAGTTATTTTTTAAATATTAGCTATATATTAGTAGAATAATATCTGCAAATTATATCATAATGATTAAATTATTTCATGAGATACAGACCTCCAAAGTTTGCCATTTGTCGTTCGAGCAGGCATGTTTGTCAATTTTTAGAAAAATAAATAAATTTTAAATAAATATGATTACTTTATATTACAAGCAAGCTATACCTATAGTTTGCGCCTAAAACGTATTAGAGTTCTCCTAATATTATCGCTTTAGTTATTCACTCTCAAACGGGCCCCCTCCATCAGTGCGCGTTAATGCAACTGTCCACCACCTCATGCCTTACGATTTTTCCTGTCCCCAAGTATTTTTTCTAGTCAAAACTAAGTTTGGATTCGTTCATACCAGACACTAGACAATAACATATAAAAACATCAGTTGATTTGAAAATGTCGACTAGCCATCCTTTGGTCGATCTTATCTGAAATCACCCAGTATTAGATGTTGAATCGTGGTTTTGCCCTTGAACTAAGAAATTAATTACAGTGAATAAAATCATGAAATGGGCACTTTGTCGCCATATATACCATAAAATGTGTTTTACGGAATACGTTTCACAATATATATATGACGACGAGACGACTGATCTTAAGGCAATATAATTTTAAAAATGTCACGAAAGTCACGGGACAAGTCCTTCCACTCTATATTTTATAAAAACACTAAGCGACAATCGCAATGCTTGTTTTTTCTAACTAGCATTGTTTGCTCTCAGCACCATGATGCGGGCGACGAATCATGCGAAAAGGAGTGGCTGAAATTGTTCACTCTAACCTATAAGCACCTTCGTACTGAGATCGAATCTGACCTAAAACAGTGCTTACCCATGCGAACATTTTCTTTATTGGATAAACTGGCATAGCCTGGTTCTGAGGTTTTCTCTTGACAAAATGCCGGTCAATTTAATTTGCAAATAAGCATCACCCTCTCTAATTGATAATTTTAGTCAAATAGAACAAAGTGGGATTTTATGCTCTACTCAATTCGGAAGCTACTTAATTGGACACTTTCTGAGAGTTTAAGTGTGCAATCGTCATAGTTCCATCATTCGTTCCAGTAAAAAAAGGCGATAATAAAAACACATAAAAAACGAAATAATAAACTTCTATATATTTGAGAAGTTATATATGCGTGAGGAACACATATAGTTATTTAAATTAGCTTCAAAAAAAAAAAAAAACAACAACAACATTATTTAAAGCTTTTCCAAATCACCTCTAACGTGTCTATGGAGGATAAAAGCGCCGAAAAAGATTTGCAGAACATCTTTCAGATAATTTAAAAGTGCATTTACTTATATATATTTGAGGTGAGGATCTTCTATTTATGCTGCCAAATCTTCAGACAGGAATTAACTATATTTGTATTATCATCGATAAATTTGACTTTATGAAGTTCACATAACCGCCTGAGACCGACACGGAAGGACGATACTCGAAAATACGCCAGCTGTTGAATCTTCGGCAACGTGCTTTTGTTAGCTGTTTTGCAGTGTAGAATACTGGGTTGCAGGGTATGCCAAAAAACACTGTGGTCACATGATATATCGCAAGGCAAATACACGAAATGTGCAGAAATAAGGAGATGACACGAAATTTTTTCTAAATAATCCCTTACACAACGCTTTACTGCAAAAAAAGATGCAAAGAAATGCATAAAATGATATTCCTAATTAAACATAGATTCCTCGCAGGGCAAATGAAGATTTTTAGAATCCTAATATAAGTCACTTTTGGGCATCAGCTTGCCTCAGCTCGAAACGTCGCGAGATACTACTAATGTTATCTTATGTTTTACGTGCACTTGTTTTGGGACCTTACTTCACGACTGTGTTCTTTATCAGTCATGTGCTGCAACATTTCATTAGGCTGCCGTATATCATCGCGAGACTGCTATAAATACTACACAACTTTACACCTTGGACGTCTACTGCTAGTGTTGCGAACGTCGCACTTCACCAGAAAGCTGAAGTATTTAACATGGTTTGCACGTGACGTAATCGCACTAGATACTGGTTGTCATTGCAAGTTTTTCTTGCTGAGAATATCAAACCCGATGGGGCAAAATGCACGCTGCAAACTTTTCGCGCTCAGTGCAAGCTATGTATTTGAGAGGCACACATTTTTCTTGTTGGTGCATCGTCGTTAGACACGGCGCGAGTATCTGGCGCGGCGAAAACGTTCTTTCTGGCAAGAGTGTTTTTACAAATAAAAGTTGTACCAACTGTACCCATCTGTCACTATCGTTTCCAGGCCACGCTTTCTAGTCTGCGCCGAAAGTGCGCGGTAGAGGAATCTTTACGACACAGAATGCTTTAAAACTACCCCCCTCCCCACTCCCTTTTTTTTAGTTGCTCCTCAAGATACTTTTTATTCCTCAGGGGTTGCCTGCTCCGTATTGAGTGGTGTTCACTCGACAATTATATCTGTGTCACTCGTTAACAGTAATACTTCCTTGCTTTTATTTTGCACCAAACTGTGAAGGTTAAACAAAATACAGGGCGGTCGAAACTTGGAGAACTTGAGAACGACACTCCTGTGAGACTTAGAGCGGCTGCCAACGTTTGGCTATCCCCGTGAGACCACTAGGATCTTTCTTTTCAGCTATCCCTCTCGTACACACTAATAGTTTCATGTAACGTCGGTCTAATACGTCACATTTAGACCCTTTAACACTTCTATTCTCGGTACAACTTTCTGAGGCAGTTCAGCAATTACGAAAACATGTTTGGGAGCCTCAATGGTGTGCATACATGTAAAATGGGCCGTGCAGCATTTTTTTTACCTTCAGTTCAATAAATACTGCCAAGTTGTAATCCCTGACGTTGATAACTTGCAAAAGCATCCATTAGTTTGTTCCTCCGAGAAATGAGAGACAGTCGAAAGAAAGAAATGAAACAGCTTTCCCCTCCTCAACTCGCAATTAGAACTATCAGCCACGTGATCTGATCCTAATATATGCACCTTCAGTGTTTATCATAATCATAAGCAGGGTTGGCAAAGCGAAGCATGGGCTAATCTTCAGATATAGTTTTAGTTGGGCTATAATGGGGCCCGAGCCCCACTAAAGCGACAAACAGAAACAAACGACAGCGGCTAGTCTTAAACCAGAGTATTTCGCGATTTGACAGGCTTTGTAGAATAAAGAAGGCTATGCTCAAACACGAGTATCATGCACACGATGGTACCATTTGCAGCCTTGTAAACACTCCTGCTAACTTCGCGAGCACCGAACAGCTCAAAGCCGTATAAAGGTACCATCGCGAACATGCTGCATGTGTCTGAGGCTTGTCGCTTTCGTTTGCTTCTGCTTCTAGCTCTAGTGGGACTCGGGCCCATCATAATCTTTGAGTTGAACACGAGCCGTTACCCGAATGTTTGGCGATACGGGTTGTCATGAACCAGAGCATTTGACTCGGGATCATGACAATCGGGTACATCATGGTGTCACGGGACTCTCAGTGCGAAGTTGTGATGTCATGTGACGTCACGGTATCAACAACGTTAATAGATCTAGCGACGTCCTCAATTTGAATCGACTTTACGCGGTGAGTCACGTGACGTCACGGGGTCACGTGATGTGACATTACTTGACAGCATGTCTTGAGATTATGACGTCACGTGACGATGTGACACATGGCTATTCATAGTGCCAATAAGAAAGCGCCGCAAAAAACCAGGATTTATTATACACTGGAATTCTGTATATGACGATTTGATCAATACTTAGAGGAATTCACGTGCCAATTTTTTATTCCCAAATAATAAATTTGTAATACTAACAAAAAAAAATTACCGTGAACCGTTTTGAACCGGTTACCGTTATATTTTTTTCCGGTTCCGTTCCGGTTCAGTTCCAAGATGGCGGCGAAGATTTCGGTTCGGTTCAGTTCCGGTTCGGCTAAAAATAACGGTTCTGTTCCGGTTTTCGGTTCGGTTCGGTTCCGGTTCGACACCCTGGTTGAAATACACCCACCTTCGAAGCATCAACACTCGGTGGGTAAAGAGGGTGAACCAGCTCACGGAGCGATATGACGTGCCACGGGTGCTGCTGTAAGAGGTCGAATCTCAGGGGACGGCAAAACGGGTCCGGGAATACGTGAAGGAGACAGCAACGACCAGATATGTCAACGCGGTCGGTGCACGGCCGTCCTTCGCCGTCTACAGTGCGGAGAAGAAGATCATCGTGCGCGAGGAATTCGTCGAAAACCCGAGGGGCAGTGCTCTGCTGTGCGAGGCACGAAGTGGAGTGTTGAGGACACGCCACCTGAGGTCCAAGTGCACGCCGGGGATGGACGGTACGTGCCAGCTATGCGGCCAGCAGGGGGAGACAGCCGAACATGTCATAATGGGGTGATGGAGTGCCGAGAGCTGAGGCCGCCAATGCTAGCAGGTTTGATGGACTATGGGATTGCACTGGGGCTGAGGAGGTTGGGACCGACACCGTCGACAGGGCAGGACCAGACGACGCAGACGACGCAGACGACACAGACAATGTGTGTCGATGAAGAAGGTCGGGACCGTGGTGGCCAGCGCGGCCAGCGAGACGATGCCTGCGTCCTCAGGGTGGTTGAAATCACAAAGCGAAAATTGGAGGACTGGGGGGGGGGGGGGGGGGGGGGGGGGCGTGACGAGGGCGGGGGGCCATGGCAATCGAACGTAACTTTTTTATGCTTTTTTGGGGGCTAAATCCAGTTTTGTTTAACCTCTGAACAAAAATGTCCTATGGTCGGCTATAGAAAATTCTTTGTATGGTCGGATTTAGCTATTTGGCCCAATTAGCTAAAAAAATTTTCTATGGCTTTCTTTAGCATTTTTTTTATGGTCGCCTTTATGAGCCTCTTCTACTTTGTCTATAACCCTATCGCTGTCAAGCTATAGCGCTCTTTAGCTTTTCTAATGGTTCGAGTTAAAGACTTCTCTATGGCTTAACCTATTACTCTCTTTAGACAGCAAACTCTAAAAAAAAATATTTCCTTCAAGTTCCCCCGACTTGTGAAAGCTGCATGGTAGATATACATACACCTCTAAACACACAGAACACAAGCAGAACACTACCCCACACAACAGCAACAACACAGCGACATCGCACTCGCACCCCCACCCCTCTCTACATATGCTATGTTCGCACTAGCTGTATATATGGCAGTCTAATTTTTGAATCCGACTTTGCCGGTGAACCATCATTTGTCACAAAAACACGGAGAGGCGGAGCAAATATTACTCGCACTTAATACATTATTTGAATTGTCTCTTAGAATAGCCCCCATCTCTTAATTCAACACACTGAGCAAAGGAAATGTAGATAATTAGGCTAATTAACTAAAATTTATTAATTATCTTTTTAATAATTCTGATGAATCGTGTTGACAATGAAGTGTTGAAAAGCAGTACACTGGTGGTGAAAATTGCAATCAAGCTATTGCTTGATTACAGTGTAATCGATTTTCAGTTTTGGTGGGGGTAACAATTAATTCTAATTGTTGCACAACTATTTCAATGGATTTTCCAAGCAAAACAAAATTAATGGTTTTCAAGACTCGTTGCAACAGCAGAGAACATAACCTGGGTCATGCTTTTTCACCGGTATCACAGAAATTTAGTATTGCTTTAATTTTCTAACCTGTAGCGTTTTACCTATAAAAAGTAGGTACCGGGAGTGATAAAAGACCCTCGAACCATGACTTGGGTATCACAGCAGACGACTAAAATGATACTGTCTTCGGTGATATAATGCGACCACTTGAAAACATCAAGTTGCCCAAGTCAAAAAGTTCAAAAGACCGTGTTGGGAGTTTTAGTAGATCGTTTAGCAGACCGCCGCTGCCGCCGCGAGCATGTAAGAGGAATATTTAGACTCGTTGCCATAAAATTTTCAATGGACGGGTAAAGAAAATGTATTGGTTCCCAGTCTTTAGACGCGGGGCCATAATTTTTTTTTTTATAGGCGGGTAAAGAGGATTTATTGCTTCCCTGTCTTTAGAGTCAGGACCATAGAATTTCTTATAGGCGGATAAAGACAATTTATTAATCTACAGTCTTTAAACTCGTGGCCATAGACTTTTCTATAGCTGGCTGTAGCTGTATTTATGGATTTCTACGGCCGACTATAGAAGGCCATAGGGGATGATAGCATGCCACAGAATGTTCCATAGACGACCCTAGACCATCTTTGTAAGGGGATACGCTTGTGCAGCAGGCGGAAGACTGGCAATGTGAAAACGCACACGAGAGCTTTGACTTTATCGCGAATAGCAAATAACAAACGTAAACAACTGTACAAAAAAAAAAAAGCATCAACATAAAATATGAGAAAAAGAATATCCGCACTTCGTCAGCTTTCAGCGAGGGTTCGGATCCAATGCCACATGCTTCGTGCCCAAGGAACGGCGTTCGCTATGTTGCCTCATCAATTTTTGAAAAGAGTCTGTCGTAGCAACCAACCAATCAGTCAACAGGTGTGGTTGTCAACACGTACCTGTGCGGATAATTGTTTTAACATTCTTTTTCTCGTCTCGCTCTTTTGCAATAGATTATTCGCAGAAGTTCCATCCTTGGTGGAATAAAGGCAGTAAGTACGAATCTCCAGCCCTTCATTTCCTAATATAACGTTGAAAAAAAAAAAAAAAAGAGAAAAACTTAGGTTTCGCGTACAATAGAGCGGCTCCGGTAAATCCTACGCTGTAAGAAATGCCAAACAGATCTGCGTCTGCACAAAGAAAGCTCGAACTTTCACCGAATGTGCATTGAGGTGGCACTTGAGGTGGCCCTGCTCCTTGAAACTCGTAAAGTTTCAAGGAGCAGTTCTTTTCCTGTGAAAAAAAAAAAATAAAGAGGCCAACAAAGTTGCCAAAGTCAACGGTCGACGCATGCCCCTTGCGAGCAAATTCGGCTTTTTTTTATGTCGCGTCGCTTTGCATCCTTTCAGGCGCTTTCAAAAGGGGGAGTAATGCCATGCGCGTTGCCGAGCGAGCGAGTCTGTGTCCGAATGGTTACCGTGCTTCGTTTTCGCGCGGAGGCCCCAGGATCGATTCCTGAGAACGGACGCTTCTTTTCTTTATTCTTTCAATTTAGCGTTCTCGTAAGTTCAAAAACCTTGTCGTCTGATCGAGGTACGAATGTTTTAAGGCCCATGCGCACATTCGCGTTTGAACGCGAATGTGCGTATGGGACGCTTTGAACCTTCTACGCCAAATGTTCCAGAAACCCACATGGGTACAAAAGGTACTCCGCGTGGCGGTCCGGGATCATTGTGCCCCAGCGCTCGATCCTGTTGTGTTACGCCGCCATCGTCGCCTGTGACGCTAGCCCTTTCTTCTTTCTTCTTTTTTTTTTTGGGGGGGGGGGGGGGGGGGGGCAGAATTTTGTTTTATTAAACGTTTAGTTTCCTTCAGTCATTCGTCGCCTCATCAACTCTCATTCGTGAGAATATCACACACAAAAAGAGGAGACAGAGCTGTTCCTTGTCGACGAGAGCGTTCGCCACCGCTGCCTCTGAAAACAAGGCAATAACAAGGGGAAGGGACACTGACAGGGTATTTATGCTCGCCAAGGTTCTTATGTGTTCATGACATGAGAGCCCAGCTACCCAAAACACAATCAGCGGCTCAAAATTCGTTTTGTTTTTTCCTCCCGAAAACCGATGATCCAGAACTTGCTGGATTGAGTCGCGCTCACTCTCTTCTCCGTGGTCACGGGCGTTCAGACACAAGTACCGAATATAATCGAAGTGGTGGGTCATCCGAGGCACTCACTCATTTATATAAATAAAAAAAAGTATATTATAGATTCTAAGAAGCAATTACAACGAAGGCGCGCTCTGATTTATGTAGCGCAACTGACGAGCTGGAGTCAACACGTTTCCACAGATTTTTAAAGCACACGAGTTTTGTCTTGGAATTTTAATAAAATTAGTGTCAAATCTGTCTATAACTCCTGCGGAGTGATAACTAATTGTAAAGCATGATCATAATTGAGATGACTAGAGACAAGAACATTGTCGTCCGCATATTGGAAAATTCTACAACTGGACACATATGCCACGATATACTTAATAATAGTAAAATATAATAATAATAATAACCACGCCTTTAAATTTCATAAGGTATAACTAACCACATCAACTCACATTCGGTGAGAAAGCTTTAGTTTTGTTTATTTGCAGGTGTTAATTTCCCCGACTCGTGTTCCAGTGTTAGATCCGCCGGAGTCATCTATATATATATGTGATTACTTAGTTGCTCTTTTTGTATCGTTGTATTACCGGGGCATTCGGTCAAACTTCCTCTCGGAGCCTTATAACATTGATGATAATATTGTAATTCTTTTACGACAAATGATGCGTTGAACATTGTAAACCCGGAGCGCAGGGAGACGCAGCAGAAACACTTTTGTGCTTTCGAAGGCACGCACGTAATTCAGCAACCACTGCAAGGACGATAAGATGCGCGAACATCGTACCTTCGATTCCACTTGGCCGTGTGGGGTGACCCTGGAGAGTATCTCTACGGCATGATGAAGGGCAGCGACCAAGCACTGAAGTCTATGTCTGCAAGCAACGCCATGACGCCCTCAGCGACTAGAGTTCCGTTTCAAAGCCGATTTCTTCTTTGATAGTGAACAGAAAGGTGCACGAAGCCGCGCTCCCATTGCAGTCTGGAGACACTGTGTAAGGCCTGTTTCTTCCTGTCCCCTTGGTTATTCCAAAGCTGTCTGCCGACATGTTCTCTAAATGTACGAAGCAAACATGTCTTGGAGCATCTTCGAGGCGTGGCCGGAGAGGCTTCTGTCTCCGTTGTCTTGTGTAGGATGTACGAGCGGTTGGACCGCTTCTTTACATGACGCCTATTGGGTCCCTGTGAGTTCTAAATAGAGCCCTACCAAAAGACCTAGTAGCATGTGCGGCAATTGTACCCAAACTCTGTCTTCGTTTCGACGCCTTCTCCGGGCATGACACGAGCGCGGCGTCGGCGTTCGGTACCAGCTCGGCTCGGCTCGGAAACCGAGAACGAGTGCTGCGCGTTAGCGTTCGCCAAGGATTCGGATCCGATTGCGCGCTTTATGCGCCCTAGAAATGGGTGACCGCAACAGTTGCTCGAGAAACTTTTGAAAACATTTTTTCCCCTTTAAGCTTGTCTAAAATAATTTTTTGTTCTCTTTTTATAGTTCCATACGTAAACGAAGGAAAGTTGATGGGAGGTATGTGGCTGGAGCAGCACACTGAGGATTTACGTGCTTTCGGAGAGACGGTGACGTTTAACTTCACCAACCCCGACGTTGACATGCCACTCAGGGTCAAGCCAAACGAAACTTTCAAGATAACCGCCCGAGTGTGCCGCAAGTTTTACCCCGTGAGTTCAAGTCGCAGGCTTCTCTCTGCGCTACTTGTGTCGCGAAACCGATGAGACCAAGGATAGGTAAAGTCTCGAATAAGGCCGACCCACAAACTGGCCTTCTGCCGGGCAGAACAGCGGTTCCCAGTTTCCTTCTTTCCATTCCCTCAACTCCTCTCCCAAGATGAGCGGGTCTCCGAGTTACTACTCGCAAAAAGGAGGAGAGTCTCCCTCTTTCCGGAGTGGAAAGGAGGAATTGAGGGAAAGTTTCCTTCATTCAGGCTGCTCATAGGCCACTAAGTCATTTCTTTTTCGTATTTAACTCCATACTAAGGGTTGTTCAAGCAGGGTTCTTCAGAAATTGTGAAGCGACACAAATCCATCATATGTCGCGCAACGGTCAGCTTCCATCCGTTTTCTTGTTCGTTTCGTTGTTTTTTGCTGGGGGAATGTTTTTTCTTTTTTTTTCTCACAGTTCGCTTGTGTTCTTCACGAGGGCCTGCTCTACGTACGAATTATTCGTGATATTTGCTCTTATAATCGAGCGCAGGAGAACATGCACTTACTTTTTCCTATAGAAATGCATTACCCGGAAGTCAATTTTGGACTGGTTGCTGTCTGCTTCAAAATGCAACAGTACACTAGCGCCAGTTGAACCTCTAGCGTACATTACGATAACTCTATGTGCGCAGCAAGCAGACGACGGCGTCGTCTATTCGCTGCACCTGTCAGTAGATGGCGTCACATGCACATCCCTCCTGTGTTATCTTGTTATTTGTATGATTCGAGTGTTTTTGGTGCGACGGATTGTCTGCTTCTCTGTGTACGCGTCCTCTCCGCAGATGGATTATGTTCGTCGTGCAATGTCCTCATTTCAGTACGACTTCACGCTTAAGATCTACGTGGGTACCTGGCAGTATGCTTTCGGCTGTGCCGAGGCGCGCGTCAACGTCACAAGGGAATGGAAGAAATGCCTCAACTACGACGACTCCGAGCAACCGACCAGCACCGAGAAACCACGCGGTCGCGCCGAATTATAAGCTGCAGAGTCGCATATTATTTGCCTTTGGCCTATAATAAAAAAAAAAAAAAAAAACACAAAGGCCGTATATGCTAACTTTAAGGCCACGGTCCCACTGAATGTGGCAGTTTAGGTACTTTTTGGCAGGTCATTGCTCATCTCCTTTTGAATACTGTTTTGTGGGATTGGTGTCATTCGAAAGACAATGCAATCTTCTTTCATTTGATATTATGTGTGTTGGTTTTTACTGTTCATGCGCATTTGTAGCGTTGCGAATATGATGGCGCGGACCCTCACTTGCTCCGCTAGTTCATGTTTTCTGAACGATCCATTAAAGATAACACGGTTCCAGTATAGCAGTTTTGTTAAGATGACGTCGGAGCAGAATGTAACGATACACTTTTTTGGTATTTGCAATACTTTTTTTTTTTTTCATCCCTCCAAATATTGCCCTAAAATTGACATTTTTCAGCACAAATATGTTTTTAATGACAAGCGCTAGGACAATGAAATTAGCCACAAATGTAGTGCTTATAATTGGTAATATGCAGAAAAAAACTTAATGCTGTGTAAAATTTTTTTGTTTAGATATTTTATATCAAACGTGGCACTTTTTTGTGCTTCGAGTCATGGTACTTCAAATGCCGTTTAGGAAATAATTAAACTATGATAAAATATTTTATACCATTTAGAGCTACAATGGTTGCCCAAGAGGTGGACGATGGCTTTTTTTCATATTCAAAGTCATAACGTTCCAGGAGCCCTTCAAACTTACCTGTTTTTGACGCATATCTTTTTTGGACATCAAACAGAATTATTGGCATCTAATAATATTTATTGTTTTGAATAGACATAGATTCCGATGTATTAAATTTTCACAATGATCTTGCATCGGTTTTTAATAAGTGTAGAGCTTAGCTAATTTTAAAAACAATTAAAAACTGTTTGGGTGTTTCGTTGCGCTACCTGGCGGATGGCAGACAAACTGCTGATTTCTAATGTTCAAAAAATTTCCGAGGGCGGCGTTCGCGTCTGTATCATCATCAATCTCCGGGTCTTTTTACCTTCACATTTAAAAAATATATTGCAAGATTTACTATCGATAAATGTATGGTTTAAGTACTGGGTCAGGTTAATAAATCTAAGAAAAATAATTACACATGCGTAGCATGATATAATGTGTTCATTATTCGATATGATTGAAATCAATAAACAATAAAGACGAAGAGGAAAAGAGTACACCCGAGTTCACTTCATGCCTAGAGTCACTAAATGAGCTTTAAAGTATTGGCACTCCGTTCCCCAAAATTATTTTCGGCGCCGCCATTTTGGGTCTTGTTCAGAGCAAACGCAACTGCCGATCGTCATGATCCAAAAGTACGACTTCCTCAGCGTTAGATGCGGTGATAGGGAGCTGAGGCAATATTGCAATGTTCTGTCGCGGGTTGTTTAAACATTTGTGGGGACGGAAAAGCGTTTCCTGTGATTTTATATAAAGCTTCTGATAACTGGCCACCATGATTTTAAGCCACAATATGGCCAAGTGTCGTTACTCTGAACCGTGGCTAATTTACTGGCACAAGCGGGAACAATGAGGAAGAGGCAGGTGTCAAAAGGTAGTGGCTTGCGGAATCCACGGGGCTGACGTCATGGCCCCTCAGGTATTACAAGCCTCTCGAACAAGAACATGAATAGTGTCATTAAATAAGCTACGCTTCAGAATAGCGACACTTGGCCATATTGTGGCTTAAAATCATGGTTGCCAGTTATTTAAGGCTTTATCTGAAATCACAAGAAACGCTTTTCCGTCCTCCACTTTAAACAGTTTGCGACAAAGCAAAGCAACATTACATGAGCTTCCTAACACCGAATCTAATGCTGTGGATGTCGCACTTTTGGATCATGACGATCGGCAGTTGCGCCTGCTCTGCACAAGCACCAAAATGGCGGCGTTCACAACACTGTCGGGGAAGAGAGTGCCGATACTCTAAACGCAGCTCATTTATTCGGTCTAGTTCCCGCGAAACTCCTTTTCCCTGACTGAAACTGAAAATAAATATGAACAATACACATTATTATAGCTTATTTAGTTATAACCAACTACACATAATGAAGGAGGAAGCGGCCGGGTAGGAGAAACGCGGGTTTTATGTGCCACCGTTCTAACCGTCTCAAAAGAGAGAACACGCGAGCTTTCGCTGGTTTAAAAAAGGCATCCAAAGAAAAGAGGCGGCACGCTGTGTTCTTTGTGTTTATGCGTCTAATTGCAAATTGTTGTGTGTACGTTTTTACAGCCGGAAGTTAGACTGCCTCAGTGGGCGTCTGGTGTCTCAGTTGTAGATGAGCAATTTAGCCAGTGCCGTACAACCGCGAACCTGGGGTCTTTAACGTGCACCACGCATTAGGGATACACGACCGCACGCCGGTACAATGCTCTACCAGATTGAAACGGGCAGGGGCGGGGTGGGTTCTGCTGGTGTGCGCTAGACCATGCACTCGGCCACCGACCCTTCCCTCCCCCCCCCCCCCCCCCCCCCCCCTTGTGCGTCTAATTTATGTACAGGTATAAGTATTTGAAGATCGACGATGGACGTCGATCGTCTCGAGGTAATGTAACGTAATAACATTATATAAATAATAAATTTGTTGAAGGACTGAACGACTCAAGTTTTCAATTCTTGGATTGTAATATGGCGGTAGCCTATTGTACTTACTGTTGATGAAGAGCAATATGAGGTGACGAGGTAATGATTAAATGATGAGGCTCTATAAGGACGATGACATTAGTGGGTGCCGAACCACGACGTACAGTGCCAGACTTTTTTCAAGTATCGAGTACCCAAAGACTTTCTTCACCCGTAACATAATATGGTAGAATCAATGAGGATGCTGCTTTACAACTGTACGTGGAACGGGAAAACTGCACTGTGCACAAGTGCAGCTTATTCGTTAATATGGGGGACGGATTTCTAGCAGCCTTCCCTGATTGACTATTTGGAACAAATGGCCTCGTTGATGTAAAGTGTCCCCGTTCCAAAAGATTCTTGAAGCATACTTAAACCGCAAAGGAGTATGAGGCGAAAAATAAGAAAAAGGAGCCTGGTGTGAAAGGTCCAAATCACCACCATAGCTTCTATACTATCAAATACAAGGGCAGTTACACAATACTTAAAGAGAGTTTTGTGATTTAGTTATATTTACACTCAAGGGCATTGATATCCAACGTATTAAAAGGGATGACACCTTCTGGTCAATCAACATAGAGCCTTTTCTACTCAAGTTTTACATGGAAGGCCCGACTTCCGCTGAAATTCCTCACGTAGATGAGTTGTCCGACCGAATAAACTGTCATTACTCCCGATCTGCGAATCTCTCGACCTTCGTTCGTAGGCCATAGTATCATCAGGTCGAGGGGTGTGGCTCTTCGTCCGCCGAACATTGCCTCGGCGGGTGTTTTTACCGTGTAATATGAGACCGTCGAGTGCTGCTAGAACAAGAACCTGGCAATTCTTCACTGAACTGCTTCTTCCGTAAGCTTCAAAGGGGTTTTTTTTTCGTTTCGCACAACATCTGTTCTGCTCGCCCGTTAGTTGCAGGATGGTATGGTGCACTAATGTAATGCCTGATACCGTTTTTTTTTCTTCAAAAACTTGTTTATTTTATTTGAAGCAAGGTTTGGCGCGTTATCAGAGAAGAGTATTTTCGGTAGGCCAAAAGTAGGGTAAAAGAGACCGTAGAACGTCAATGACGTGTTTGGACGTCGTGGCAGGCATCGTGTAAACTTCCAGCCACTTAGAGTACGCATCGACCATGACTCCGCAGATGCGGATACGTTTCGCCACCCACCGACTGAATAGTGGATCGCTTTCAGTTAGTGTTCATGATGGCGTTGGACTCAAGGAAGACTTTGAGTCTTTCCAGAACATTTCTGGAACCCTATAATGTAACAACTTTTACAACATCTTCCGGACCCCGTGAAACACAATAGTTCGTGACGTTATTTTAGTCGTCATTAAAATGGTGAGGTAAGTACCGTAAATCTCGAAGCAGTTTAGTTGACGTTCGCTTCCACTGGTATCTTGGAAGACTGAGTCTACTAAGCGTTCATTCCTGCAAAAGAAATTTTCATTGATAGAATATTGACACGCCAATCAACACTTGATTCCTTCTTGGTAAGAGTTATTGCGAAGGCCCGTTACAACCGCCGAACCGCATCTCCCTATATCAGAAAACAATTTTACCCAGCCTGACATTCTCGCATACATGAGCTTGCTGGGCCACGCTACTTGAGCCAGCTGAGCACAGCTGGCAGCGGCGCTAGCAAGGCAACGAGGGGAACGTGATGCTGCTCGAGCCATCCCACTGTGAACCAATGTTCTGGCCACCCCACTAAAGCCCCTCGATGTGTTTGTGTTTGTCTTGCAAGTAGCGTCAAATGCGCCAGTGCACGAGACTCGTGTCTCGAGCGGCCCTTGGAAGCAAATGGCGGTGCAGCACTGAAATGAACGGCTCTTGGAAGCGAATGGCGGCGGAGCACCCACTCGTGACACGTGTCTCGCGCGTTCCTACAACAATGGTTGGCGGTACTTGAAAGCGTGAATTTTATCAAGGGACTTTACACCCCACGGGTGCGTGTCGCCATCTATTGGTTGAACTAACGCCTTGTTCAAGATGGCTGCCGTGGGACCGCAGCCTTAAGCAAACTCTGTCGATTTGCCAACTGCTTCATTATTTCACCTTGAACTGTGAAAGCCGCTCCGCTTCGTATACATCATACAAAAGCATAGCCTCCTCTATAGACCTTTTCTGCAAGTGCGCCGCCATCTTGAATTGACGTCACTTCCAGTATGGGTGAAAACATTGTTTTGCCTTTGCCACGCAAACAGAAGGAATTGAGGATATAAGCGTAACCGTCACACTTTCTCGTTTTGCCTCCCCTTTATTTTTTACTATTTGCAGGTTGAAACGTTGGATTATTTTTTCGTCGCCCATACCGGATACGCCTACTAGGTGGCTGGTGACGAGAGACCGTTTTATCGTGGGTAGCGCCATTTTGAGAGCGAGAGAGAAAAGGGGAAAGGGCTACCGGCGCTTTCCCCCTTTCTGATTGTGTAGAAAGAGTAAAAGTCCCGGATGAAGAGGCTTGGCCGGTGTTGGGTGTCTGCTGTGCCCCAACATCTTTCGCCCTGTCTTCTCTGTTTTGAACTCGCAAACATAATTAGAGCCACGGGCTTCGATGGCAACAGTCCCCCGGTCATCGGGACACCATTGCTCGGTCATAGGGTGCACGAATAACGACAGAAAGCGTCGAATACCGCCCAAGGACCTCGTAGCTTGCATGGAATTCGGCAAGGCACGTGCGGCTGCAGTGTTTTGAAGCTCCACCGCTTTCCGCGTGACTGGAAATGATGAACCATTCATAAATTTTTGCTTGCAATAGGCCCATCTCAACGCAGCCGTTTTTAGTAATGAACAAGCGATACACGAAACGGGAACCTCAATTAACTTTTGTAAACATCCGGAGCTGCTACATATCGTTTTGCTGCGCTGCTTTTATCTTGCGTGTCCGTGTTCTCATATTTCATTGTGGGTGAACGACGAAGACGTTCTAGATGTGCTTATATTGAACCGCAGAAAGCGTCAAAGCAGCCACGAATTATTTTACTATTTGATGAAATATTCTGAGTACTAACCTCCAATTTCTATCACTGACACGTTCGCTGCCGCTGTTCCCCCCGTTGCCGCACTGGCGGATGCCATGACTCGAACAAAGAAACGTACACACTGGGCTCGAAGACGCAGATCGCAACACACGAGTCGTACCCTGGAGCGACTATCCAGCGCTTCAAAGCGGCCAATCAACGGGAACAACCCAAACAACCCACCCGCGGCACTCCAAGGAGCGCTTTTGTCGGCTCTGGTATCGCACAGGGGATCGCTATTCAGGAAAACCGACAGATGTACCTTTTCAACAATTTCTAGCCTCACCCGGCGGCGGAAATAAGCCGTCAACTAAGTATTGTAAGTGATGAGATCGTGTCAGTCACCACTGCAAATTATCAATATTAAGATAAATTCAGTTACAAAATTTTACAAGCTGACACAGCAATTATCACGAGAAAAGTGGCACGCACCTTGCGAGCGTACCCCATGTTCATCGGCGGTACAGCGTTCGGTGCGCGCTCCATTCACAAGCTGTTCCGAGCACAGTCGAGAAGATGGTGTTGAGGAAATGTCTTTTCGGTTTACGGACGCAATCCACTGCCGCCAAGACGGATTCATTGCAAGCTACATAGGTCCTCGGACAGTATTCGACGCTTTCTGTCGTTATTCGTGCACCCTATGACCAAGCAATGGTGTCCCGATGACCGGGGAACTGTTGCCATCGAAGCCCGTTACTCTAATTAAGTTTGTGAGTTCAAAACAGAAAAGAAAGCGCGAACGAAGTTGGGGCACAGCAGACACCCAACACCGGCCAAGCCTCTCATCCGGGACTTTCACTCTTTCTACACAATCAGAAAGGGGGAAAGCGCCGGTAGCCCTTTCCCCTTTTCTCTCTCGCCCTCTTTCAGTAAAACGAACTGTTGCCATCAAAGCCCGTTACTCTAATTAAGTTTGCGAGTTCAAAACAGAAAAGAAAGCGCGAACGAAGTTGGGGCACAGCAGACACCCAACACCGGCCAAGCCTCTCATACGGGACTTTCACTCTTTCTACACAATCAGAGAGGGGGAAAGTGCCGGTAGCCCTTTCCCCTTTTCTCTCTCGCCCTCTTTCAGTAAAACGAACTGTTGCCATCAAAGCCCGTTACTCTAATTAAGTTTGCGAGTTCAAAACAGAAAAGAAAGCGCGAACGAAGTTGGGGCACAGCAGACACCCAACACCGGCCAAGCCTCTCATCCGGGACTTTCACTCTTTCTACACAATCAGAAAGGGGGAAAGCGCCGGTAGCCCTTTCCCCTTTTCTCTCTCGCCCTCTTTCAGTAAAACGAACTGTTGCCATCAAAGCCCGTTACTCTAATTAAGTTTGCGAGTTCAAAACAGAAAAGAAAGCGCGAACGAAGTTGGGGCACAGCAGACACCCAACACCGGCCAAGCCTCTCATCCGGGACTTTCACTCTTTCTACACAATCAGAAAGGGGGAAAGCGCCGGTAGCCCTTTCCCCTTTTCTCTCTCGCCCTCTTTCAGTAAAACGAACTGTTGCCATCAAAGCCCGTTACTCTAATTAAGTTTGCGAGTTCAAAACAGAAAAGAAAGCGCGAACGAAGTTGGGGCACAGCAGACACCCAACACCGGCCAAGCCTCTCATCCGGGACTTTCACTCTTTCTACACAATCAGAAAGGGGGAAAGCGCCGGTAGCCCTTTCCCCTTTTCTCTCTCGCCCTCTTTCAGTAAAACGAACTGTTGCCATCGAAGCCCGTTACTCTAATTAAGTTTGCGAGTTCAAAACAGAAAAGAAAGCGCGAACGAAGTTGGGGCACAGCAGACACCCAACACCGGCCAAGCCTCTCATCCGGGACTTTCACTCTTTCTACACAATCAGAAAGGGGGAAAGCGCCGGTAGCCCTTTCCCCTTTTCTCTCTCGCCCTCTTTCAGTAAAACGAACTGTTGCCATCAAAGCCCGTTACTCTAATTAAGTTTGCGAGTTCAAAACAGAAAAGAAAGCGCGAACGAAGTTGGGGCACAGCAGACACCCAACACCGGCCAAGCCTCTCATCCGGGACTTTCACTCTTTCTACACAATCAGAAAGGGGGAAAGCGCCGGTAGCCCTTTCCCCTTTTCTCTCTCGCCCTCTTTCAGTAAAACGAACTGTTGCCATCGAAGCCCGTTACTCTAATTAAGTTTGCGAGTTCAAAACAGAAAAGAAAGCGCGAACGAAGTTGGGGCACAGCAGACACCCAACACCGGCCAAGCCTCTCATCCGGGACTTTCACTCTTTCTACACAATCAGAAAGGGGGAAAGCGCCGGTAGCCCTTTCCCCTTTTCTCTCTCGCCCTCTTTCAGTAAAACGAACTGTTGCCATCGAAGCCCGTTACTCTAATTAAGTTTGCGAGTTCAAAACAGAAAAGAAAGCGCGAACGAAGTTGGGGCACAGCAGACACCCAACACCGGCCAAGCCTCTCATCCGGGACTTTCACTCTTTCTACACAATCAGAAAAGGGGAAAGCGCCGGTAGCCCTTTCCCCTTTTCTCTCTCGCCCTCTTTCAGTAAAACGAACTGTTGCCATCGAAGCCCGTTACTCTAATTAAGTTTGCGAGTTCAAAACAGAAAAGAAAGCGCGAACGAAGTTGGGGCACAGCAGACACCCAACACCGGCCAAGCCTCTCATCCGGGACTTTCACTCTTTCTACACAATCAGAAAGGGGGAAAGCGCCGGTAGCCCTTTCCCCTTTTCTCTCTCGCCCTCTTTCAGTAAAACGAACTGTTGCCATCGAAGCCCGTTACTCTAATTAAGTTTGCGAGTTCAAAACAGAAAAGAAAGCGCGAACGAAGTTGGGGCACAGCAGACACCCAACACCGGCCAAGCCTCTCATCCGGGACTTTCACTCTTTCTACACAATCAGAAAGGGGGAAAGCGCCGGTAGCCCTTTCCCCTTTTCTCTCTCGCCCTCTTTCAGTAAAACGAACTGTTGCCATCGAATCCCGTTACTCTAATTAAGTTTGCGAGTTCAAAACAGAAAAGAAAGCGCGAACGAAGTTGGGGCACAGCAGACACCCAACACCGGCCAAGCCTCTCATCCGGGACTTTCACTCTTTCTACACAATCAGAAAGGGGGAAAGCGCCGGTAGCCCTTTCCCCTTTTCTCTCTCGCCCTCTTTCAGTAAAACGAACTGTTGCCATCGAAGCCCGTTACTCTAATTAAGTTTGCGAGTTCAAAACAGAAAAGAAAGCGCGAACGAAGTTGGGGCACAGCAGACACCCAACACCGGCCAAGCCTCTCATCCGGGACTTTCACTCTTTCTACACAATCAGAAAGGGGGAAAGCGCCGGTAGCCCTTTCCCCTTTTCTCTCTCGCCCTCTTTCAGTAAAACGAACTGTTGCCATCAAAGCCCGTTACCCTAATTAAGTTTGCGAGTTCAAAACAGAAAAGAAAGCGCGAAGGAAGTTGGGGCACAGCAGACACCCAACACCGGCCAAGCCTCTCATCCGGGACTTTCACTCTTTCTACACAATCAAAAAGGGGGAAAGCGCCGGTAGCCCTTTCCCCTTTTCTCTCTCGCCCTCTTTCAGTAAAACGAACTGTTGCCATCGAAGCTCGTTACTCTAATTAAGTTTGCGAGTTCAAAACAGAAAAGAAAGCGCGAACGAAGTTGGGGCACAGCAGACACCCAACACCGGCCAAGCCTCTCATCCGGGACTTTCACTCTTTCTACACAATCAGAAAGGGGGAAAGCGCCGGTAGCCCTTTCCCCTTTTCTCTCTCGCCCTCTTTCAGTAAAACGAACTGTTGCCATCAAAGCCCGTTACTCTAATTAAGTTTGCGAGTTCAAAACAGAAAAGAAAGCGCGAACGAAGTTGGGGCACAGCAGACACCCAACACCGGCCAAGCCTCTCATCCGGGACTTTCACTCTTTCTACACAATCAGAAAGGGGGAAAGCGCCGGTAGCCCTTTCCCCTTTTCTCTCTCGCCCTCTTTCAGTAAAACGAACTGTTGCCATCAAAGCCCGTTACTCTAATTAAGTTTGCGAGTTCAAAACAGAAAAGAAAGCGCGAACGAAGTTGGGGCACAGCAGACACCCAACACCGGCCAAGCCTCTCATCCGGGACTTTCACTCTTTCTACACAATCAGAAAGGGTGAAAGCGCCGGTAGCCCTTTCCCCTTTTCTCTCTCGCCCTCTTTCAGTAAAACGAACTGTTGCCATCGAAGCCCGTTACTCTAATTAAGTTTGCGAGTTCAAAACAGAAAAGAAAGCGCGAACGAAGTTGGGGCACAGCAGACACCCAACACCGGCCAAGCCTCTCATCCGGGACTTTCACTCTTTCTACACAATCAGAAAGGGTGAAAGCGCCGGTAGCCCTTTCCCCTTTTCTCTCTCGCCCTCTTTCAGTAAAACGAACTGTTGCCATCGAAGCCCGTTACTCTAATTAAGTTTGCGAGTTCAAAACAGAAAAGAAAGCGCGAACGAAGTTGGGGCACAGCAGACACCCAACACCGGCCAAGCCTCTCATCCGGGACTTTCACTCTTTCTACACAATCAGAAAGGGGGAAAGCGCCGGTAGCCCTTTCCCCTTTTCTCTCTCGCCCTCTTTCAGTAAAACGAACTGTTGCCATCGAAGCCCGTTACTCTAATTAAGTTTGCGAGTTCAAAACAGAAAAGAAAGCGCGAACGAAGTTGGGGCACAGCAGACACCCAACACCGGCCAAGCCTCTCATCCGGGACTTTCACTCTTTCTACACAATCAGAAAGGGGGAAAGCGCCGGTAGCCCTTTCCCCTTTTCTCTCTCGCCCTCTTTCAGTAAAACGAACTGTTGCCATCAAAGCCCGTTACTCTAATTAAGTTTGCGAGTTCAAAACAGAAAAGAAAGCGCGAACGAAGTTGGGGCACAGCAGACACCCAACACCGGCCAAGCCTCTCATCCGGGACTTTCACTCTTTCTACACAATCAGAAAGGGGGAAAGCGCCGGTAGCCCTTTCCCCTTTTCTCTCTCGCCCTCTTTCAGTAAAACGAACTGTTGCCATCGAAGCCCGTTACTCTAATTAAGTTTGCGAGTTCAAAACAGAAAAGAAAGCGCGAACGAAGTTGGGGCACAGCAGACACCCAACACCGGCCAAGCCTCTCATCCGGGACTTTCACTCTTTCTACACAATCAGAAAGGGGGAAAGCGCCCGTAGCCCTTTCCCCTTTTCTCTCTCGCCCTCTTTCAGTAAAACGAACTGTTGCCATCGAAGCCCGTTACTCTAATTAAGTTTGCGAGTTCAAAACAGAAAAGAAAGCGCGAACGAAGTTGGGGCACAGCAGACACCCAACACCGGCCAAGCCTCTCATCCGGGACTTTCACTCTTTCTACACAATCAGAAAGGGGGAAAGCGCCGGTAGCCCTTTCCCCTTTTCTCTCTCGCCCTCTTTCAGTAAAACGAACTGTTGCCATCAAAGCCCGTTACTCTAATTAAGTTTGCGAGTTCAAAACAGAAAAGAAAGCGCGAACGAAGTTGGGGCACAGCAGACACCCAACACCGGCCAAGCCTCTCATCCGGGACTTTCACTCTTTCTACACAATCAGAAAGGGGGAAAGCGCCGGTAGCCCTTTCCCCTTTTCTCTCTCGCCCTCTTTCAGTAAAACGAACTGTTGCCATCGAAGCCCGTTACTCTAATTAAGTTTGCGAGTTCAAAACAGAAAAGAAAGCGCGAACGAAGTTGGGGCACAGCAGACACCCAACACCGGCCAAGCCTCTCATCCGGGACTTTCACTCTTTCTACACAATCAGAAAGGGGGAAAGCGCCGGTAGCCCTTTCCCCTTTTCTCTCTCGCCCTCTTTCAGTAAAACGAACTGTTGCCATCGAAGCCCGTTACTCTAATTAAGTTTGCGAGTTCAAAACAGAAAAGAAAGCGCGAACGAAGTTGGGGCACAGCAGACACCCAACACCGGCCAAGCCTCTCATCCGGGACTTTCACTCTTTCTACACAATCAGAAAGGGGGAAAGCGCCGGTAGCCCTTTCCCCTTTTCTCTCTCGCCCTCTTTCAGTAAAACGAACTGTTGCCATCAAAGCCCGTTACTCTAATTAAGTTTGCGAGTTCAAAACAGAAAAGAAAGCGCGAACGAAGTTGGGGCACAGCAGACACCCAACACCGGCCAAGCCTCTCATCCGGGACTTTCACTCTTTCTACACAATCAGAAAGGGGGAAAGCGCCGGTAGCCCTTTCCCCTTTTCTCTCTCGCCCTCTTTCAGTAAAACGAACTGTTGCCATCGAAGCCCGTTACTCTAATTAAGTTTGCGAGTTCAAAACAGAAAAGAAAGCGCAAACGAAGTTGGGGCACAGCAGACACCCAACACCGGCCAAGCCTCTCATCCGGGACTTTCACTCTTTCTACACAATCAGAAAGGGGGAAAGCGCCGGTAGCCCTTTCCCCTTTTCTCTCTCGCCCTCTTTCAGTAAAACGAACTGTTGCCATCGAAGCCCGTTACTCTAATTAAGTTTGCGAGTTCAAAACAGAAAAGAAAGCGCAAACGAAGTTGGGGCACAGCAGACACCCAACACCGGCCAAGCCTCTCATCCGGGACTTTCACTCTTTCTACACAATCAGAAAGGGGGAAAGCGCCGGTAGCCCTTTCCCCTTTTCTCTCTCGCCCTCTTTCAGTAAAACGAACTGTTGCCATCGAAGCCCGTTACTCTAATTAAGTTTGCGAGTTCAAAACAGTAAAGAAAGCGCAAACGAAGTTGGGGCACAGCAGACACCCAACACCGGCCAAGCCTCTCATCCGGGACTTTCACTCTTTCTACACAATCAGAAAGGGGGAAAGCGCCGGTAGCCCTTTCCCCTTTTCTCTCTCGCCCTCTTTCAGTAAAACGAACTGTTGCCATCAAAGCCCGTTACTCTAATTAAGTTTGCGAGTTCAAAACAGAAAAGAAAGCGCGAACGAAGTTGGGGCACAGCAGACACCCAACACCGGCCAAGCCTCTCATCCGGGACTTCCACTCTTTCTACACAATCAGAAAGGAGGAAAGCGCCGGTAGCCCTTTCCCCTTTTCTCTCTCGCCCTCTTTCAGTAAAACGAACTGTTGCCATCGAAGCCCGTTACTCTAATTAAGTTTGCGAGTTCAAAACAGAAAAGAAAGCGCGAACGAAGTTGGGGCACAGCAGACACCCAACACCGGCCAAGCCTCTCATCCGGGACTTTCACTCTTTCTACACAATCAGAAAGGGGGAAAGCGCCGGTAGCCCTTTCCCCTTTTCTCTCTCGCCCTCTTTCAGTAAAACGAACTGTTGCCATCGAAGCCCGTTACTCTAATTAAGTTTGCGAGTTCAAAACAGAAAAGAAAGCGCGAACGAAGTTGGGGCACAGCAGACACCCAACACCGGCCAAGCCTCTCATCCGGGACTTTCACTCTTTCTACACAATCAGAAAGGGGGAAAGCGCCGGTAGCCCTTTCCCCTTTTCTCTCTCGCCCTCTTTCAGTAAAACGAACTGTTGCCATCGAAGCCCGTTACTCTAATTAAGTTTGCGAGTTCAAAACAGAAAAGAAAGCGCGAACGAAGTTGGGTCACAGCAGACACCCAACACCGGCCAAGCCTCTCATCCGGGACTTTCACTCTTTCTACACAATCAGAAAGGGGGAAAGCGCCGGTAGCCCTTTCCCCTTTTCTCTCTCGCCCTCTTTCAGTAAAACGAACTGTTGCCATCGAAGCCCGTTACTCTAATTAAGTTTGCGAGTTCAAAACAGAAAAGAAAGCGCGAACGAAGTTGGGGCACAGCAGACACCCAACACCGGCCAAGCCTCTCATCCGGGACTTTCACTCTTTCTACACAATCAGAAAGGGGGAAAGCGCCGGTAGCCCTTTCCCCTTTTCTCTCTCGCCCTCTTTCAGTAAAACGAACTGTTGCCATCGAAGCCCGTTACTCTAATTAAGTTTGCGAGTTCAAAACAGAAAAGAAAGCGCGAACGAAGTTGGGGCACAGCAGACACCCAACACCGGCCAAGCCTCTCATCCGGGACTTTCACTCTTTCTACACAATCAGAAAGGGGGAAAGCGCCGGTAGCCCTTTCCCCTTTTCTCTCTCGCCCTCTTTCAGTAAAACGAACTGTTGCCATCAAAGCCCGTTACTCTAATTAAGTTTGCGAGTTCAAAACAGAAAAGAAAGCGCGAACGAAGTTGGGGCACAGCAGACACCCAACACCGGCCAAGCCTCTCATCCGGGACTTTCACTCTTTCTACACAATCAGAAAGGGGGAAAGCGCCGGTAGCCCTTTCCCCTTTTCTCTCTCGCCCTCTTTCAGTAAAACGAACTGTTGCCATCGAAGCCCGTTACTCTAATTAAGTTTGCGAGTTCAAAACAGAAAAGAAAGCGCGAACGAAGTTGGGGCACAGCAGACACCCAACACCGGCCAAGCCTCTCATCCGGGACTTTCACTCTTTCTACACAATCAGAAAGGGGGAAAGCGCCGGTAGCCCTTTCCCCTTTTCTCTCTCGCCCTCTTTCAGTAAAACGAACTGTTGCCATCAAAGCCCGTTACTCTAATTAAGTTTGCGAGTTCAAAACAGAAAAGAAAGCGCGAACGAAGTTGGGGCACAGCAGACACCCAACACCGGCCAAGCCTCTCATCCGGGACTTTCACTCTTTCTACACAATCAGAAAGGGTGAAAGCGCCGGTAGCCCTTTCCCCTTTTCTCTCTCGCCCTCTTTCAGTAAAACGAACTGTTGCCATCGAAGCCCGTTACTCTAATTAAGTTTGCGAGTTCAAAACAGAAAAGAAAGCGCGAACGAAGTTGGGGCACAGCAGACACCCAACACCGGCCAAGCCTCTCATCCGGGACTTTCACTCTTTCTACACAATCAGAAAGGGGGAAAGCGCCGGTAGCCCTTTCCCCTTTTCTCTCTCGCCCTCTTTCAGTAAAACGAACTGTTGCCATCGAAGCCCGTTACTCTAATTAAGTTTGCGAGTTCAAAACAGAAAAGAAAGCGCGAACGAAGTTGGGTCACAGCAGACACCCAACACCGGCCAAGCCTCTCATCCGGGACTTTCACTCTTTCTACACAATCAGAAAGGGGGAAAGCGCCGGTAGCCCTTTCCCCTTTTCTCTCTCGCCCTCTTTCAGTAAAACGAACTGTTGCCATCGAAGCCCGTTACTCTAATTAAGTTTGCGAGTTCAAAACAGAAAAGAAAGCGCGAACGAAGTTGGGGCACAGCAGACACCCAACACCGGCCAAGCCTCTCATCCGGGACTTTCACTCTTTCTACACAATCAGAAAGGGGGAAAGCGCCGGTAGCCCTTTCCCCTTTTCTCTCTCGCCCTCTTTCAGTAAAACGAACTGTTGCCATCGAAGCCCGTTACTCTAATTAAGTTTGCGAGTTCAAAACAGAAAAGAAAGCGCGAACGAAGTTGGGGCACAGCAGACACCCAACACCGGCCAAGCCTCTCATCCGGGACTTTCACTCTTTCTACACAATCAGAAAGGGGGAAAGCGCCGGTAGCCCTTTCCCCTTTTCTCTCTCGCCCTCTTTCAGTAAAACGAACTGTTGCCATCGAAGCCCGTTACTCTAATTAAGTTTGCGAGTTCAAAACAGAAAAGAAAGCGCGAACGAAGTTGGGGCACAGCAGACACCCAACACCGGCCAAGCCTCTCATCCGGGACTTTCACTCTTTCTACACAATCAGAAAGGGGGAAAGCGCCGGTAGCCCTTTCCCCTTTTCTCTCTCGCCCTCTTTCAGTAAAACGAACTGTTGCCATCGAAGCCCGTTACTCTAATTAAGTTTGCGAGTTCAAAACAGAAAAGAAAGCGCGAACGAAGTTGGGGCACAGCAGACACCCAACACCGGCCAAGCCTCTCATCCGGGACTTTCACTCTTTCTACACAATCAGAAAGGGGGAAAGCGCCGGTAGCCCTTTCCCCTTTTCTCTCTCGCCCTCTTTCAGTAAAACGAACTGTTGCCATCGAAGCCCGTTACTCTAATTAAGTTTGCGAGTTCAAAACAGAAAAGAAAGCGCGAACGAAGTTGGGGCACAGCAGACACCCAACACCGGCCAAGCCTCTCATCCGGGACTTTCACTCTTTCTACACAATCAGAAAGGGGGAAAGCGCCGGTAGCCCTTTCCCCTTTTCTCTCTCGCCCTCTTTCAGTAAAACGAACTGTTGCCATCGAAGCCCGTTACTCTAATTAAGTTTGCGAGTTCAAAACAGAAAAGAAAGCGCGAACGAAGTTGGGGCACAGCAGACACCCAACACCGGCCAAGCCTCTCATCCGGGACTTTCACTCTTTCTACACAATCAGAAAGGGGGAAAGCGCCGGTAGCCCTTTCCCCTTTTCTCTCTCGCCCTCTTTCAGTAAAACGAACTGTTGCCATCGAAGCCCGTTACTCTAATTAAGTTTGCGAGTTCAAAACAGAAAAGAAAGCGCGAACGAAGTTGGGGCACAGCAGACACCCAACACCGGCCAAGCCTCTCATCCGGGACTTTCACTCTTTCTACACAATCAGAAAGGGGGAAAGCGCCGGTAGCCCTTTCCCCTTTCCTCTCTCGCCCTCTTTCAGTAAAACGAACTGTTGCCATCGAAGCCCGTTACTCTAATTAAGTTTGCGAGTTCAAAACAGAAAAGAAAGCGCGAACGAAGTTGGGGCACAGCAGACACCCAACACCGGCCAAGCCTCTCATCCGGGACTTTCACTCTTTCTACACAATCAGAAAGGGGGAAAGCGCCGGTAGCCCTTTCCCCTTTTCTCTCTCGCCCTCTTTCAGTAAAACGAACTGTTGCCATCGAAGCCCGTTACTCTAATTAAGTTTGCGAGTTCAAAACAGAAAAGAAAGCGCGAACGAAGTTGGGGCACAGCAGACACCCAACACCGGCCAAGCCTCTCATCCGGGACTTTCACTCTTTCTACACAATCAGAAAGGGGGAAAGCGCCGGTAGCCCTTTCCCCTTTTCTCTCTCGCCCTCTTTCAGTAAAACGAACTGTTGCCATCAAAGCCCGTTACTCTAATTAAGTTTGCGAGTTCAAAACAGAAAAGAAAGCGCGAACGAAGTTGGGGCACAGCAGACACCCAACACCGGCCAAGCCTCTCATCCGGGACTTTCACTCTTTCTACACAATCAGAAAGGGGGAAAGCGCCGGTAGCCCTTTCCCCTTTTCTCTCTCGCCCTCTTTCAGTAAAACGAACTGTTGCCATCAAAGCCCGTTACTCTAATTAAGTTTGCGAGTTCAAAACAGAAAAGAAAGCGCGAACGAAGTTGGGGCACAGCAGACACCCAACACCGGCCAAGCCTCTCATCCGGGACTTTCACTCTTTCTACACAATCAGAAAGGGGGAAAGCGCCGGTAGCCCTTTCCCCTTTTCTCTCTCGCCCTCTTTCAGTAAAACGAACTGTTGCCATCGAAGCCCGTTACTCTAATTAAGTTTGCGAGTTCAAAACAGAAAAGAAAGCGCGAACGAAGTTGGGGCACAGCAGACACCCAACACCGGCCAAGCCTCTCATCCGGGACTTTCACTCTTTCTACACAATCAGAAAGGGGGAAAGCGCCGGTAGCCCTTCCCCTTTTCTCTCTCGCCCTCTTTCAGTAAAACGAACTGTTGCCATCGAAGCCCGTTACTCTAATTAAGTTTGCGAGTTCAAAACAGAAAAGAAAGCGCGAACGAAGTTGGGGCACAGCAGACACCCAACACCGGCCAAGCCTCTCATCCGGGACTTTCACTCTTTCTACACAATCAGAAAGGGGGAAAGCGCCGGTAGCCCTTTCCCCTTTTCTCTCTCGCCCTCTTTCAGTAAAACGAACTGTTGCCATCAAAGCCCGTTACTCTAATTAAGTTTGCGAGTTCAAAACAGAAAAGAAAGCGCGAACGAAGTTGGGGCACAGCAGACACCCAACACCGGCCAAGCCTCTCATCCGGGACTTTCACTCTTTCTACACAATCAGAAAGGGGGAAAGCGCCGGTAGCCCTTTCCCCTTTTCTCTCTCGCCCTCTTTCAGTAAAACGAACTGTTGCCATCAAAGCCCGTTACTCTAATTAAGTTTGCGAGTTCAAAACAGAAAAGAAAGCGCGAACGAAGTTGGGGCACAGCAGACACCCAACACCGGCCAAGCCTCTCATCCGGGACTTTCACTCTTTCTACACAATCAGAAAGGGGGAAAGCGCCGGTAGCCCTTTCCCCTTTTCTCTCTCGCCCTCTTTCAGTAAAACGAACTGTTGCCATCGAAGCCCGTTACTCTAATTAAGTTTGCGAGTTCAAAACAGAAAAGAAAGCGCGAACGAAGTTGGGGCACAGCAGACACCCAACACCGGCCAAGCCTCTCATCCGGGACTTTCACTCTTTCTACACAATCAGAAAGGGGGAAAGCGCCGGTAGCCCTTCCCCTTTTCTCTCTCGCCCTCTTTCAGTAAAACGAACTGTTGCCATCGAAGCCCGTTACTCTAATTAAGTTTGCGAGTTCAAAACAGAAAAGAAAGCGCGAACGAAGTTGGGGCACAGCAGACACCCAACACCGGCCAAGCCTCTCATCCGGGACTTTCACTCTTTCTACACAATCAGAAAGGGGGAAAGCGCCGGTAGCCCTTTCCCCTTTTCTCTCTCGCCCTCTTTCAGTAAAACGAACTGTTGCCATCGAAGCCCGTTACTCTAATTAAGTTTGCGAGTTCAAAACAGAAAAGAAAGCGCGAACGAAGTTGGGGCACAGCAGACACCCAACACCGGCCAAGCCTCTCATCCGGGACTTTCACTCTTTCTACTCAATCAGAAAGGGGGAAAGCGCCGGTAGCCCTTTCCCCTTTTCTCTCTCGCCCTCTTTCAGTAAAACGAACTGTTGCCATCGAAGCCCGTTACTCTAATTAAGTTTGCGAGTTCAAAACAGAAAAGAAAGCGCGAACGAAGTTGGGGCACAGCAGACACCCAACACCGGCCAAGCCTCTCATCCGGGACTTTCACTCTTTCTACTCAATCAGAAAGGGGGAAAGCGCCGGTAGCCCTTTCCCCTTTTCTCTCTCGCCCTCTTTCAGTAAAACGAACTGTTGCCATCAAAGCCCGTTACTCTAATTAAGTTTGCGAGTTCAAAACAGAAAAGAAAGCGCGAACGAAGTTGGGGCACAGCAGACACCCAACACCGGCCAAGCCTCTCATCCGGGACTTTCACTCTTTCTACACAATCAGAAAGGGGGAAAGCGCCGGTAGCCCTTTCCCCTTTTCTCTCTCGCCCGCTTTCAGTAAAACGAACTGTTGCCATCAAAGCCCGTTACTCTAATTAAGTTTGCGAGTTCAAAACAGAAAAGAAAGCGCGAACGAAGTTGGGGCACAGCAGACACCCAACACCGGCCAAGCCTCTCATCCGGGACTTTCACTCTTTCTACACAATCAGAAAGGGGGAAAGCGCCGGTAGCCCTTCCCCTTTTTCTCTCTCGCCCTCTTTCAGTAAAACGAACTGTTGCCATCGAAGCCCGTTACTCTAATTAAGTTTGCGAGTTCAAAACAGAAAAGAAAGCGCGAACGAAGTTGGGGCACAGCAGACACCCAACACCGGCCAAGCCTCTCATCCGGGACTTTCACTCTTTCTACACAATCAGAAAGGGGGAAAGCGCCGGTAGCCCTTTCCCCTTTTCTCTCTCGCCCTCTTTCAGTAAAACGAACTGTTGCCATCGAAGCCCGTTACTCTAATTAAGTTTGCGAGTTCAAAACAGAAAAGAAAGCGCGAACGAAGTTGGGGCACAGCAGACACCCAACACCGGCCAAGCCTCTCATCCGGGACTTTCACTCTTTCTACACAATCAGAAAGGGGGAAAGCGCCGGTAGCCCTTCCCCTTTTCTCTCTCGCCCTCTTTCAGTAAAACGAACTGTTGCCATCGAAGCCCGTTACTCTAATTAAGTTTGCGAGTTCAAAACAGAAAAGAAAGCGCGAACGAAGTTGGGGCACAGCAGACACCCAACACCGGCCAAGCCTCTCATCCGGGACTTTCACTCTTTCTACACAATCAGAAAGGGGGAAAGCGCCGGTAGCCCTTTCCCCTTTTCTCTCTCGCCCTCTTTCAGTAAAACGAACTGTTGCCATCGAAGCCCGTTACTCTAATTAAGTTTGCGAGTTCAAAACAGAAAAGAAAGCGCGAACGAAGTTGGGGCACAGCAGACACCCAACACCGGCCAAGCCTCTCATCCGGGACTTTCACTCTTTCTACTCAATCAGAAAGGGGGAAAGCGCCGGTAGCCCTTTCCCCTTTTCTCTCTCGCCCTCTTTCAGTAAAACGAACTGTTGCCATCGAAGCCCGTTACTCTAATTAAG
This sequence comes from Ixodes scapularis, assembly GCF_016920785.2. Taxonomy (NCBI): domain Eukaryota; kingdom Metazoa; phylum Arthropoda; class Arachnida; order Ixodida; family Ixodidae; genus Ixodes; species Ixodes scapularis. The sequence goes on along the minus strand of NW_024609838.1, from coordinate 9,717,668 downwards.
TTTGCGAGTTCAAAACAGAAAAGAAAGCGCGAACGAAGTTGGGGCACAGCAGACACCCAACACCGGCCAAGCCTCTCATCCGGGACTTTCACTCTTTCTACTCAATCAGAAAGGGGGAAAGCGCCGGTAGCCCTTTCCCCTTTTCTCTCTCGCCCTCTTTCAGTAAAACGAACTGTTGCCATCAAAGCCCGTTACTCTAATTAAGTTTGCGAGTTCAAAACAGAAAAGAAAGCGCGAACGAAGTTGGGGCACAGCAGACACCCAACACCGGCCAAGCCTCTCATCCGGGACTTTCACTCTTTCTACACAATCAGAAAGGGGGAAAGCGCCGGTAGCCCTTTCCCCTTTTCTCTCTCGCCCTCTTTCAGTAAAACGAACTGTTGCCATCGAAGCCCGTTACTCTAATTAAGTTTGCGAGTTCAAAACAGAAAAGAAAGCGCGAACGAAGTTGGGGCACAGCAGACACCCAACACCGGCCAAGCCTCTCATCCGGGACTTTCACTCTTTCTACACAATCAGAAAGGGGGAAAGCGCCGGTAGCCCTTCCCCTTTTCTCTCTCGCCCTCTTTCAGTAAAACGAACTGTTGCCATCGAAGCCCGTTACTCTAATTAAGTTTGCGAGTTCAAAACAGAAAAGAAAGCGCGAACGAAGTTGGGGCACAGCAGACACCCAACACCGGCCAAGCCTCTCATCCGGGACTTTCACTCTTTCTACTCAATCAGAAAGGGGGAAAGCGCCGGTAGCCCTTTCCCCTTTTCTCTCTCGCCCTCTTTCAGTAAAACGAACTGTTGCCATCGAAGCCCGTTACTCTAATTAAGTTTGCGAGTTCAAAACAGAAAAGAAAGCGCGAACGAAGTTGGGGCACAGCAGACACCCAACACCGGCCAAGCCTCTCATCCGGGACTTTCACTCTTTCTACTCAATCAGAAAGGGGGAAAGCGCCGGTAGCCCTTTCCCCTTTTCTCTCTCGCCCTCTTTCAGTAAAACGAACTGTTGCCATCGAAGCCCGTTACTCTAATTAAGTTTGCGAGTTCAAAACAGAAAAGAAAGCGCGAACGAAGTTGGGGCACAGCAGACACCCAACACCGGCCAAGCCTCTCATCCGGGACTTTCACTCTTTCTACACAATCAGAAAGGGGGAAAGCGCCGGTAGCCCTTTCCCCTTTTCTCTCTCGCCCTCTTTCAGTAAAACGAACTGTTGCCATCAAAGCCCGTTACTCTAATTAAGTTTGCGAGTTCAAAACAGAAAAGAAAGCGCGAACGAAGTTGGGGCACAGCAGACACCCAACACCGGCCAAGCCTCTCATCCGGGACTTTCACTCTTTCTACACAATCAGAAAGGGGGAAAGCGCCGGTAGCCCTTTCCCCTTTTCTCTCTCGCCCTCTTTCAGTAAAACGAACTGTTGCCATCGAAGCCCGTTACTCTAATTAAGTTTGCGAGTTCAAAACAGAAAAGAAAGCGCGAACGAAGTTGGGGCACAGCAGACACCCAACACCGGCCAAGCCTCTCATCCGGGACTTTCACTCTTTCTACACAATCAGAAAGGGGGAAAGCGCCGGTAGCCCTTCCCCTTTTTCTCTCTCGCCCTCTTTCAGTAAAACGAACTGTTGCCATCGAAGCCCGTTACTCTAATTAAGTTTGCGAGTTCAAAACAGAAAAGAAAGCGCGAACGAAGTTGGGGCACAGCAGACACCCAACACCGGCCAAGCCTCTCATCCGGGACTTTCACTGTTTCTACACAATCAGAAAGGGGGAAAGCGCCGGTAGCCCTTTCCCCTTTTCTCTCTCGCCCTCTTTCAGTAAAACGAACTGTTGCCATCAAAGCCCGTTACTCTAATTAAGTTTGCGAGTTCAAAACAGAAAAGAAAGCGCGAACGAAGTTGGGGCACAGCAGACACCCAACACCGGCCAAGCCTCTCATCCGGGACTTTCACTCTTTCTACTCAATCAGAAAGGGGGAAAGCGCCGGTAGCCCTTTCCCCTTTTCTCTCTCGCCCTCTTTCAGTAAAACGAACTGTTGCCATCAAAGCCCGTTACTCTAATTAAGTTTGCGAGTTCAAAACAGAAAAGAAAGCGCGAACGAAGTTGGGGCACAGCAGACACCCAACACCGGCCAAGCCTCTCATCCGGGACTTTCACTCTTTCTACACAATCAGAAAGGGGGAAAGCGCCGGTAGCCCTTTCCCCTTTTCTCTCTCGCCCTCTTTCAGTAAAACGAACTGTTGCCATCAAAGCCCGTTACTCTAATTAAGTTTGCGAGTTCAAAACAGAAAAGAAAGCGCGAACGAAGTTGGGGCACAGCAGACACCCAACACCGGCCAAGCCTCTCATCCGGGACTTTCACTCTTTCTACACAATCAGAAAGGGGGAAAGCGCCGGTAGCCCTTTCCCCTTTTCTCTCTCGCCCTCTTTCAGTAAAACGAACTGTTGCCATCGAAGCCCGTTACTCTAATTAAGTTTGCGAGTTCAAAACAGAAAAGAAAGCGCGAACGAAGTTGGGGCACAGCAGACACCCAACACCGGCCAAGCCTCTCATCCGGGACTTTCACTCTTTCTACACAATCAGAAAGGGGGAAAGCGCCGGTAGCCCTTTCCCCTTTTTCTCTCTCGCCCTCTTTCAGTAAAACGAACTGTTGCCATCGAAGCCCGTTACTCTAATTAAGTTTGCGAGTTCAAAACAGAAAAGAAAGCGCGAACGAAGTTGGGGCACAGCAGACACCCAACACCGGCCAAGCCTCTCATCCGGGACTTTCACTGTTTCTACACAATCAGAAAGGGGGAAAGCGCCGGTAGCCCTTTCCCCTTTTCTCTCTCGCCCTCTTTCAGTAAAACGAACTGTTGCCATCAAAGCCCGTTACTCTAATTAAGTTTGCGAGTTCAAAACAGAAAAGAAAGCGCGAACGAAGTTGGGGCACAGCAGACACCCAACACCGGCCAAGCCTCTCATCCGGGACTTTCACTCTTTCTACACAATCAGAAAGGGGGAAAGCGCCGGTAGCCCTTTCCCTTTTTCTCTCTCGCCCTCTTTCAGTAAAACGAACTGTTGCCATCGAAGCCCGTTACTCTAATTAAGTTTGCGAGTTCAAAACAGAAAAGAAAGCGCGAACGAAGTTGGGGCACAGCAGACACCCAACACCGGCCAAGCCTCTCATCCGGGACTTTCACTCTTTCTACACAATCAGAAAGGGGGAAAGCGCCGGTAGCCCTTTCCCCTTTTCTCTCTCGCCCTCTTTCAGTAAAACGAACTGTTGCCATCAAAGCCCGTTACTCTAATTAAGTTTGCGAGTTCAAAACAGAAAAGAAAGCGCGAACGAAGTTGGGGCACAGCAGACACCCAACACCGGCCAAGCCTCTCATCCGGGACTTTCACTCTTTCTACACAATCAGAAAGGGGGAAAGCGCCGGTAGCCCTTTCCCCTTTTCTCTCTCGCCCTCTTTCAGTAAAACGAACTGTTGCCATCAAAGCCCGTTACTCTAATTAAGTTTGCGAGTTCAAAACAGAAAAGAAAGCGCGAACGAAGTTGGGGCACAGCAGACACCCAACACCGGCCAAGCCTCTCATCCGGGACTTTCACTCTTTCTACACAATCAGAAAGGGGGAAAGCGCCGGTAGCCCTTTCCCCTTTTCTCTCTCGCCCTCTTTCAGTAAAACGAACTGTTGCCATCGAAGCCCGTTACTCTAATTAAGTTTGCGAGTTCAAAACAGAAAAGAAAGCGCGAACGAAGTTGGGGCACAGCAGACACCCAACACCGGCCAAGCCTCTCATCCGGGACTTTCACTCTTTCTACACAATCAGAAAGGGGGAAAGCGCCGGTAGCCCTTTCCCTTTTTCTCTCTCGCCCTCTTTCAGTAAAACGAACTGTTGCCATCAAAGCCCGTTACTCTAATTAAGTTTGCGAGTTCAAAACAGAAAAGAAAGCGCGAACGAAGTTGGGGCACAGCAGACACCCAACACCGGCCAAGCCTCTCATCCGGGACTTTCACTCTTTCTACACAATCAGAAAGGGGGAAAGCGCCGGTAGCCCTTTCCCCTTTTCTCTCTCGCCCTCTTTCAGTAAAACGAACTGTTGCCATCAAAGCCCGTTACTCTAATTAAGTTTGCGAGTTCAAAACAGAAAAGAAAGCGCGAACGAAGTTGGGGCACAGCAGACACCCAACACCGGCCAAGCCTCTCATCCGGGACTTTCACTCTTTCTACACAATCAGAAAGGGGGAAAGCGCCGGTAGCCCTTTCCCTTTTTCTCTCTCGCCCTCTTTCAGTAAAACGAACTGTTGCCATCGAAGCCCGTTACTCTAATTAAGTTTGCGAGTTCAAAACAGAAAAGAAAGCGCGAACGAAGTTGGGGCACAGCAGACACCCAACACCGGCCAAGCCTCTCATCCGGGACTTTCACTCTTTCTACACAATCAGAAAGGGGGAAAGCGCCGGTAGCCCTTTCCCTTTTTCTCTCTCGCCCTCTTTCAGTAAAACGAACTGTTGCCATCGAAGCCCGTTACTCTAATTAAGTTTGCGAGTTCAAAACAGAAAAGAAAGCGCGAACGAAGTTGGGGCACAGCAGACACCCAACACCGGCCAAGCCTCTCATCCGGGACTTTCACTCTTTCTACACAATCAGAAAGGGGGAAAGCGCCGGTAGCCCTTTCCCTTTTTCTCTCTCGCCCTCTTTCAGTAAAACGAACTGTTGCCATCAAAGCCCGTTACTCTAATTAAGTTTGCGAGTTCAAAACAGAAAAGAAAGCGCGAACGAAGTTGGGGCACAGCAGACACCCAACACCGGCCAAGCCTCTCATCCGGGACTTTCACTCTTTCTACACAATCAGAAAGGGGGAAAGCGCCGGTAGCCCTTTCCCCTTTTCTCTCTCGCCCTCTTTCAGTAAAACGAACTGTTGCCATCAAAGCCCGTTACTCTAATTAAGTTTGCGAGTTCAAAACAGAAAAGAAAGCGCGAACGAAGTTGGGGCACAGCAGACACCCAACACCGGCCAAGCCTCTCATCCGGGACTTTCACTCTTTCTACACAATCAGAAAGGGGGAAAGCGCCGGTAGCCCTTTCCCCTTTTCTCTCTCGCCCTCTTTCAGTAAAACGAACTGTTGCCATCGAAGCCCGTTACTCTAATTAAGTTTGCGAGTTCAAAACAGAAAAGAAAGCGCGAACGAAGTTGGGGCACAGCAGACACCCAACACCGGCCAAGCCTCTCATCCGGGACTTTCACTCTTTCTACACAATCAGAAAGGGGGAAAGCGCCGGTAGCCCTTTCCCTTTTTCTCTCTCGCCCTCTTTCAGTAAAACGAACTGTTGCCATCGAAGCCCGTTACTCTAATTAAGTTTGCGAGTTCAAAACAGAAAAGAAAGCGCGAACGAAGTTGGGGCACAGCAGACACCCAACACCGGCCAAGCCTCTCATCCGGGACTTTCACTCTTTCTACACAATCAGAAAGGGGGAAAGCGCCGGTAGCCCTTTCCCCTTTTCTCTCTCGCCCTCTTTCAGTAAAACGAACTGTTGCCATCAAAGCCCGTTACTCTAATTAAGTTTGCGAGTTCAAAACAGAAAAGAAAGCGCGAACGAAGTTGGGGCACAGCAGACACCCAACACCGGCCAAGCCTCTCATCCGGGACTTTCACTCTTTCTACACAATCAGAAAGGGGGAAAGCGCCGGTAGCCCTTCCCCTTTTCTCTCTCGCCCTCTTTCAGTAAAACGAACTGTTGCCATCGAAGCCCGTTACTCTAATTAAGTTTGCGAGTTCAAAACAGAAAAGAAAGCGCGAACGAAGTTGGGGCACAGCAGACACCCAACACCGGCCAAGCCTCTCATCCGGGACTTTCACTCTTTCTACACAATCAGAAAGGGGGAAAGCGCCGGTAGCCCTTTCCCCTTTTCTCTCTCGCCCTCTTTCAGTAAAACGAACTGTTGCCATCAAAGCCCGTTACTCTAATTAAGTTTGCGAGTTCAAAACAGAAAAGAAAGCGCGAACGAAGTTGGGGCACAGCAGACACCCAACACCGGCCAAGCCTCTCATCCGGGACTTTCACTCTTTCTACACAATCAGAAAGGGGGAAAGCGCCGGTAGCCCTTTCCCCTTTTCTCTCTCGCCCTCTTTCAGTAAAACGAACTGTTGCCATCGAAGCCCGTTACTCTAATTAAGTTTGCGAGTTCAAAACAGAAAAGAAAGCGCGAACGAAGTTGGGGCACAGCAGACACCCAACACCGGCCAAGCCTCTCATCCGGGACTTTCACTCTTTCTACACAATCAGAAAGGGGGAAAGCGCCGGTAGCCCTTCCCCTTTTCTCTCTCGCCCTCTTTCAGTAAAACGAACTGTTGCCATCAAAGCCCGTTACTCTAATTAAGTTTGCGAGTTCAAAACAGAAAAGAAAGCGCGAACGAAGTTGGGGCACAGCAGACACCCAACACCGGCCAAGCCTCTCATCCGGGACTTTCACTCTTTCTACACAATCAGAAAGGGGGAAAGCGCCGGTAGCCCTTCCCCTTTTCTCTCTCGCCCTCTTTCAGTAAAACGAACTGTTGCCATCGAAGCCCGTTACTCTAATTAAGTTTGCGAGTTCAAAACAGAAAAGAAAGCGCGAACGAAGTTGGGGCACAGCAGACACCCAACACCGGCCAAGCCTCTCATCCGGGACTTTCACTCTTTCTACACAATCAGAAAGGGGGAAAGCGCCGGTAGCCCTTTCCCCTTTTCTCTCTCGCCCTCTTTCAGTAAAACGAACTGTTGCCATCAAAGCCCGTTACTCTAATTAAGTTTGCGAGTTCAAAACAGAAAAGAAAGCGCGAACGAAGTTGGGGCACAGCAGACACCCAACACCGGCCAAGCCTCTCATCCGGGACTTTCACTCTTTCTACACAATCAGAAAGGGGGAAAGCGCCGGTAGCCCTTTCCCCTTTTCTCTCTCGCCCTCTTTCAGTAAAACGAACTGTTGCCATCGAAGCCCGTTACTCTAATTAAGTTTGCGAGTTCAAAACAGAAAAGAAAGCGCGAACGAAGTTGGGGCACAGCAGACACCCAACACCGGCCAAGCCTCTCATCCGGGACTTTCACTCTTTCTACACAATCAGAAAGGGGGAAAGCGCCGGTAGCCCTTTCCCTTTTTCTCTCTCGCCCTCTTTCAGTAAAACGAACTGTTGCCATCGAAGCCCGTTACTCTAATTAAGTTTGCGAGTTCAAAACAGAAAAGAAAGCGCGAACGAAGTTGGGGCACAGCAGACACCCAACACCGGCCAAGCCTCTCATCCGGGACTTTCACTCTTTCTACACAATCAGAAAGGGGGAAAGCGCCGGTAGCCCTTTCCCCTTTTCTCTCTCGCCCTCTTTCAGTAAAACGAACTGTTGCCATCAAAGCCCGTTACTCTAATTAAGTTTGCGAGTTCAAAACAGAAAAGAAAGCGCGAACGAAGTTGGGGCACAGCAGACACCCAACACCGGCCAAGCCTCTCATCCGGGACTTTCACTCTTTCTACACAATCAGAAAGGGGGAAAGCGCCGGTAGCCCTTCCCCTTTTCTCTCTCGCCCTCTTTCAGTAAAACGAACTGTTGCCATCGAAGCCCGTTACTCTAATTAAGTTTGCGAGTTCAAAACAGAAAAGAAAGCGCGAACGAAGTTGGGGCACAGCAGACACCCAACACCGGCCAAGCCTCTCATCCGGGACTTTCACTCTTTCTACACAATCAGAAAGGGGGAAAGCGCCGGTAGCCCTTCCCCTTTTCTCTCTCGCCCTCTTTCAGTAAAACGAACTGTTGCCATCAAAGCCCGTTACTCTAATTAAGTTTGCGAGTTCAAAACAGAAAAGAAAGCGCGAACGAAGTTGGGGCACAGCAGACACCCAACACCGGCCAAGCCTCTCATCCGGGACTTTCACTCTTTCTACACAATCAGAAAGGGGGAAAGCGCCGGTAGCCCTTTCCCTTTTTCTCTCTCGCCCTCTTTCAGTAAAACGAACTGTTGCCATCGAAGCCCGTTACTCTAATTAAGTTTGCGAGTTCAAAACAGAAAAGAAAGCGCGAACGAAGTTGGGGCACAGCAGACACCCAACACCGGCCAAGCCTCTCATCCGGGACTTTCACTCTTTCTACACAATCAGAAAGGGGGAAAGCGCCGGTAGCCCTTTCCCTTTTTCTCTCTCGCCCTCTTTCAGTAAAACGAACTGTTGCCATCAAAGCCCGTTACTCTAATTAAGTTTGCGAGTTCAAAACAGAAAAGAAAGCGCGAACGAAGTTGGGGCACAGCAGACACCCAACACCGGCCAAGCCTCTCATCCGGGACTTTCACTCTTTCTACACAATCAGATAGGGGGAAAGCGCCGGTAGCCCTTCCCCTTTTCTCTCTCGCCCTCTTTCAGTAAAACGAACTGTTGCCATCAAAGCCCGTTACTCTAATTAAGTTTGCGAGTTCAAAACAGAAAAGAAAGCGCGAACGAAGTTGGGGCACAGCAGACACCCAACACCGGCCAAGCCTCTCATCCGGGACTTTCACTCTTTCTACACAATCAGAAAGGGGGAAAGCGCCGGTAGCCCTTTCCCCTTTTCTCTCTCGCCCTCTTTCAGTAAAACGAACTGTTGCCATCGAAGCCCGTTACTCTAATTAAGTTTGCGAGTTCAAAACAGAAAAGAAAGCGCGAACGAAGTTGGGGCACAGCAGACACCCAACACCGGCCAAGCCTCTCATCCGGGACTTTCACTCTTTCTACACAATCAGAAAGGGGGAAAGCGCCGGTAGCCCTTTCCCCTTTTCTCTCTCGCCCTCTTTCAGTAAAACGAACTGTTGCCATCGAAGCCCGTTACTCTAATTAAGTTTGCGAGTTCAAAACAGAAAAGAAAGCGCGAACGAAGTTGGGGCACAGCAGACACCCAACACCGGCCAAGCCTCTCATCCGGGACTTTCACTCTTTCTACACAATCAGAAAGGGGGAAAGCGCCGGTAGCCCTTTCCCCTTTTCTCTCTCGCCCTCTTTCAGTAAAACGAACTGTTGCCATCAAAGCCCGTTACTCTAATTAAGTTTGCGAGTTCAAAACAGAAAAGAAAGCGCGAACGAAGTTGGGGCACAGCAGACACCCAACACCGGCCAAGCCTCTCATCCGGGACTTTCACTCTTTCTACACAATCAGAAAGGGGGAAAGCGCCGGTAGCCCTTTCCCTTTTTCTCTCTCGCCCTCTTTCAGTAAAACGAACTGTTGCCATCAAAGCCCGTTACTCTAATTAAGTTTGCGAGTTCAAAACAGAAAAGAAAGCGCGAACGAAGTTGGGGCACAGCAGACACCCAACACCGGCCAAGCCTCTCATCCGGGACTTTCACTCTTTCTACACAATCAGAAAGGGGGAAAGCGCCGGTAGCCCTTTCCCTTTTTCTCTCTCGCCCTCTTTCAGTAAAACGAACTGTTGCCATCGAAGCCCGTTACTCTAATTAAGTTTGCGAGTTCAAAACAGAAAAGAAAGCGCGAACGAAGTTGGGGCACAGCAGACACCCAACACCGGCCAAGCCTCTCATCCGGGACTTTCACTCTTTCTACACAATCAGAAAGGGGGAAAGCGCCGGTAGCCCTTTCCCCTTTTCTCTCTCGCCCTCTTTCAGTAAAACGAACTGTTGCCATCGAAGCCCGTTACTCTAATTAAGTTTGCGAGTTCAAAACAGAAAAGAAAGCGCGAACGAAGTTGGGGCACAGCAGACACCCAACACCGGCCAAGCCTCTCATCCGGGACTTTCACTCTTTCTACACAATCAGAAAGGGGGAAAGCGCCGGTAGCCCTTTCCCCTTTTCTCTCTCGCCCTCTTTCAGTAAAACGAACTGTTGCCATCAAAGCCCGTTACTCTAATTAAGTTTGCGAGTTCAAAACAGAAAAGAAAGCGCGAACGAAGTTGGGGCACAGCAGACACCCAACACCGGCCAAGCCTCTCATCCGGGACTTTCACTCTTTCTACACAATCAGAAAGGGGGAAAGCGCCGGTAGCCCTTCCCCTTTTCTCTCTCGCCCTCTTTCAGTAAAACGAACTGTTGCCATCAAAGCCCGTTACTCTAATTAAGTTTGCGAGTTCAAAACAGAAAAGAAAGCGCGAACGAAGTTGGGGCACAGCAGACACCCAACACCGGCCAAGCCTCTCATCCGGGACTTTCACTCTTTCTACACAATCAGAAAGGGGGAAAGCGCCGGTAGCCCTTTCCCCTTTTCTCTCTCGCCCTCTTTCAGTAAAACGAACTGTTGCCATCGAAGCCCGTTACTCTAATTAAGTTTGCGAGTTCAAAACAGAAAAGAAAGCGCGAACGAAGTTGGGGCACAGCAGACACCCAACACCGGCCAAGCCTCTCATCCGGGACTTTCACTCTTTCTACACAATCAGAAAGGGGGAAAGCGCCGGTAGCCCTTTCCCCTTTTCTCTCTCGCCCTCTTTCAGTAAAACGAACTGTTGCCATCGAAGCCCGTTACTCTAATTAAGTTTGCGAGTTCAAAACAGAAAAGAAAGCGCGAACGAAGTTGGGGCACAGCAGACACCCAACACCGGCCAAGCCTCTCATCCGGGACTTTCACTCTTTCTACACAATCAGAAAGGGGGAAAGCGCCGGTAGCCCTTTCCCCTTTTCTCTCTCGCCCTCTTTCAGTAAAACGAACTGTTGCCATCAAAGCCCGTTACTCTAATTAAGTTTGCGAGTTCAAAACAGAAAAGAAAGCGCGAACGAAGTTGGGGCACAGCAGACACCCAACACCGGCCAAGCCTCTCATCCGGGACTTTCACTCTTTCTACACAATCAGAAAGGGGGAAAGCGCCGGTAGCCCTTTCCCTTTTTCTCTCTCGCCCTCTTTCAGTAAAACGAACTGTTGCCATCAAAGCCCGTTACTCTAATTAAGTTTGCGAGTTCAAAACAGAAAAGAAATTGCGAACGAAGTTGGGGCACAGCAGACACCCAACACCGGCCAAGCCTCTCATCCGGGACTTTCACTCTTTCTACACAATCAGAAAGGGGGAAAGCGCCGGTAGCCCTTTCCCTTTTTCTCTCTCGCCCTCTTTCAGTAAAACGAACTGTTGCCATCGAAGCCCGTTACTCTAATTAAGTTTGCGAGTTCAAAACAGAAAAGAAAGCGCGAACGAAGTTGGGGCACAGCAGACACCCAACACCGGCCAAGCCTCTCATCCGGGACTTTCACTCTTTCTACACAATCAGAAAGGGGGAAAGCGCCGGTAGCCCTTTCCCCTTTTCTCTCTCGCCCTCTTTCAGTAAAACGAACTGTTGCCATCGAAGCCCGTTACTCTAATTAAGTTTGCGAGTTCAAAACAGAAAAGAAAGCGCGAACGAAGTTGGGGCACAGCAGACACCCAACACCGGCCAAGCCTCTCATCCGGGACTTTCACTCTTTCTACACAATCAGAAAGGGGGAAAGCGCCGGTAGCCCTTTCCCCTTTTCTCTCTCGCCCTCTTTCAGTAAAACGAACTGTTGCCATCAAAGCCCGTTACTCTAATTAAGTTTGCGAGTTCAAAACAGAAAAGAAAGCGCGAACGAAGTTGGGGCACAGCAGACACCCAACACCGGCCAAGCCTCTCATCCGGGACTTTCACTCTTTCTACACAATCAGAAAGGGGGAAAGCGCCGGTAGCCCTTTCCCCTTTTCTCTCTCGCCCTTTTTCAGTAAAACGAACTGTTGCCATCAAAGCCCGTTACTCTAATTAAGTTTGCGAGTTCAAAACAGAAAAGAAAGCGCGAACGAAGTTGGGGCACAGCAGACACCCAACACCGGCCAAGCCTCTCATCCGGGACTTTCACTCTTTCTACACAATCAGAAAGGGGGAAAGCGCCGGTAGCCCTTTCCCCTTTTCTCTCTCGCCCTCTTTCAGTAAAACGAACTGTTGCCATCAAAGCCCGTTACTCTAATTAAGTTTGCGAGTTCAAAACAGAAAAGAAAGCGCGAACGAAGTTGGGGCACAGCAGACACCCAACACCGGCCAAGCCTCTCATCCGGGACTTTCACTCTTTCTACACAATCAGAAAGGGGGAAAGCGCCGGTAGCCCTTTCCCCTTTTCTCTCTCGCCCTCTTTCAGTAAAACGAACTGTTGCCATCAAAGCCCGTTACTCTAATTAAGTTTGCGAGTTCAAAACAGAAAAGAAAGCGCGAACGAAGTTGGGGCACAGCAGACACCCAACACCGGCCAAGCCTCTCATCCGGGACTTTCACTCTTTCTACACAATCAGAAAGGGGGAAAGCGCCGGTAGCCCTTTCCCCTTTTCTCTCTCGCCCTCTTTCAGTAAAACGAACTGTTGCCATCAAAGCCCGTTACTCTAATTAAGTTTGCGAGTTCAAAACAGAAAAGAAAGCGCGAACGAAGTTGGGGCACAGCAGACACCCAACACCGGCCAAGCCTCTCATCCGGGACTTTCACTCTTTCTACACAATCAGAAAGGGGGAAAGCGCCGGTAGCCCTTTCCCCTTTTCTCTCTCGCCCTCTTTCAGTAAAACGAACTGTTGCCATCAAAGCCCGTTACTCTAATTAAGTTTGCGAGTTCAAAACAGAAAAGAAAGCGCGAACGAAGTTGGGGCACAGCAGACACCCAACACCGGCCAAGCCTCTCATCCGGGACTTTCACTCTTTCTACACAATCAGAAAGGGGGAAAGCGCCGGTAGCCCTTTCCCCTTTTCTCTCTCGCCCTTTTTCAGTAAAACGAACTGTTGCCATCAAAGCCCGTTACTCTAATTAAGTTTGCGAGTTCAAAACAGAAAAGAAAGCGCGAACGAAGTTGGGGCACAGCAGACACCCAACACCGGCCAAGCCTCTCATCCGGGACTTTCACTCTTTCTACACAATCAGAAAGGGGGAAAGCGCCGGTAGCCCTTTCCCCTTTTCTCTCTCGCCCTCTTTCAGTAAAACGAACTGTTGCCATCAAAGCCCGTTACTCTAATTAAGTTTGCGAGTTCAAAACAGAAAAGAAAGCGCGAACGAAGTTGGGGCACAGCAGACACCCAACACCGGCCAAGCCTCTCATCCGGGACTTTCACTCTTTCTACACAATCAGAAAGGGGGAAAGCGCCGGTAGCCCTTTCCCCTTTTCTCTCTCGCCCTCTTTCAGTAAAACGAACTGTTGCCATCAAAGCCCGTTACTCTAATTAAGTTTGCGAGTTCAAAACAGAAAAGAAAGCGCGAACGAAGTTGGGGCACAGCAGACACCCAACACCGGCCAAGCCTCTCATCCGGGACTTTCACTCTTTCTACACAATCAGAAAGGGGGAAAGCGCCGGTAGCCCTTTCCCCTTTTCTCTCTCGCCCTCTTTCAGTAAAACGAACTGTTGCCATCAAAGCCCGTTACTCTAATTAAGTTTGCGAGTTCAAAACAGAAAAGAAAGCGCGAACGAAGTTGGGGCACAGCAGACACCCAACACCGGCCAAGCCTCTCATCCGGGACTTTCACTCTTTCTACACAATCAGAAAGGGGGAAAGCGCCGGTAGCCCTTTCCCTTTTTCTCTCTCGCCCTCTTTCAGTAAAACGAACTGTTGCCATCAAAGCCCGTTACTCTAATTAAGTTTGCGAGTTCAAAACAGAAAAGAAAGCGCGAACGAAGTTGGGGCACAGCAGACACCCAACACCGGCCAAGCCTCTCATCCGGGACTTTCACTCTTTCTACACAATCAGAAAGGGGGAAAGCGCCGGTAGCCCTTTCCCCTTTTCTCTCTCGCCCTTTTTCAGTAAAACGAACTGTTGCCATCAAAGCCCGTTACTCTAATTAAGTTTGCGAGTTCAAAACAGAAAAGAAAGCGCGAACGAAGTTGGGGCACAGCAGACACCCAACACCGGCCAAGCCTCTCATCCGGGACTTTCACTCTTTCTACACAATCAGAAAGGGGGAAAGCGCCGGTAGCCCTTTCCCCTTTTCTCTCTCGCCCTCTTTCAGTAAAACGAACTGTTGCCATCAAAGCCCGTTACTCTAATTAAGTTTGCGAGTTCAAAACAGAAAAGAAAGCGCGAACGAAGTTGGGGCACAGCAGACACCCAACACCGGCCAAGCCTCTCATCCGGGACTTTCACTCTCCCTACACAATCAGAAAGGGGGAAAGCGCCGGTAGCCCTTTCCCTTTTTCTCTCTCGCCCTCTTTCAGTAAAACGAACTGTTGCCATCGAAGCCCGTTACTCTAATTAAGTTTGCGAGTTCAAAACAGAAAAGAAAGCGCGAACGAAGTTGGGGCACAGCAGACACCCAACACCGGCCAAGCCTCTCATCCGGGACTTTCACTCTTTCTACACAATCAGAAAGGGGGAAAGCGCCGGTAGCCCTTTCCCTTTTTCTCTCTCGCCCTCTTTCAGTAAAACGAACTGTTGCCATCGAAGCCCGTTACTCTAATTAAGTTTGCGAGTTCAAAACAGAAAAGAAAGCGCGAACGAAGTTGGGGCACAGCAGACACCCAACACCGGCCAAGCCTCTCATCCGGGACTTTCACTCTTTCTACACAATCAGAAAGGGGGAAAGCGCCGGTAGCCCTTTCCCCTTTTCTCTCTCGCCCTCTTTCAGTAAAACGAACTGTTGCCATCAAAGCCCGTTACTCTAATTAAGTTTGCGAGTTCAAAACAGAAAAGAAAGCGCGAACGAAGTTGGGGCACAGCAGACACCCAACACCGGCCAAGCCTCTCATCCGGGACTTTTACTCTCCCTACACAATCAGAAAGGGGGAAAGCGCCGGTAGCCCTTTCCCCTTTTCTCTCTCGCCCTCTTTCAGTAAAACGAACTGTTGCCATCGAAGCCCGTTACTCTAATTAAGTTTGCGAGTTCAAAACAGAAAAGAAAGCGCGAACGAAGTTGGGGCACAGCAGACACCCAACACCGGCCAAGCCTCTCATCCGGGACTTTCACTCTTTCTACACAATCAGAAAGGGGGAAAGCGCCGGTAGCCCTTTCCCTTTTTCTCTCTCGCCCTCTTTCAGTAAAACGAACTGTTGCCATCGAAGCCCGTTACTCTAATTAAGTTTGCGAGTTCAAAACAGAAAAGAAAGCGCGAACGAAGTTGGGGCACAGCAGACACCCAACACCGGCCAAGCCTCTCATCCGGGACTTTCACTCTTTCTACACAATCAGAAAGGGGGAAAGCGCCGGTAGCCCTTTCCCCTTTTCTCTCTCGCCCTCTTTCAGTAAAACGAACTGTTGCCATCAAAGCCCGTTACTCTAATTAAGTTTGCGAGTTCAAAACAGAAAAGAAAGCGCGAACGAAGTTGGGGCACAGCAGACACCCAACACCGGCCAAGCCTCTCATCCGGGACTTTTACTCTCCCTACACAATCAGAAAGGGGGAAAGCGCCGGTAGCCCTTTCCCCTTTTCTCTCTCGCCCTCTTTCAGTAAAACGAACTGTTGCCATCGAAGCCCGTTACTCTAATTAAGTTTGCGAGTTCAAAACAGAAAAGAAAGCGCGAACGAAGTTGGGGCACAGCAGACACCCAACACCGGCCAAGCCTCTCATCCGGGACTTTCACTCTTTCTACACAATCAGAAAGGGGGAAAGCGCCGGTAGCCCTTTCCCCTTTTCTCTCTCGCCCTCTTTCAGTAAAACGAACTGTTGCCATCGAAGCCCGTTACTCTAATTAAGTTTGCGAGTTCAAAACAGAAAAGAAAGCGCGAACGAAGTTGGGGCACAGCAGACACCCAACACCGGCCAAGCCTCTCATCCGGGACTTTCACTCTCCCTACACAATCAGAAAGGGGGAAAGCGCCGGTAGCCCTTTCCCTTTTTCTCTCTCGCCCTCTTTCAGTAAAACGAACTGTTGCCATCGAAGCCCGTTACTCTAATTAAGTTTGCGAGTTCAAAACAGAAAAGAAAGCGCGAACGAAGTTGGGGCACAGCAGACACCCAACACCGGCCAAGCCTCTCATCCGGGACTTTCACTCTTTCTACACAATCAGAAAGGGGGAAAGCGCCGGTAGCCCTTTCCCCTTTTCTCTCTCGCCCTCTTTCAGTAAAACGAACTGTTGCCATCAAAGCCCGTTACTCTAATTAAGTTTGCGAGTTCAAAACAGAAAAGAAAGCGCGAACGAAGTTGGGGCACAGCAGACACCCAACACCGGCCAAGCCTCTCATCCGGGACTTTCACTCTTTCTACACAATCAGAAAGGGGGAAAGCGCCGGTAGCCCTTTCCCCTTTTCTCTCTCGCCCTCTTTCAGTAAAACGAACTGTTGCCATCAAAGCCCGTTACTCTAATTAAGTTTGCGAGTTCAAAACAGAAAAGAAAGCGCGAACGAAGTTGGGGCACAGCAGACACCCAACACCGGCCAAGCCTCTCATCCGGGACTTTCACTCTTTCTACACAATCAGAAAGGGGGAAAGCGCCGGTAGCCCTTTCCCCTTTTCTCTCTCGCCCTCTTTCAGTAAAACGAACTGTTGCCATCAAAGCCCGTTACTCTAATTAAGTTTGCGAGTTCAAAACAGAAAAGAAAGCGCGAACGAAGTTGGGGCACAGCAGACACCCAACACCGGCCAAGCCTCTCATCCGGGACTTTCACTCTTTCTACACAATCAGAAAGGGGGAAAGCGCCGGTAGCCCTTTCCCCTTTTCTCTCTCGCCCTCTTTCAGTAAAACGAACTGTTGCCATCAAAGCCCGTTACTCTAATTAAGTTTGCGAGTTCAAAACAGAAAAGAAAGCGCGAACGAAGTTGGGGCACAGCAGACACCCAACACCGGCCAAGCCTCTCATCCGGGACTTTCACTCTTTCTACACAATCAGAAAGGGGGAAAGCGCCGGTAGCCCTTTCCCCTTTTCTCTCTCGCCCTCTTTCAGTAAAACGAACTGTTGCCATCAAAGCCCGTTACTCTAATTAAGTTTGCAAGTTCAAAACAGAAAAGAAAGCGCGAACGAAGTTGGGGCACAGCAGACACCCAACACCGGCCAAGCCTCTCATCCGGGACTTTCACTCTTTCTACACAATCAGAAAGGGGGAAAGCGCCGGTAGCCCTTTCCCCTTTTCTCTCTCGCCCTCTTTCAGTAAAACGAACTGTTGCCATCAAAGCCCGTTACTCTAATTAAGTTTGCGAGTTCAAAACAGAAAAGAAAGCGCGAACGAAGTTGGGGCACAGCAGACACCCAACACCGGTTAAGCCTCTCATCCGGGACTTTCACTCTTTCTACACAATCAGAAAGGGGGAAAGCGCCGGTAGCCCTTTCCCCTTTTCTCTCTCGCCCTCTTTCAGTAAAACGAACTGTTGCCATCAAAGCCCGTTACTCTAATTAAGTTTGCGAGTTCAAAACAGAAAAGAAAGCGCGAACGAAGTTGGGGCACAGCAGACACCCAACACCGGCCAAGCCTCTCATCCGGGACTTTCACTCTTTCTACACAATCAGAAAGGGGGAAAGCGCCGGTAGCCCTTTCCCCTTTTCTCTCTCGCCCTCTTTCAGTAAAACGAACTGTTGCCATCGAAGCCCGTTACTCTAATTAAGTTTGCGAGTTCAAAACAGAAAAGAAAGCGCGAACGAAGTTGGGTCACAGCAGACACCCAACACCGGCCAAGCCTCTCATCCGGGACTTTCACTCTTTCTACACAATCAGAAAGGGGGAAAGCGCCGGTAGCCCTTTCCCCTTTTCTCTCTCGCCCTCTTTCAGTAAAACGAACTGTTGCCATCGAAGCCCGTTACTCTAATTAAGTTTGCGAGTTCAAAACAGAAAAGAAAGCGCGAACGAAGTTGGGGCACAGCAGACACCCAACACCGGCCAAGCCTCTCATCCGGGACTTTCACTCTTTCTACACAATCAGAAAGGGGGAAAGCGCCGGTAGCCCTTTCCCCTTTTCTCTCTCGCCCTCTTTCAGTAAAACGAACTGTTGCCATCGAAGCCCGTTACTCTAATTAAGTTTGCGAGTTCAAAACAGAAAAGAAAGCGCCAACGAAGTTGGGGCACAGCAGACACCCAACACCGGCCAAGCCTCTCATCCGGGACTTTCACTCTTTCTACACAATCAGAAAGGGGGAAAGCGCCGGTAGCCCTTTCCCCTTTTCTCTCTCGCCCTCTTTCAGTAAAACGAACTGTTGCCATCAAAGCCCGTTACTCTAATTAAGTTTGCGAGTTCAAAACAGAAAAGAAAGCGCGAACGAAGTTGGGGCACAGCAGACACCCAACACCGGCCAAGCCTCTCATCCGGGACTTTCACTCTTTCTACACAATCAGAAAGGGGGAAAGCGCCGGTAGCCCTTTCCCCTTTTCTCTCTCGCCCTCTTTCAGTAAAACGAACTGTTGCCATCGAAGCCCGTTACTCTAATTAAGTTTGCGAGTTCAAAACAGAAAAGAAAGCGCGAACGAAGTTGGGGCACAGCAGACACCCAACACCGGCCAAGCCTCTCATGCGGGACTTTCACTCTTTCTACACAATCAGAAAGGGGGAAAGCGCCGGTAGCCCTTTCCCCTTTTCTCTCTCGCCCTCTTTCAGTAAAACGAACTGTTGCCATCGAAGCCCGTTACTCTAATTAAGTTTGCGAGTTCAAAACAGAAAAGAAAGCGCGAACGAAGTTGGGGCACAGCAGACACCCAACACCGGCCAAGCCTCTCATCCGGGACTTTCACTCTTTCTACACAATCAGAAAGGGGGAAAGCGCCGGTAGCCCTTTCCCCTTTTCTCTCTCGCCCTCTTTCAGTAAAACGAACTGTTGACATCAAAGCCCGTTACTCTAATTAAGTTTGCGAGTTCAAAACAGAAAAGAAAGCGCGAACGAAGTTGGGGCACAGCAGACACCCAACACCGGCCAAGCCTCTCATCCGGGACTTTCACTCTTTCTACACAATCAGAAAGGGGGAAAGCGCCGGTAGCCCTTTCCCCTTTTCTCTCTCGCCCTCTTTCAGTAAAACGAACTGTTGCCATCAAAGCCCGTTACTCTAATTAAGTTTGCGAGTTCAAAACAGAAAAGAAAGCGCGAACGAAGTTGGGGCACAGCAGACACCCAACACCGGCCAAGCCTCTCATCCGGGACTTTCACTCTTTCTACACAATCAGAAAGGGTGAAAGCGCCGGTAGCCCTTTCCCCTTTTCTTTCTCCCCCTCTTTCAGTAAAACGAACTGTTGCCATCGAAGCCCGTTACTCTAATTAAGTTTGCGAGTTCAAAACAGAAAAGAAAGCGCGAACGAAGTTGGGGCACAGCAGACACCCAACACCGGCCAAGCCTCTCATCCGGGACTTTCACTCTTTCTACACAATCAGAAAGGGTGAAAGCGCCGGTAGCCCTTTCCCCTTTTCTCTCTCGCCCTCTTTCAGTAAAACGAACTGTTGCCATCAAAGCCCGTTACTCTAATTAAGTTTGCGAGTTCAAAACAGAAAAGAAAGCGCGAACGAAGTTGGGGCACAGCAGACACCCAACACCGGCCAAGCCTCTCATCCGGGACTTTCACTCTTTCTACACAATCAGAAAGGGTGAAAGCGCCGGTAGCCCTTTCCCCTTTTCTTTCTCCCCCTCTTTCAGTAAAACGAACTGTTGCCATCGAAGCCCGTTACTCTAATTAAGTTTGCGAGTTCAAAACAGAAAAGAAAGCGCGAACGAAGTTGGGGCACAGCAGACACCCAACACCGGCCAAGCCTCTCATCCGGGACTTTCACTCTTTCTACTCAATCAGAAAGGGGGAAAGCGCCGGTAGCCCTTTCCCCTTTTCTCTCTCGCCCTCTTTCAGTAAAACGAACTGTTGCCATCCAAGCCCGTTACTCTAATTAAGTTTGCGAGTTCAAAACAGAAAAGAAAGCGCGAACGAAGTTGGGGCACAGCAGACACCCAACACCGGCCAAGCCTCTCATCCGGGACTTTCACTCTTTCTACACAATCAGAAAGGGTGAAAGCGCCGGTAGCCCTTTCCCCTTTTCTTTCTCGCCCTCTTTCAGTAAAACGAACTGTTGCCATCCAAGCCCGTTACTCTAATTAAGTTTGCGAGTTCAAAACAGAAAAGAAAGCGCGAACGAAGTTGGGGCACAGCAGACACCCAACACCGGCCAAGCCTCTCATCCGGGACTTTCACTCTTTCTACACAATCAGAAAGGGGGAAAGCGCCGGTAGCCCTTTCCCCTTTTCTCTCTCGCCCTCTTTCAGTAAAACGAACTGTTGCCATCGAAGCCCGTTACTCTAATTAAGTTTGCGAGTTCAAAACAGAAAAGAAAGCGCGAACGAAGTTGGGGCACAGCAGACACCCAACACCGGCCAAGCCTCTCATCCGGGACTTTCACTCTTTCTACACAATCAGAAAGGGGGAAAGCGCCGGTAGCCCTTTCCCCTTTTCTCTCTCGCCCTCTTTCAGTAAAACGAACTGTTGCCATCAAAGCCCGTTACTCTAATTAAGTTTGCGAGTTCAAAACAGAAAAGAAAGCGCGAACGAAGTTGGGGCACAGCAGACACCCAACACCGGCCAAGCCTCTCATCCGGGACTTTCACTCTTTCTACACAATCAGAAAGGGTGAAAGCGCCGGTAGCCCTTTCCCCTTTTCTCTCTCGCCCTCTTTCAGTAAAACGAACTGTTGCCATCAAAGCCCGTTACTCTAATTAAGTTTGCGAGTTCAAAACAGAAAAGAAAGCGCGAACGAAGTTGGGGCACAGCAGACACCCAACACCGGCGAAGCCTCTCATCCGGGACTTTCACTCTTTCTACACAATCAGAAAGGGGGAAAGCGCCGGTAGCCCTTTCCCCTTTTCTCTCTCGCCCTCTTTCAGTAAAACGAACTGTTGCCATCCAAGCCCGTTACTCTAATTAAGTTTGCGAGTTCAAAACAGAAAAGAAAGCGCGAACGAAGTTGGGGCACAGCAGACACCCAACACCGGCCAAGCCTCTCATCCGGGACTTTCACTCTTTCTACACAATCAGAAAGGGTGAAAGCGCCGGTAGCCCTTTCCCCTTTTCTTTCTCGCCCTCTTTCAGTAAAACGAACTGTTGCCATCCAAGCCCGTTACTCTAATTAAGTTTGCGAGTTCAAAACAGAAAAGAAAGCGCGAACGAAGTTGGGGCACAGCAGACACCCAACACCGGCCAAGCCTCTCATCCGGGACTTTCACTCTTTCTACACAATCAGAAAGGGGGAAAGCGCCGGTAGCCCTTTCCCCTTTTCTCTCTCGCCCTCTTTCAGTAAAACGAACTGTTGCCATCGAAGCCCGTTACTCTAATTAAGTTTGCGAGTTCAAAACAGAAAAGAAAGCGCGAACGAAGTTGGGGCACAGCAGACACCCAACACCGGCCAAGCCTCTCATCCGGGACTTTCACTCTTTCTACACAATCAGAAAGGGGGAAAGCGCCGGTAGCCCTTTCCCCTTTTCTCTCTCGCCCTCTTTCAGTAAAACGAACTGTTGCCATCAAAGCCCGTTACTCTAATTAAGTTTGCGAGTTCAAAACAGAAAAGAAAGCGCGAACGAAGTTGGGGCACAGCAGACACCCAACACCGGCCAAGCCTCTCATCCGGGACTTTCACTCTTTCTACACAATCAGAAAGGGGGAAAGCGCCGGTAGCCCTTTCCCCTTTTCTCTCTCGCCCTCTTTCAGTAAAACGAACTGTTGCCATCGAAGCCCGTTACTCTAATTAAGTTTGCGAGTTCAAAACAGAAAAGAAAGCGCGAACGAAGTTGGGGCACAGCAGACACCCAACACCGGCCAAGCCTCTCATCCGGGACTTTCACTCTTTCTACACAATCAGAAAGGGGGAAAGCGCCGGTAGCCCTTTCCCCTTTTTCTCTCTCGCCCTCTTTCAGTAAAACGAACTGTTGCCATCGAAGCCCGTTACTCTAATTAAGTTTGCGAGTTCAAAACAGAAAAGAAAGCGCGAACGAAGTTGGGGCACAGCAGACACCCAACACCGGCCAAGCCTCTCATCCGGGACTTTCACTCTTTCTACACAATCAGAAAGGGGGAAAGCGCCGGTAGCCCTTTCCCTTTTTCTCTCTCGCCCTCTTTCAGTAAAACGAACTGTTGCCATCGAAGCCCGTTACTCTAATTAAGTTTGCGAGTTCAAAACAGAAAAGAAAGCGCGAACGAAGTTGGGGCACAGCAGACACCCAACACCGGCCAAGCCTCTCATCCGGGACTTTCACTCTTTCTACACAATCAGAAAGGGGGAAAGCGCCGGTAGCCCTTTCCCCTTTTTCTCTCTCGCCCTCTTTCAGTAAAACGAACTGTTGCCATCGAAGCCCGTTACTCTAATTAAGTTTGCGAGTTCAAAACAGAAAAGAAAGCGCGAACGAAGTTGGGGCACAGCAGACACCCAACACCGGCCAAGCCTCTCATCCGGGACTTTCACTCTTTCTACACAATCAGAAAGGGGGAAAGCGCCGGTAGCCCTTTCCCCTTTTCTCTCTCGCCCTCTTTCAGTAAAACGAACTGTTGCCATCGAAGCCCGTTACTCTAATTAAGTTTGCGAGTTCAAAACAGAAAAGAAAGCGCGAACGAAGTTGGGGCACAGCAGACACCCAACACCGGCCAAGCCTCTCATCCGGGACTTTCACTCTTTCTACACAATCAGAAAGGGGGAAAGCGCCGGTAGCCCTTTCCCCTTTTTCTCTCTCGCCCTCTTTCAGTAAAACGAACTGTTGCCATCGAAGCCCGTTACTCTAATTAAGTTTGCGAGTTCAAAACAGAAAAGAAAGCGCGAACGAAGTTGGGGCACAGCAGACACCCAACACCGGCCAAGCCTCTCATCCGGGACTTTCACTCTTTCTACACAATCAGAAAGGGTGAAAGCGCCGGTAGCCCTTTCCCCTTTTCTCTCTCGCCCTCTTTCAGTAAAACGAACTGTTGCCATCGAAGCCCGTTACTCTAATTAAGTTTGCGAGTTCAAAACAGAAAAGAAAGCGCGAACGAAGTTGGGGCACAGCAGACACCCAACACCGGCCAAGCCTCTCATCCGGGACTTTCACTCTTTCTACACAATCAGAAAGGGGGAAAGCGCCGGTAGCCCTTTCCCTTTTTCTCTCTCGCCCTCTTTCAGTAAAACGAACTGTTGCCATCGAAGCCCGTTACTCTAATTAAGTTTGCGAGTTCAAAACAGAAAAGAAAGCGCGAACGAAGTTGGGGCACAGCAGACACCCAACACCGGCCAAGCCTCTCATCCGGGACTTTCACTCTTTCTACACAATCAGGAAGGGGGAAAGCGCCGGTAGCCCTTTCCCCTTTTCTCTCTCGCCCTCTTTCAGTAAAACGAACTGTTGCCATTAAAGCCCGTTACTCTAATTAAGTTTGCGAGTTCAAAACAGAAAAGAAAGCGCGAACGAAGTTGGGGCACAGCAGACACCCAACACCGGCCAAGCCTCTCATCCGGGACTTTCACTCTTTCTACACAATCAGAAAGGGGGAAAGCGCCGGTAGCCCTTTCCCCTTTTCTCTCTCGCCCTCTTTCAGTAAAACGAACTGTTGCCATCGAAGCCCGTTACTCTAATTAAGTTTGCGAGTTCAAAACAGAAAAGAAAGCGCGAACGAAGTTGGGGCACAGCAGACACCCAACACCGGTTAAGCCTCTCATCCGGGACTTTCACTCTTTATACACAATCAGAAAGGGGGAAAGCGCCGGTAGCCCTTTCCCCTTTTCTCTCTCGCCCTCTTTCAGTAAAACGAACTGTTGCCATCGAAGCCCGTTACTCTAATTAAGTTTGCGAGTTCAAAACAGAAAAGAAAGCGCGAACGAAGTTGGGGCACAGCAGACACCCAACACCGGCCAAGCCTCTCATCCGGGACTTTCACTCTTTCTACACAATCAGAAAGGGGGAAAGCGCCGGTAGCCCTTTCCCCTTTTCTCTCTCGCCCTCTTTCAGTAAAACGAACTGTTGCCATCAAAGCCCGTTACTCTAATTAAGTTTGCGAGTTCAAAACAGAAAAGAAAGCGCGAACGAAGTTGGGGCACAGCAGACACCCAACACCGGCCAAGCCTCTCATCCGGGACTTTCACTCTTTCTACACAATCAGAAAGGGTGAAAGCGCCGGTAGCCCTTTCTCCTTTTCTCTCTCGCCCTCTTTCAGTAAAACGAACTGTTGCCATCGAAGCCCGTTACTCTAATTAAGTTTGCGAGTTCAAAACAGAAAAGAAAGCGCGAACGAAGTTGGGGCACAGCAGACACCCAACACCGGCCAAGCCTCTCATCCGGGACTTTCACTCTTTCTACACAATCAGAAAGGGGGAAAGCGCCGGTAGCCCTTTCCCCTTTTCTCTCTCGCCCTCTTTCAGTAAAACGAACTGTTGCCATCGAAGCCCGTTACTCTAATTAAGTTTGCGAGTTCAAAACAGAAAAGAAAGCGCGAACGAAGTTGGGGCACAGCAGACACCCAACACCGGCCAAGCCTCTCATCCGGGACTTTCACTCTTTCTACACAATCAGGAAGGGGGAAAGCGCCGGTAGCCCTTTCCCCTTTTCTCTCTCGCCCTCTTTCAGTAAAACGAACTGTTGCCATCGAAGCCCGTTACTCTAATTAAGTTTGCGAGTTCAAAACAGAAAAGAAAGCGCGAACGAAGTTGGGGCACAGCAGACACCCAACACCGGCCAAGCCTCTCATCCGGGACTTTCACTCTTTCTACACAATCAGAAAGGGGGAAAGCGCCGGTAGCCCTTTCCCTTTTTCTCTCTCGCCCTCTTTCAGTAAAACGAACTGTTGCCATCGAAGCCCGTTACTCTAATTAAGTTTGCGAGTTCAAAACAGAAAAGAAAGCGCGAACGAAGTTGGGGCACAGCAGACACCCAACACCGGCCAAGCCTCTCATCCGGGACTTTCACTCTTTCTACACAATCAGGAAGGGGGAAAGCGCCGGTAGCCCTTTCCCCTTTTCTCTCTCGCCCTCTTTCAGTAAAACGAACTGTTGCCATTAAAGCCCGTTACTCTAATTAAGTTTGCGAGTTCAAAACAGAAAAGAAAGCGCGAACGAAGTTGGGGCACAGCAGACACCCAACACCGGCCAAGCCTCTCATCCGGGACTTTCACTCTTTCTACACAATCAGAAAGGGGGAAAGCGCCGGTAGCCCTTTCCCCTTTTCTCTCTCGCCCTCTTTCAGTAAAACGAACTGTTGCCATCGAAGCCCGTTACTCTAATTAAGTTTGCGAGTTCAAAACAGAAAAGAAAGCGCGAACGAAGTTGGGGCACAGCAGACACCCAACACCGGTTAAGCCTCTCATCCGGGACTTTCACTCTTTCTACACAATCAGAAAGGGGGAAAGCGCCGGTAGCCCTTTCCCCTTTTCTCTCTCGCCCTCTTTCAGTAAAACGAACTGTTGCCATCGAAGCCCGTTACTCTAATTAAGTTTGCGAGTTCAAAACAGAAAAGAAAGCGCGAACGAAGTTGGGGCACAGCAGACACCCAACACCGGCCAAGCCTCTCATCCGGGACTTTCACTCTTTCTACACAATCAGAAAGGGGGAAAGCGCCGGTAGCCCTTTCCCCTTTTCTCTCTCGCCCTCTTTCAGTAAAACGAACTGTTGCCATCGAAGCCCGTTACTCTAATTAAGTT
Organism: Ixodes scapularis; assembly: GCF_016920785.2. NCBI lineage: Eukaryota > Metazoa > Arthropoda > Arachnida > Ixodida > Ixodidae > Ixodes > Ixodes scapularis. The sequence goes on along the minus strand of NW_024609838.1, from coordinate 9,692,250 downwards.
TGCGAGTTCAAAACAGAAAAGAAAGCGCGAACGAAGTTGGGGCACAGCAGACACCCAACACCGGCCAAGCCTCTCATCCGGGACTTTCACTCTTTCTACACAATCAGGAAGGGGGAAAGCGCCGGTAGCCCTTTCCCCTTTTCTCTCTCGCCCTCTTTCAGTAAAACGAACTGTTGCCATCGAAGCCCGTTACTCTAATTAAGTTTGCGAGTTCAAAACAGAAAAGAAAGCGCGAACGAAGTTGGGGCACAGCAGACACCCAACACCGGCCAAGCCTCTCATCCGGGACTTTCACTCTTTCTACACAATCAGGAAGGGGGAAAGCGCCGGTAGCCCTTTCTCCTTTTCTCTCTCGCCCTCTTTCAGTAAAACGAACTGTTGCCATCGAAGCCCGTTACTCTAATTAAGTTTGCGAGTTCAAAACAGAAAAGAAAGCGCGAACGAAGTTGGGGCACAGCAGACACCCAACACCGGCCAAGCCTCTCATCCGGGACTTTCACTCTTTCTACACAATCAGAAAGGGGGAAAGCGCCGGTAGCCCTTTCCCTTTTTCTCTCTCGCCCTCTTTCAGTAAAACGAACTGTTGCCATCGAAGCCCGTTACTCTAATTAAGTTTGCGAGTTCAAAACAGAAAAGAAAGCGCGAACGAAGTTGGGGCACAGCAGACACCCAACACCGGCCAAGCCTCTCATCCGGGACTTTCACTCTTTCTACACAATCAGGAAGGGGGAAAGCGCCGGTAGCCCTTTCCCCTTTTCTCTCTCGCCCTCTTTCAGTAAAACGAACTGTTGCCATCGAAGCCCGTTACTCTAATTAAGTTTGCGAGTTCAAAACAGAAAAGAAAGCGCGAACGAAGTTGGGGCACAGCAGACACCCAACACCGGCCAAGCCTCTCATCCGGGACTTTCACTCTTTCTACACAATCAGGAAGGGGGAAAGCGCCGGTAGCCCTTTCTCCTTTTCTCTCTCGCCCTCTTTCAGTAAAACGAACTGTTGCCATCGAAGCCCGTTACTCTAATTAAGTTTGCGAGTTCAAAACAGAAAAGAAAGCGCGAACGAAGTTGGGGCACAGCAGACACCCAACACCGGCCAAGCCTCTCATCCGGGACTTTCACTCTTTCTACACAATCAGAAAGGGGGAAAGCGCCGGTAGCCCTTTCTCCTTTTCTCTCTCGCCCTCTTTCAGTAAAACGAACTGTTGCCATCGAAGCCCGTTACTCTAATTAAGTTTGCGAGTTCAAAACAGAAAAGAAAGCGCGAACGAAGTTGGGGCACAGCAGACACCCAACACCGGCCAAGCCTCTCATCCGGGACTTTCACTCTTTCTACACAATCAGGAAGGGGGAAAGCGCCGGTAGCCCTTTCCCCTTTTCTCTCTCGCCCTCTTTCAGTAAAACGAACTGTTGCCATCGAAGCCCGTTACTCTAATTAAGTTTGCGAGTTCAAAACAGAAAAGAAAGCGCGAACGAAGTTGGGGCACAGCAGACACCCAACACCGGCCAAGCCTCTCATCCGGGACTTTCACTCTTTCTACACAATCAGAAAGGGGGAAAGCGCCGGTAGCCCTTTCCCTTTTTCTCTCTCGCCCTCTTTCAGTAAAACGAACTGTTGCCATCGAAGCCCGTTACTCTAATTAAGTTTGCGAGTTCAAAACAGAAAAGAAAGCGCGAACGAAGTTGGGGCACAGCAGACACCCAACACCGGCCAAGCCTCTCATCCGGGACTTTCACTCTTTCTACACAATCAGGAAGGGGGAAAGCGCCGGTAGCCCTTTCCCCTTTTCTCTCTCGCCCTCTTTCAGTAAAACGAACTGTTGCCATTAAAGCCCGTTACTCTAATTAAGTTTGCGAGTTCAAAACAGAAAAGAAAGCGCGAACGAAGTTGGGGCACAGCAGACACCCAACACCGGCCAAGCCTCTCATCCGGGACTTTCACTCTTTCTACACAATCAGAAAGGGGGAAAGCGCCGGTAGCCCTTTCCCCTTTTCTCTCTCGCCCTCTTTCAGTAAAACGAACTGTTGCCATCGAAGCCCGTTACTCTAATTAAGTTTGCGAGTTCAAAACAGAAAAGAAAGCGCGAACGAAGTTGGGGCACAGCAGACACCCAACACCGGTTAAGCCTCTCATCCGGGACTTTCACTCTTTCTACACAATCAGAAAGGGGGAAAGCGCCGGTAGCCCTTTCCCCTTTTCTCTCTCGCCCTCTTTCAGTAAAACGAACTGTTGCCATCGAAGCCCGTTACTCTAATTAAGTTTGCGAGTTCAAAACAGAAAAGAAAGCGCGAACGAAGTTGGGGCACAGCAGACACCCAACACCGGCCAAGCCTCTCATCCGGGACTTTCACTCTTTCTACACAATCAGAAAGGGGGAAAGCGCCGGTAGCCCTTTCCCCTTTTCTCTCTCGCCCTCTTTCAGTAAAACGAACTGTTGCCATCGAAGCCCGTTACTCTAATTAAGTTTGCGAGTTCAAAACAGAAAAGAAAGCGCGAACGAAGTTGGGGCACAGCAGACACCCAACACCGGCCAAGCCTCTCATCCGGGACTTTCACTCTTTCTACACAATCAGAAAGGGGGAAAGCGCCGGTAGCCCTTTCCCCTTTTCTCTCTCGCCCTCTTTCAGTAAAACGAACTGTTGCCATCGAAGCCCGTTACTCTAATTAAGTTTGCGAGTTCAAAACAGAAAAGAAAGCGCGAACGAAGTTGGGGCACAGCAGACACCCAACACCGGCCAAGCCTCTCATCCGGGACTTTCACTCTTTCTACACAATCAGGAAGGGGGAAAGCGCCGGTAGCCCTTTCCCCTTTTCTCTCTCGCCCTCTTTCAGTAAAACGAACTGTTGCCATCGAAGCCCGTTACTCTAATTAAGTTTGCGAGTTCAAAACAGAAAAGAAAGCGCGAACGAAGTTGGGGCACAGCAGACACCCAACACCGGCCAAGCCTCTCATCCGGGACTTTCACTCTTTCTACACAATCAGGAAGGGGGAAAGCGCCGGTAGCCCTTTCCCTTTTTCTCTCTCGCCCTCTTTCAGTAAAACGAACTGTTGCCATCGAAGCCCGTTACTCTAATTAAGTTTGCGAGTTCAAAACAGAAAAGAAAGCGCGAACGAAGTTGGGGCACAGCAGACACCCAACACCGGCCAAGCCTCTCATCCGGGACTTTCACTCTTTCTACACAATCAGAAAGGGGGAAAGCGCCGGTAGCCCTTTCCCCTTTTCTCTCTCGCCCTCTTTCAGTAAAACGAACTGTTGCCATTAAAGCCCGTTACTCTAATTAAGTTTGCGAGTTCAAAACAGAAAAGAAAGCGCGAACGAAGTTGGGGCACAGCAGACACCCAACACCGGCCAAGCCTCTCATCCGGGACTTTCACTCTTTCTACACAATCAGAAAGGGGGAAAGCGCCGGTAGCCCTTTCCCCTTTTCTCTCTCGCCCTCTTTCAGTAAAACGAACTGTTGCCATCGAAGCCCGTTACTCTAATTAAGTTTGCGAGTTCAAAACAGAAAAGAAAGCGCGAACGAAGTTGGGGCACAGCAGACACCCAACACCGGCCAAGCCTCTCATCCGGGACTTTCACTCTTTCTACACAATCAGAAAGGGGGAAAGCGCCGGTAGCCCTTTCCCCTTTTCTCTCTCGCCCTCTTTCAGTAAAACGAACTGTTGCCATCAAAGCCCGTTACTCTAATTAAGTTTGCGAGTTCAAAACAGAAAAGAAAGCGCGAACGAAGTTGGGGCACAGCAGACACCCAACACCGGCCAAGCCTCTCATCCGGGACTTTCACTCTTTCTACACAATCAGAAAGGGGGAAAGCGCCGGTAGCCCTTTCCCCTTTTCTCTCTCGCCCTCTTTCAGTAAAACGAACTGTTGCCATCGAAGCCCGTTACTCTAATTAAGTTTGCGAGTTCAAAACAGAAAAGAAAGCGCGAACGAAGTTGGGGCACAGCAGACACCCAACACCGGCCAAGCCTCTCATCCGGGACTTTCACTCTTTCTACACAATCAGAATGGGGGAAAGCGCCGGTAGCCCTTTCCCCTTTTCTCTCTCGCCCTCTTTCAGTAAAACGAACTGTTGCCATCGAAGCCCGTTACTCTAATTAAGTTTGCGAGTTCAAAACAGAAAAGAAAGCGCGAACGAAGTTGGGGCACAGCAGACACCCAACACCGGCCAAGCCTCTCATCCGGGACTTTCACTCTTTCTACACAATCAGAAAGGGGGAAAGCGCCGGTAGCCCTTTCCCCTTTTCTCTCTCGCCCTCTTTCAGTAAAACGAACTGTTGCCATCGAAGCCCGTTACTCTAATTAAGTTTGCGAGTTCAAAACAGAAAAGAAAGCGCGAACGAAGTTGGGGCACAGCAGACACCCAACACCGGCCAAGCCTCTCATCCGGGACTTTCACTCTTTCTACACAATCAGAAAGGGGGAAAGCGCCGGTAGCCCTTTCCCCTTTTCTCTCTCGCCCTCTTTCAGTAAAACGAACTGTTGCCATCCAAGCCCGTTACTCTACTTAAGTTTGCGAGTTCAAAACAGAAAAGAAAGCGCGAACGAAGTTGGGGCACAGCAGACACCCAACACCGGCCAAGCCTCTCATCCGGGACTTTCACTCTTTCTACACAATCAGAAAGGGGGAAAGCGCCGGTAGCCCTTTCCCCTTTTCTCTCTCGCCCTCTTTCAGTAAAACGAACTGTTGCCATCAAAGCCCGTCACTCTAATTAAGTTTGCGAGTTCAAAACAGAAAAGAAAGCGCGAACGAAGTTGGGGCACAGCAGACACCCAACACCGGCCAAGCCTCTCATCCGGGACTTTCACTCTTTCTACACAATCAGAAAGGGGGAAAGCGCCGGTAGCCCTTTCCCCTTTTCTCTCTCGCCCTCTTTCAGTAAAACGAACTGTTGCCATCGAAGCCCGTTACTCTAATTAAGTTTGCGAGTTCAAAACAGAAAAGAAAGCGCGAACGAAGTTGGGGCACAGCAGACACCCAACACCGGCCAAGCCTCTCATCCGGGACTTTCACTCTTTCTACACAATCAGAAAGGGGGAAAGCGCCGGTAGCCCTTTCCCCTTTTCTCTCTCGCCCTCTTTCAGTAAAACGAACTGTTGCCATCGAAGCCCGTTACTCTAATTAAGTTTGCGAGTTCAAAACAGAAAAGAAAGCGCGAACGAAGTTGGGGCACAGCAGACACCCAACACCGGCCAAGCCTCTCATCCGGGACTTTCACTCTTTCTACACAATCAGAAAGGGGGAAAGCGCCGGTAGCCCTTTCCCCTTTTCTCTCTCGCCCTCTTTCAGTAAAACGAACTGTTGCCATCAAAGCCCGTTACTCTAATTAAGTTTGCGAGTTCAAAACAGAAAAGAAAGCGCGAACGAAGTTGGGGCACAGCAGACACCCAACACCGGCCAAGCCTCTCATCCGGGACTTTCACTCTTTCTACACAATCAGAAAGGGGGAAAGCGCCGGTAGCCCTTTCCCCTTTTCTCTCTCGCCCTCTTTCAGTAAAACGAACTGTTGCCATCCAAGCCCGTTACTCTAATTAAGTTTGCGAGTTCAAAACAGAAAAGAAAGCGCGAACGAAGTTGGGGCACAGCAGACACCCAACACCGGCCAAGCCTCTCATCCGGGACTTTCACTCTTTCTACACAATCAGAAAGGGGGAAAGCGCCGGTAGCCCTTTCCCCTTTTCTCTCTCGCCCTCTTTCAGTAAAACGAACTGTTGCCATCGAAGCCCGTTACTCTAATTAAGTTTGCGAGTTCAAAACAGAAAAGAAAGCGCGAACGAAGTTGGGGCACAGCAGACACCCAACACCGGCCAAGCCTCTCATCCGGGACTTTCACTCTTTCTACACAATCAGAAAGGGGGAAAGCGCCGGTAGCCCTTTCCCCTTTTCTCTCTCGCCCTCTTTCAGTAAAACGAACTGTTGCCATCAAAGCCCGTTACTCTAATTAAGTTTGCGAGTTCAAAACAGAAAAGAAAGCGCGAACGAAGTTGGGGCACAGCAGACACCCAACACCGGCCAAGCCTCTCATCCGGGACTTTCACTCTTTCTACACAATCAGAAAGGGGGAAAGCGCCGGTAGCCCTTTCCCCTTTTCTCTCTCGCCCTCTTTCAGTAAAACGAACTGTTGCCATCAAAGCCCGTTACTCTAATTAAGTTTGCGAGTTCAAAACAGAAAAGAAAGCGCGAACGAAGTTGGGGCACAGCAGACACCCAACACCGGCCAAGCCTCTCATCCGGGACTTTCACTCTTTCTACACAATCAGAAAGGGGGAAAGCGCCGGTAGCCCTTTCCCCTTTTCTCTCTCGCCCTCTTTCAGTAAAACGAACTGTTGCCATCGAAGCCCGTTACTCTAATTAAGTTGGCGAGTTCAAAACAGAAAAGAAAGCGCGAACGAAGTTGGGGCACAGCAGACACCCAACACCGGCCAAGCCTCTCATCCGGGACTTTCACTCTTTCTACACAATCAGAAAGGGGGAAAGCGCCGGTAGCCCTTTCCACTTTTCTCTCTCGCCCTCTTTCAGTAAAACGAACTGTTGCCATCAAAGCCCGTTACTCTAATTAAGTTTGCGAGTTCAAAACAGAAAAGAAAGCGCGAACGAAGTTGGGGCACAGCAGACACCCAACACCGGCCAAGCCTCTCATCCGGGACTTTCACTCTTTCTACACAATCAGAAAGGGGGAAAGCGCCGGTAGCCCTTTCCCCTTTTCTCTCTCGCCCTCTTTCAGTAAAACGAACTGTTGCCATCCAAGCCCGTTACTCTAATCAAGTTTGCGAGTTCAAAACAGAAAAGAAAGCGCGAACGAAGTTGGGGCACAGCAGACACCCAACACCGGCCAAGCCTCTCATCCGGGATTTCACTCTTTCTACACAATCAGAAAGGGGGAAAGCGCCGGTAGCCCTTTCCCCTTTTCTCTCTCGCCCTCTTTCAGTAAAACGAACTGTTGCCATCAAAGCCCGTTACTCTAATTAAGTTTGCGAGTTCAAAACAGAAAAGAAAGCGCGAACGAAGTTGGGGCACAGCAGACACCCAACACCGGCCAAGCCTCTCATCCGGGACTTTCACTCTTTCTACACAATCAGAAAGGGGGAAAGCGCCGGTAGCCCTTTCCCCTTTTCTCTCTCGCCCTCTTTCAGTAAAACGAACTGTTGCCATCGAAGCCCGTTACTCTAATTAAGTTTGCGAGTTCAAAACAGAAAAGAAAGCGCGAACGAAGTTGGGGCACAGCAGACACCCAACACCGGCCAAGCCTCTCATCCGGGACTTTCACTCTTTCTACACAATCAGAAAGGGGGAAAGCGCCGGTAGCCCTTTCCCCTTTTCTCTCTCGCCCTCTTTCAGTAAAACGAACTGTTGCCATCAAAGCCCGTTACTCTAATTAAGTTTGCGAGTTCAAAACAGAAAAGAAAGCGCGAACGAAGTTGGGGCACAGCAGACACCCAACACCGGCCAATCCTCTCATCCGGGACTTTCACTCTTTCTACACAATCAGAAAGGGGGAAAGCGCCGGTAGCCCTTTCCCCTTTTCTCTCTCGCCCTCTTTCAGTAAAACGAACTGTTGCCATCAAAGCCCGTTACTCTAATTAAGTTTGCGAGTTCAAAACAGAAAAGAAAGCGCGAACGAAGTTGGGGCACAGCAGACACCCAACACCGGCCAAGCCTCTCATCCGGGACTTTCACTCTTTCTACACAATCAGAAAGGGGGAAAGCGCCGGTAGCCCTTTCCCCTTTTCTCTCTCGCCCTCTTTCAGTAAAACGAACTGTTGCCATCGAAGCCCGTTACTCTAATTAAGTTTGCGAGTTCAAAACAGAAAAGAAAGCGCGAACGAAGTTGGGGCACAGCAGACACCCAACACCGGCCAAGCCTCTCATCCGGGACTTTCACTCTTTCTACACAATCAGAAAGGGGGAAAGCGCCGGTAGCCCTTTCCCCTTTTCTCTCTCGCCCTCTTTCAGTAAAACGAACTGTTGCCATCAAAGCCCGTTACTCTAATTAAGTTTGCGAGTTCAAAACAGAAAAGAAAGCGCAAACGAAGTTGGGGCACAGCAGACACCCAACACCGGCCAAGCCTCTCATCCGGGACTTTCACTCTTTCTACACAATCAGAAAGGGGGAAAGCGCCGGTAGCCCTTTCCCCTTTTCTCTCTCGCCCTCTTTCAGTAAAACGAACTGTTGCCATCAAAGCCCGTTACTCTAATTAAGTTTGCGAGTTCAAAACAGAAAAGAAAGCGCGAACGAAGTTGGGGCACAGCAGACACCCAACACCGGCCAAGCCTCTCATCCGGGACTTTCACTCTTTCTACACAATCAGAAAGGGGGAAAGCGCCGGTAGCCCTTTCCCCTTTTCTCTCTCGCCCTCTTTCAGTAAAACGAACTGTTGCCATCGAAGCCCGTTACTCTAATTAAGTTTGCGAGTTCAAAACAGAAAAGAAAGCGCGAACGAAGTTGGGGCACAGCAGACACCCAACACCGGCCAAGCCTCTCATCCGGGACTTTCACTCTTTCTACACAATCAGAAAGGGGGAAAGCGCCGGTAGCCCTTTCCCCTTTTCTCTCTCGCCCTCTTTCAGTAAAACGAACTGTTGCCATCAAAGCCCGTTACTCTAATTAAGTTTGCGAGTTCAAAACAGAAAAGAAAGCGCAAACGAAGTTGGGGCACAGCAGACACCCAACACCGGCCAAGCCTCTCATCCGGGACTTTCACTCTTTCTACACAATCAGAAAGGGGGAAAGCGCCGGTAGCCCTTTCCCCTTTTCTCTCTCGCCCTCTTTCAGTAAAACGAACTGTTGCCATCAAAGCCCGTTACTCTAATTAAGTTTGCGAGTTCAAAACAGAAAAGAAAGCGCGAACGAAGTTGGGGCACAGCAGACACCCAACACCGGCCAAGCCTCTCATCCGGGACTTTCACTCTTTCTACACAATCAGAAAGGGGGAAAGCGCCGGTAGCCCTTTCCCCTTTTCTCTCTCGCCCTCTTTCAGTAAAACGGTCTATACTCACAAAAGCCTGGCATTTCGTCGACAGAGGAGTGCCCAGTCGCATGTTTGGAGCGCGAGGATCTGGCAGCACAGAGCGTCAAAGAGCCATTTCTCGGGATGGATGGGTGAAAGGATGAATCCGGCTGAGCCCTTTGGATCGGGCGGTAGCTTGCGCCACCTAGCCATTTTGTTTTACCATTTAAGCTTTTCGCAGGTTCCCCGTTTAACATTTAAGCTAAGCGGGTAACCTGGACGTCAGCGCACAGCTTTTGCAGCGGCGAGGACACGAAACACACTTTTTCGCTCGGGAGAAGTGTGTTTCGGCGTCTCGCCGCAGCGGGGCGCCAGTCACGTGGCTCTCCTTTCATCCGTTGTGTGCCGCTCCACCTTTTTCATTTCGGCGGCCGCTTCTCTTGGCGATCTGCCAGGCTTTGCCAGTATATAGGAGGCTAAAACAAAAGACACGGAGTTCGCTGCAGTCATGATGGCATAATTATCTGCGTGCGGACACACTTTAATAAGCGTGTTCGAATCATGGTACATATCTATGATTCGAACATGTCTGCATACTGTTTTTGAATGTTCAATACGACAGGATTGTCGTACGAGGAAGAAATGCGCCGACCACTTTCTGACGATTCCAATGGATGAGTGTTTGGCGCTAGGCACACGAAGAAGAAGCGCTGCATGGAGGGATCTCTGATTTCTGTAGAACCTGATGTACTCATTGATAGCCTCTAAAAGGGAAGGGCGTCTTGGTCATTACGGCTCCGCTGTCAATTATGAGACTGCTGCACTTGCGGACTAGAACGTCGAAGGCCTTTGTCTTCTATGCGGGTTGCACACGTGAGTATTTCCACCCCGACCAATATGAGCAAAATTACGACTCCTGAATGGCGCGTTTGGATGTGTTGGAAAGAACGAACCGCGAAGCAAGAAGCCTGAGATTTTCCTAAGCGAGGCAGGTGCGACCCCGAACCAATAGCCTAATTTTTCTACTAAGGAATTATTCCGTACAACCAAACAGAAGGTTTTGTGTGTTTATGGAGAATATTTCTTGAAACTCGAAGCAATCCGCTAGAGCTACCTTTACAGTGACAAACCCAAAAACTGGGACTAAATAGAACAAAAGGACAAGCGCATCGTCTAAAAACAAATGTTCCCAATTCAGGTTTATTATTAGAGCGCAGCTCTTAGGCGCCCGTTTCCGGCTTGAGCGGCGTCGCCGTCGCCGTCGGCGTAACTGTGCGGTGCATTATGGGACGCGTGGCGTCAGTGACGTCACCGATGACGTCATCAGTGACGATTACGTCATCGTTATGAGTCACGTGACGTCACTGATGGCTTCGCTGATGACGTCATCGTCATGTGACCTCACAGGGGTCACGTGACGCCACGGGGTAACGTGACACTCGTCAGGTGACGTGACCCTCGTGAGGCGACGGCGACACCGCTCGGAGGGAGGAGTAGCAGGCAGGAAGAGGAGGTGAGAAGGAGGGAGAAGGGCTATGCGCTCTCCTCAGTACCCTTTCATCCTCTTCCTCAGGAGCTGCGCTCTGATTCCGCGTTAAGGCACGACCACATTGGCGTCGCGGAGGCCTGCGGCGTGACGGTCGGCGGGGCCAGCTGCCGACCAAAACCAGTTTTCGGCTTCAGCGGTGCGACGTATGGCACCGCAGAGCCAACCGCTCCTTGCGCGGTTCAGAGCTCGCCGCTGCTTGCCGCAGAAGAGAGGAGCCAATGGGAGGTGGCGTAGATAGTGACGTTGCGATGCCATGGCAACGCACAAGCCGGTCCTCCGCGCGTCTTTCACGTTCCGAAAAACGTAGCGTTGTTTCGTGTCGTCTGCTATCCCTATTTCCCCCCGATGCCTTCCCCAACGAAGTGGTTTCTTGAAACTCTACGACTGTTTCCATTTTTATATAATGCCGCGCGCGCTGGCCAAGTAGGCAGCGCGCGCGTGGCCTAATGGTTATCGCGCCTGCCTCCCACGCGAAAAGCTAGGGTTCGAATCCTGGGAGCGACGTGTCTTTTGTTTATTCCTCTAATTTAGTGTTCTGGAGAATTCGAGAATCATGTTGCTTGTTCCAGACCCGAATGTTCCACGCGTCGAAGTTCCTACGCCGATTATTCCAGAAGACCACGCATGTACTATCGTGGACACTGTTAGCTATAACGCCGCAGCGGCGGCCGTCCCGTACCCCCAGCGCCTCATAGCAGGCGCCGTCCGAAACTCCGCGCATGCGCCGTGTGGCGGACTCGCTCTTCCCGTTTGCGAGCACACCCTCGCTTTGTCGTCTGCTAGGCGCAGAGCGGGCGATGCCACAGTGCTGCTCGTCTGGTACCCTGGCCCTAGCGAACTGGTCTCAAACTTATTGAAAACCAGCGATTTCGATTGGGGGAGATTGCAAAGTCATTGGGGCATTAACCCTGTCTACGTATTTTTTTTTTTTTTTGCTTTTTCAGAAACAGGATTTCGCAATGCATCTTTCACAATATGCGCTCGCAAACCAGTATGAGCGCAGCAGGTGTGATACAGAAATACACTTATACTCCGTTTCACCTAAAGTCCGAATGCAGCGTATGCTGCAAAACGACATAGCCAATCAAATAGCGCAAAGGTGCAATATCACGGAGTGCATCACCGGGGGACGCAGTAAAGTGCAAAAAGTGAGTTTTTGTCGCTTTTGGTTGGCCCTATCGTCTCGCAACGTCCGCTGCGCTTAGACCTAAAGTGAAACGGAGTATAACTGCAAATTTGTCTCATAAAAAAAAAAAAAAAAAGTCTACCGTGATATTACAATTTGGGGCGACGATTATCCTTAGCCAGCGGAGTCAGGGAATCAACCGTGGACGCGGTGGTTTGCTGAACCGTGTTCAGGGAAAATTGGCAAGCACTGTGGTGTCGTCTGCTCTGTGCCTAGCAGACGACAAAGCGAGGGTGTGCTCGCAGGCGGGAAGAGCGAGTCCGCCACACGGCGCATGCGCGGGGTTTCGGACGGCGCCTGCTATGAGGCGCTGGGGGTACGGGACGGCCGCCGCTGCCGTGCTATAGCTAACAGTGTCCACGATAGTACATAAGGGGCTCCGCGTGGCGAGCCGCAGTAAGTTTCGCCCTAGCGTTCGATTCTGCTGCTACGCCGACTTCGACGCCCGCGACGCTCTGTTATTATCTTTTGTACCCTTTTATTTTTGGCACAAGTTCGCCACATTAAACATTTATTTATTCCTGTTTATTTCTTGTTTATTAGTCACCACCCGTGACAATAACAAGACGCTGCCAGACTACCTTGATAATGACGCTAAGAACAACCGCTGTGAAATTATCGGAGAGGAATTCGGAATTACAAGTGAGTTTCTCTGTGGCACTTGTTGCATGTCGTCTGTGTTGTGACGGATGTCGTGTTGATTTGGTGACACCTTCGAAAGTAGCCTTCATCTCTGGCGCGCCGCCGGGGCAGCAAAGCACTGACCCCTTCGGTGTTTCGGTAGAAACAACTCGGCCGGATCCAACACCTGTACCTCCTTCCCTTCAGAGCGCGGCGACGTCGCAAGATCAACGAGCAGGCTAGGATAATCACATTCACGCTGATCATAGGTCATCATGGACGCCTACCATGTAGGCAGCGAGTGCGGTTTCGGTGCTGATATATGCGCAAGATGAGAGCCGAAACGGAAGTATCTAACGAAGAGCCGACGACGAAAGAGCGAAAAATCCGACGGGTGGCGCGCGCGCGATCGCGAGAGCCAGTGCTGTCACGTGACGCCCGCAAAACGGAGGCCAATATGGACTCCCCGCGTTGGGACGGCGGACGGCGGTGCCGCCCGGCGGCGCCGTTCACGCTAGTGTGGTCAGGCCTTTACAGGGAGTTGTAAACGGCTTTCATTATTATGAAGTTTGTTCACCAGCTCGCATGTGTTCCTTTTAGAGCTCAGCTCTTAGGCGCCCTTCTCCGGCTTGAGCGGCGTCGGCGTCGCCGTCGGCGTAACCGCGTGGTGCATTATGGGACGCGTGACGTAACTGATGACATCGTCATTGTCACTGATGACTTCATCGGCATCCGCACCGTCACTGATGACGTCATCAGTGACGTCACTGATGACGTCATCGGCATCCGCATCGTCATTATCCCCGATGACGTCATAGGCAGGATGAGGAGGTGAGGAGGAGGGAGGAAGGATATACCTTCCCCTCAGTACCCTTCCCCTCCTCCTCCTCAAGGGCTGCGCTCTAATCCGGCGTTACAGGCACTTGTAAACGGCTTCCATATTTGCCTTTCACATTTAAAGTTTTTTTTCTGTAAAACGTTAAAGTGTTGGCAAATTGGAAACTTTAAAATTTAATTACATTTTCGGGGAACGTGATCCGTAAACGTCGTTCTAAAAATTTTGCCGGCTTAAATTTGTTTGAGGGAAAGGGAAGAGAGAGGGAGAGACTGCGAGAGTATGAGGGTTGGCTGAAAGCGAAGAACAACTATACATTTTTTGATTAATCACTACTTTGTGTGTGTGTGTGTGTGCGTGCGTGCGTGCGTGTGTGTTTGTGTGTGTGTGTCATTGGATTGGACAAAATGAGCTGACAGCACAGAGCCGATCTTCTTTTTAAAACAGACGCGTGTAACAGAAGTTTGAAAAAAAAAAAAAAGCTGAGACATATTGTATGTTTCAGGGACCATTCTTAGGCAGATAGGAAATAAATGTATAAAATAAAATTAACACGACAATCGAATTAAGCCTACGTTCGTTAGCGGCGCGAACGCAGAACTGGACGCAACGATAATAATCCCTGAAGAAGGGGAACAAGGGGGGGGGGGGGGGGACAAAGGACAATACAAATCTCCAAGACAGCAAGACAAAATGAGACAACGAGTAACTTTGATAGTCACCAAACGGTCGATAAGACAAGCGTTAGCGCGCGGTCCGAGGCTTTTCCCGTCATCTCGTCAGATGGATGCATACCCGATAAAAACCGCCGATTACTGTTTCTATAGCCTTTGTCGTCATAGCCGTACGTCCAAAAGCGAGCTGCTCAGCTCTACGTGCTGCAGGGATTTCCCATCTTACACCGTATAGTCCAGGAGGTCACATTTAAGTTGTACGAACGTCTGCACGGTGAGGCGGGACGTCTCACGCTTTTCTGCCTCGCGGAGGCCTAAACCATCCCAGAGTTGTCCAGCTCGGTGCCGGATCCAAGGGGCAGGGCCTCTAGGGCCGCAGCCTCTGAATAGATTGCAGCAATAACACATCATACAAGACAGAGTCTGCCGACACATTCCGAGGAGTTCCTCTTCCTCACATATAGGACGCTGCTGTCACATTGGTCATACGAAAAACTGTTTGCACACACATGCTCGAAGCGCACATGTATGTATGAAGCTAACCTTTCCCGAAACATTAACTTACGCGTGTTCGTGCAGATAATTCGGTCACAACGTCTGCATCGAATAACGTGTCTTTTGCACCATGTGTACGAGCAGTGTGAACCCGGCGTGCCATATCTTTGCCCGATGCTAGAGCGAATGAAATGCGCTGTAGAGAGGTTTTCTGTTTCCTGCCGTTCTCAATCACGTGGGTGTCGTATCTGGTATGCGGGACGAAAAAATAATAAAACATTTCAAACTGGAGTAGGCGAGAAAATATAGGTGATGCAAAACAAGAATGTACGACAACCACGCCTTTTAGAGCGCAGCCCTTGGGCGCCCGTTTACGGGATGAGCGGCGTCGCCGTCGCCGTAACCGCGCGTTGCATTATGGGACGTTTCCCATAATGACGTCACGTGAATGAATGTGACGTCGCGTCAAATTTAGCGGAAAAACGTTTCCGCTAAATTTAGCGGGGAAATCAACGTCACGTGACGTCAACACCAATTCAGTTACCCCGCTAAATTTAGCGGGAAAATTTTTGGTAAATTTTGTGCTAAATTTAACAGGAAAATGTTGGTAGATTTCCCGCTAAATGGGAGCAGAGCAGCAGAGGAGGAGGGGAGGAGGAGGAGGGGGAGCATACCAAAGCTTTCCTCCGTAGCCCCCCCCCCCCTCCTCCTCAAGAGCTGCGCTCTAATTCGGATTACAGAGAATAGTAAACGTCCTTCATTTCATTTCGTAAACACCTTCCGGTTGCGTGGAGAGACCAAAACGATGTTACCGCATACCAAAAGTGACGACATTCAAGATGGTTGCGCACTTGTGGATAAGCTGTGTACATGCCGCTGGCAAGTGAAGAAAGGCGTGACCGTGTTCAGCTCCGTGATTGGCTCTTCGTCTCCCTTCTTCGGCTGATTGCGGATTCTCATTGGCTAGGAAGGGATAATTAGACGGGCCGCCTCGCTCTGTGCTTCCGAAGCAGGGACGAGAAACGCGAGGCCTTGGTTCCCTCTCCACGGCATCTAAGCACACCGCTGTTCATTGGCCGCGGGCCGACAAGCATAAGTGATTATGTAGACCAAGTGGGAAGGGGAGCGAATCGACAGCCACTAAAGTCGGGCTCACACTGCCTATATACAGCGAACAAAAGACAGTCTGCAAACATCAGTCACTGCGATATCCGTGTGGTTAGAATGCCGCGCGTGCCAAGTTTCTCCTTATTGAACTCGATCGTTGCCATGCGGCATTCGAAGAACGAATACACATTATAAAAAATACAGTCTGCACACACTGTCCGAAGTGTTTCTCTTCCTTGCGTGATGCTGTTGTCACACTGGTCGTACGAAAAACTGTTTGCACACATGTTCGACATACTCTGTATGAAGCAAACATGCCTTATACCCTATAGTTACATGAGCGCTCTTAGCTGTCAGGAAGACAACAACAGTTGAATCGGCCAAAGTTGTCATACTTGAGGCGCAGTTGATTCTGTCACCATGTCTGCAGTGGACACTGTTTCTTGTGCACGATGCATGAGCAGTCTGCCTGCGGGTACATTACCCGACCCTTTGTGTGACGTCACCAGGTAGAGTAAGCAGGCCTTGACAGTATCTAGGTGGTGTTCATGAAATACACTGCCCCCACCCACGTTGCATTATTATTTATTTCTGCGTAAAGTGCTGATTTGCTCCTGAAAACTTGGAGGACTCATAAGTTTCGCCTTTAGGGGTGGAACGTGATAGCAAAACATATAAACGTATAAACTCCCTCTTGCTCCCCAGCAGTGCAGTTGTGCCTTGCGTGATTGAGTTAGTAGCATGTCTTGTTCGCAATCAAAGAGTCGTTAGTTCGAATCCCGCCTAAAATTCTTCAAATATTTCTTTAAAGCAAACGACTATTAATTCTCCTTGCATGTCGTGCTGTTTAATCACTTTCATTCCACGCGTGAACTCACGTTTCACGTGAGCGTTGTGGCTTGTTTGAAATTCCCGCGCGAGGTTATGTGGCTGTGACGTCATGATGCTATCGACCAATCCTGGATATTAGCGCGCGCTACCGTCGCCCGCTTTTCAGCGACACGTTCTCCTTAACGGAGTTACAAAAAAAAAAAAAAAGAAGAAAAAAAAAAAAGCAATCCGAGCGAAATGTTTTGAGTGACATTAGAGATTACGACGGACTCGCTTTTACCAGCCTCACAGGAAGTTTGTTGATAGGCGGAACTTTTCAGCGCGCTATCAACCAGATAACGACCGGCTAGTCGGACGCAAATAGCACGAGCCAAGTTTACTTTTCCCCGCCTATGCGAAAACAAAACAAAAGTTTTAAAAATACCGAAAAAAAATTACCCACGAAACACCTCGTTCGTCGTGCGATGCGTAAGTCACCAAGTTCTGGAATAAGGAGTGGTGTATTTGCTAATCTGTACAGTTTGACCGATTTAAACCTACACGCGAATGTAAGAAATGGATGAAAATACTTTAAAATGAAAGCCACGATCCAATTATTTTCAATGACAGCTCAACAGGGAGTGGCTGAATGTCTTCGCGATTCATGCTCCGTAATACCGCCAGGTTTCGCTAAAACAGGAAGGAACAGAGGCAAGCGAAGGGGGTTATTTCGAAAGCAGCGCCACTCAGGGGTCCTAGCTGCCGTACGCAGAACCACCTGCCGGAGACCATACGCTTTTTTGCGTTTTGTAAAATAATAAATAAAAAATGTTTTTTTTTTGTTTTTTTGCGTAGTTCCTCGTTCCTCTCTACCAGAGTTGGAAGTAATTCGTAGCAAGCAACGGGTTTACTTGTAATTAATTACTTTTCTTGAAATTTAGTAATTATTATGTTACTTTTTTGAAAATGTAATTTGTTATGTAATCTCATTACTTTTTCAGTAATGAATTACTGAAATTGCTCGTTAGAATCCTTCCGTCCCTTCCAAGGGGAGATAGAGTGGAATAGGGCGATGCAACCATTGCAACGGCCTGGATAGAGAAAGCAAAGGAACTCACAGAAATGCCGACAGCCCAGCCAGAGCCCGTTTCTGGTCTCGTTCGTACGGTCAGCCAGGCTGAGAGGATTTGAGGCAACAGGTCTCGTCTTCTTGGAGAGCGAACGGACTTTTTCGAGCTCACAAAAGAGCAGAAAACTAATGGGTCATAAAACCGACGCGTGAGGTTCGTGAGGAGTAGGACCGTGGGCACCGTGACCGTGGTGCGTATGCACCCCTCCCTCCCCCCTCTACCCTCATCTTTTCCTTTCCCACCTCTCTGCGTCTTGTCTCCCAAAAACCAATCGCCGTGGGGATTTTTGTTTGTTTGTTTGTTTTTTGTCTCGTGTCACACGCAACCGTCCTTTGCTTGTCGGTGTTTCTACACACACACAACCACCCCGCAAACACAGAAAAAGCTCGAATGAGTCTTCGCTTCTGCTCATCCTTCACTCTCAAGAAAAAAGGGTGTCAAAAGGTGTATTCTTACACCCTTTGTCCCATATAATACACCCCCAAACTTCAATTCGACATACAGCGCCCTACAGTCGAACAGAAGGCCCGAAACTTTACAAGGGGCTTGATAGCCGTGTGGTACAACTTATTCAAATAGCTAATGTACGTTTTACTGAACACAAAAAAATGATCCGGGTTTTCTCGGTCCTACTGTAAAAACTCGGTGTTTTCTTTATGTGGTCTTTGATACGTACTTTAGCTATTTAAAATGTTGTACCACACGGCTATCAAGCCCCTCGGAAAGTTTCGGGCCCAATGTTCGACTGTAGGGCATTGTACGTCGAATTTAAATTCTGGGGTGTATTATATGGGACAAAGGGTGTAAGAATACACCTTTTTAACACCTTTTTTCTTGAGAGTGTTGACTGCTCCGTGAAAGCTAAATACTGGCTAGTCCAGCCAGGTATGTGGCTTCTGTCACTTGACTTCGCACTAGCGGATGCGTAAGGCAAAAATTTGAAAGGTTTGATGGCAGTAGTTTATTGAAACAGAAAAAAACATAACATCAACCCTGTTGTCAGTTTAAACAGTAACTTTCGATATAGGAGGCAAGAAGCTGGCCGGGAAGCACAACCAACACGGCTTGGGTCTTTGAAGCTGAGCCCATATTCTTAGAAACGTGAATGCTGTGGTTCTCGTCAGCGGATTGTGCCTGCGAGAACTTAGACCGAAATTATTAGGGAAAGGAAACACAGCCCGAGTTTTCTGAGAATTAACAGTGGCTGACTTGGACACTGGAGTAGTGAGTTGAGACTGCTTAAGGCGGCTGTAAACACGTGAGAGACATGGAAGCCTGCTGCTCACTGGCAATTGTTTTATATATTTATATATATAATTTCTAAACGGCAAAATCAGTTCAGCTGAAAGATTGTGCATTAAAATTTCTTGTGAACTTTTGGCTCTCATAAGTTTGGTGATCGAGAAAGAAGGTCAAACGGGTCATTCGGTCGGATAACAAACTTCAGCAAGCAGGAGTCTTTGCAATGTACCCAGACGCAAGTACCGCATCTTAGTCTCCCAGTCACTCATTTATAGTGGGTAAACCTAAAGTACCTCGATACCTTTTTACAAGTATCGACACTCAATACAAACGACAAAGCACATTCCGCTGAAACAAAATGGCGTCATCCAGTTCAGACCTCTGCTGTGCGCCACCATTCGCTTTCTAAAACATGCACCGTCACGCACCAGGTTGGCGCTTCAAAGAATGTCGCCTCTAGTAGGAAGCTCTTATCCGGGGACTTTAGGTAAACCAGCCCCTATTTAGGCAGCGTGCAGCAAACATACAAAAACCCCATCTACACTCTCAGAAAAAAAGGAGCCAAATGAGCAAAAAAGGGTTCTTTTCGCTAAAAAAGAACCGATTTCGGGGAAGATCCCTTAGAAACGTGCTTTCTCAACCAAAAGCACCCCTTGCAAAATAAAAAAAAAAAAATGTAGAGCTAGTTTTTGGCCTGGAAAGAGCGAAAAGGGTGCTTGTTGCAGCCAGGAAAGAGATAAAGCGTTCTTTGGAAAAAGAAGGTCACTTAATTCTTCTACCGGATTGAGGGACACAATGACCAGGCTCGAAAGGCTTTCCACGCGAGAAATTGGGTGCGCCATTCTGTGGAAACAAAGCTGCCCATGCGAGCTGTCAAGTCCTTGAAAGCTTAGAGAGGTGGAATGTCGTAGTTATTTACCAAGTCGCGTTGTGTTATTTACCGAACCGAGATAATCTTCGCTTCGGACCACAGATGAAACAGGCTTCGATGCCTTTGAGTCCCGGGCCACCCGCTTCAGCGGTTTGAACACTGGCGTTCGTTTGCAAGCGTAACTGCTCGCCGTGTTTTATTTAGTAAGAAATGTTAATATAAAGCTACTCTTTGGTACTCATTTGAATAAAACAAATGGGTCATTGAATTAAAGTTTATTTGAAGAAATCTGTATCTGCGGAAATCGATTGTGTAATTTATTTCCCCCCACCCCCAAAAAAAATTCATACAAATTTTCAAAGGCGCAAAACTTCGATGAATGAGCAACACACACACAAGAAAGTGCGTGTTGCGTTGAATGAGTGATACGGTGATTAAGCGGCGTCGTGTTTTTTTAGTAAGAAGAGCCATTTTTTAACTTGCTTTCCTGTTTAAACAATATACGTATAACTGCGCGTATGACTGAAAAATAAATAAAACAGAAGAGCGTTTTTTTTTTTTTTTTTTTTTAGCATAGAATGCAGTTGTCCTAGCTTGTGGTCATGAGTCATGACACCACCCGTCTTCCAATACGGCGCATCTGATTGTTTCGCGGCACGCGTCAAGCCGCAAAAATAGGGTTGGGACCCATCCGCGAGGGGCATCAAAATCCTGCATCGCGGTAGGTTCAAGTGATGTGTTGCAGTCATCTTTATCTTCAAAAATAAATCAGACTGCAAAGGGTGGTTTTTCGATTTCAAGGAGCAGTTATGTCTAGAAGGATACCCCGAAGTAATCCTATAGGCATATTCTATAAGTGCGTTTTGAGTGAAGCAAAACTAAACTTCGATATGTTGTGCGTTCAGATTTATGTGTAATGACGCAGTGTAAAAAATGAGTGCTCCGTCCGCCGGTGAACCCCGCTCGCTACTTTGAGGTCGCCCACCAAAAGTTAGGAGAATGGGATGGCACGAGGAAAAAAAAAAACAACACAGAAACGTGGTCGTTGCTGTTCTCGTAGTTTTTGCGAGCAATATGGCATGGTAAGATGCAGAACAAAATTGCATCGGACGAAACGGCCCCGGACAAAATGGTCCCAAGTGCAATCCCGGAGAGAATGGTCCCAAGTGATTTTTAGACACTCATCTTTTAATAAGGTGCTACTCTTTCAATGCTCTTATAATCCAACTTTTGTAGAGACTATATAAAAAAAGAAGCTCAATATAGACGCGATATATATTTTTTGTTCCCCGGTGCGGTCTATTCTTTTCATATCAAACTTTTGTTTCGGAGATTTCAGTGGAAACCGTAACTATGGGCTCCGGTGTGGCGGTATTTAGCTCTAATCAGTTTTGAACAGATAACAACGGTGGCGACGGCTACTGAATTGTGCCTCCGAGCGTAATTTTTAGCTAGCTCGCTCGCCTCGACTATGCTACTTATCTGTCCGCGAAATCGAGCAATCCTGCGCGTCAACATTTAAAAAAAAAAAAAAAAAGCTTCAGTCGTCAGTTTAGGCAAAAACACAGGCTGCACGAAAAGTGCGAAAATTAAGCAAGTGATTCTTGAACCAAGGAGCATGTTAACCCCCTGGCGCCCCACTAAGCAGCTGGTTATCGCATTTCAATTCAGACTTTAGTCTAAATCGCGGACTCATTTTGACGAATATGCTGGTTATTTATGATTCTATGTATTATGCCAATTAAAGCGATCTTAGTATGTTCTTCAGATTACAATTCAAACTTAGTTGCCTAACTATTAGGTGTATTGCAGTATAAACATATTTCACCCAAATCGAGATACTACATCAACTCGATCAAATGGTTAGGGCCGGCGGCACGGAGACGAACGCGGACAAACTGGAGAGACAGTCTCCATTGGAGATTCACGCAGACCCCCGTCTGCATCGAACTTCACTCCGAACCCTGAATGGGGACATTAAGCAAATTGTGAACAAATATTATTTTGTGGCCGGACAACCTAAAAAAAAAAAAAAAAAAGTACGTAGACGTATATTGCTGCTGAAAGCAACGGGGGCAAAATAAATACATTTTGGAGGCGCGAGAAATCGCAATGTGGTGCAAGATGCCCAACCTTGCGAGACGCGTGCCTATGGCATTTTTTAAAGTACACTTTAAGAAAGAAAGGGTTCGTACATTCTTACACCCCTTGTCCCATATACCCCAAAACTTGAGCTCGGCATACAGCGCACATACGTTGAACGGACGGACCAACTTTCATGAGAGGCTTGATAGCCCAGTTGTACAACTTATTAAAATAGCTAATGTGCGTGTGACTGACTGCCATAAAAACAATCGAGGTTTTCTTAGCCCTGCTGCAAAACCTCAGTGTGGTTGTGTGTGCTCTTTGTAGTCTTTGATACGCACTTCAGCTATATAATATGTTATATCAGATCGTTATGCAGTCGTCATTGTGACGTAGTGCGCTGTACGTCGATCTGAAGTTTAGAGGTATATATTATATCTGACAAAAGGTGCAAGGCTACCCCCCTTTTTTTTTTCTTTTTAGAGTGTAGACACTTGTTTTTATTAATTGTATGCAGATGGAAGGTTTTTCGAAATCAGGTAATCGAAAGATCGGCCCAAATCTTTCGGTGTGCTCGAGGGGCTTTTTTGTGACGAGAAGCGGCCAAGAGGAATAGCTAACGCACCGATCGGCGTGTGGGGCTCAATCTGCCCGGCTAATCAATCACAACCAAACTAGGATACAGTAGCTATCGAACCTTGCCTTTCACTTGCCTGCAGCACTTGTTGTCCCTACAGTCAAACGCGGACTCTCGATCTGCTGTTCTACATCCCTATAAACAAGCCACTTATGAGCTAGCAAGTAGTCGTCACTTTATATGTGATTCTAGACGAACAAGCACAGAAAACCTATTTTCGAGTTTCCTTCCTGCCAAAGAGATCGAAAGCGCGCGACCGTGTGTTGTGGAGTGAGCTGGCTTTCAAAAACGTGATGGATCGAAACAATCTACTGAGGATTCGCCACACTAAGGAACACTCGGGCATTCGGACTATTGTCAATTTACATCGCTCGCCACCGCTCCGACAACACGTGTCCGCGAAAGCCACCGGAGACGCGAAGAGGCGCAAAGCGACCTTTTCCAGCTGGTTCCGGCTTTTCCCACTAGGTGCTGTTCGTTTTGCTGGAGTGGTGAGTAGGGTACTTTAACTTTCCACTGCCTAAACATCTGACAACAAATTACTTGTGCTGTATTTGCACGAAGGTTTTCTACACAAAAATAAGCAGACGTTACCGCGTTTCGAAGTCACGTGTGCTTAGTGTCGAATGCTTGCTAATGCCCGTACTACGCCACTTTGCCGAGAGCTGGGAATTGTGCCACCGTTCCGGCGAGAAAATAATATGGCGTCGAGCGAAAATTCAATGTTGTATGTAAAAAGAATGGTGGAAGATTGAAGTCGTCGCCTTCTCGCATCAATATCGACAAGGTTGACAGTCTGATATTGGGATTCATTTTTCTTTCATCGACCTAAAAAGAGGCATTGTCAGACTGTCAACTTGAGCGTTGTTTGTTGAGAATGCAGCGACTCCAAGCACTCCGCCTTGCTTTTCACAAACAACAACAAACTAATCAAACGCATCTTTCGACGCCATCTTCCTTTATACGCGCCGCCGCCATGTTTCGGAACATGCTGCCGCCATGTTCCGAAACTACGCAAGGTGCAAACCTTGAACTACATATGATAGCGACGACGAAGGGGAATTTATTTCCCTTCACTCCAAGATAAATCAACAGGCTTTTTTTTTTTTTTTTTCTTCTCCTTTTTAAGGCTTCAGTTTTCCAACCCTGCCGGGTTCTGTTCTGTCCGCCATCGTGTAGTTTCCAGCTTTCAACCTCACTCTACTCGCAGACAACTCGCGGAGAGTGTTATGTCTAAAACGCACTGACTGGGCGTCACGCTGAGGAAAAAAAAAAAAGCCAGTCATCGTGGCTCATGTGTGGCACTCAGGAAAAGGGTAAAATAAACCGCCTTCTCGCGACGTGCGCTAAAAATAGGCAAAACGCTCATTATGCCGTTTTCCTTTTGATTAACTTTTTGTTCATTTAATTTAAATAACATCATTATCGGACAGTAAAATTTTACAGTGTCGGTTTGAGAAAGAGCATCTTTTGTGATGAGGTTTCTTCTTTTCCTTTTTCTACCGATTATAGCGTCATTAACAAACTAAAGTTTGAAACACATGTGAGAACAAATCCGCGTCGTATGGCGCCGCCAATCAGCGTAACCATAGCTACGTCATAGCGTCGGCACGACGCGATGCGATTCTTGCTCACTTGTGCTTCACGCTTTATTAATTGAAACCACGGTTTAGATCACCTCTACGGAGACCTCGCGTTTATTACAGGTGGTGTCTAAAAGAGCACATGATCCTAAAGGTCCATTCACACAGGGGCGTTTGCTTGTTTTCCTACGTTACGTTAGAACTAGGTCTGGATACTTGATCGAATAGCCTACCGATGAATTAATTAATGCTTTAACCGTGGTTATAGTGTTAACCAGTTAAGTTGTTAAATTTTGACAAACAAAAAAAAAAGTAAAAAGTGAACCCTTTTTTCACGCCCACGTGTACGAGAACGCCTCTATGAAGGCAAACTGTAGGTGAACATTTGACCTAAAGTAAACCGTAGGGGGCGAGATGTGTAACTCGAAACAAGTGGAGAAGGTGTCAAACTCACCAACGGAACTGACCAGCTCAGTGTCTGTAATGCTCACATCCGACCAAACAACAAGGAAAGGGATGACGTCGACAGGATGACTCCCTACATGTCAGGGGGGGGGGGGGGGGGGGGTACTAGAAACACAACTAAAGGAGAAAGAAACTAGCGTCGAGAAGGACTAAGTTGCATGCTCCGACTGTTCTTACTCATCGAACCAGACACTTCTACCAGGATCAGCTTCAATCCAGGACAAGGCGATACCGCTCCCGACCTGACATGACCCACCAAGAGCTCGAAGGCATCAGAGCAATCAAAACCAGACCTAATGAACCGCGATCACCTGCCCGTTATCAGAATAATACGTATAAACACACCAGGCAAAAAAAAAAAAAAACGCAGTTCATCAAATGGGATGATTTCCGTGCAAACTTCTGGAAATATCACCGCACGATTCGAAAATGCAGTAAAAGTGGCAAAAAAAGGCCTACCAGGTGAGGTGAGAGAAGACTCCTCCACGCCCGACCTGCACCTGCTCAACTTATGAACCAGGAGGTTACAGGTACCCCAGAGATACCGCGAAAATAGGCGTAATAAGGGTCTCAAGGTTACTGTGGCTTGGGGCATTTGGTGCTGGTGTCGCCATCTCGTTGAACCTACGGAAAATAAATCTAGCGAAAACCACCCTGTCAAATTTTTTTTACACAAATATGCAAATACTAAGACATCTAGCCTTTCGTTAAGGGTCTTAAAATAACGATAGTAAACATCTTTAGTACGTATAACCATTCGTTCTGTCGCCTTTATCATCGAGTAATTTTAATTTGAAAATTGCCTCAAAATGCGCTTAAAGGGAAGCTACGGAGCTTCTTGAAAAAAATGAGTTAGAAGTGAATTCTAGTGTATTTTTACCCCGTGAACCCGAATACCCAAACCATTTGCTGCGTAAGTATTGTTAAACGCGAGAAAAACTCGAAAGACAGTCGCTGTCCGTGACGTCATCGACGGCTCTTTTGGCTTCCCAAGGCTAGGGGTGCGGGGCTTCAGCCCTATTTTGAAATTGCTCTTGTGGCTCTCCGGCGCGTCGCATTGAAATATAATTTTGATATCTGCTATTCTAAAGGCCAAATGAACGCAATGCATGCGTTTTTTCTCAAATGTAGAAGTGCCCCATCTTCCCTTTTTTTAACAGTCAAAATGGTCAAATTTCTTGATTCTATTAAAATTCTCTAGCGCTCTAAGGGGAAATCAAGGACTGTACTACCGTCATTACATCTTCATTGTGAGCGTAAAAAAGAATCAATACTCTGGTGCATGCCTAAAACTCGGGTTTGTGCAGCGAAACTTTCCCATTGTCGAGAAAGCGAGCCCCCTTAGAAAGACACTGCGATAATATATATATATATATATATATATATATATATATATATATATATATATATATATATATATATATATATATATATATATATATATTATCGAAAGACCTTTACAATTCTCTTTAATGCCTAATTAGAGCGCATCTCTTGAGGAGGAGGAGAAGGGGAAGGTACGGAGGGGAGGGTCACGTATGACGTCACGAGGATAAAATTTTCCCGCGAAATTTAGCGGAAAAGTTTTCCGACAAATTTAGCGGGAATTTTTGCCCTCGTGACATCAATATGGTAAACGTTTCAAAATTCAACGCACGGTTACGCCGATGGCGACGGCGTCACCGCTCAAACCGGAAACGGGCGCCCAAGAGCTGCGCTCTAAAATTGTTTTAAAAGCGTAGATGGGGCACGCATCTTTTTTTTTTTTTTTCTCGTCCGTTTTACACGTGAAGAGGAACCTTTTCGCGCACGCCGTTAGACGCAATTTAGGGGGAGGTCACGGCCCGCTCTAAGCCCCGCCCACAAATCAGTTGCCCCGCCCATTATTACTGGACTGGCTATAGGCTGCTCGGCCGAAGACGCTAACAAGCCTGGTGTCTCCCTTTCCCGACATCCGCAGCGTCTACTCTGGCGTCTGACAGCGCCTGCTAGTTGTGTGAGAAGACGCGCGGCAGCCTGCGAGCATCCTCTGCTATTTCACCACTGTTTATCGTCGTTTGACATGCCCATACGACGCGGACATGAACGCTGCCCGTCGGCGTCCGTTTTGGCTTCCGTCTGTTTGATATGCAGAGAGAAATTCGTCTGCCTCTATCACAGGAGTTTCGGGGTCATCAAATCGACGCCGAGCTGTGACTGGCCTTGATTGAAAGAATAGGATTGCAGAATGTTTATGGATTTTTCAAAACTTAACGCACTATTCATATTAAAATAGCGCAAAAGAGACGGGACAAAAAGACGAAGAAGCACACAGGACAAACGCTAACTGGCAACTAAACTTTATTGAAAGCTTCCAACTTTGCTATCGCCATGCACGCGCTTAGTCTCGTTCAACAGAGACAGGGCGTACCGCCAAATCCGCACAATCATACCGCCCACCGCCTGTTCCAAAAAGTCAGCAAAACAGTTACATCACCCCGCCGCACAATCCGAACGAGAAAAGAATAGAAAAAACGCCGCGTTAATATTGTCAAGTTAGATAGTGTTAATGAAATGGTACTCTTTCTGCTGCATATACACCGATGCGACGCTTATGCAAACGTCTTTGTCACAAGCGTCGCATCGGTGTATATGCAGCAGAGAGAGTACCATTTCATTAACACTATCTAACTTGACAATATTAACGCGGCGTTTTTTCTATTCTTTTCTCGTTCGGATTGTGCGGCGGGGTGATGTAACTGTTTTGCTGACTTTTTGGAACAGGCGGTGGGCGGTATGATTGTGCGGATTTGGCGGTACGCCCTGTCTCTGTTGAACGAGACTAAGCGCGTGCATGGCGATAGCAAAGTTGGAAGCTTTCAATAAAGTTTAGTTGCCAGTTAGCGTTTGTCCTGTGTGCTTCTTCGTCTTTTTGTCCCGTCTCTTTTGCGCTATTTTAATATGAATGTCCACTACCAACTTGCCCAGCAGACCAAGCTTTTACATTAACGCACTATTTTTTTTTTTTTTAATCAGCCCGACGTTTTGACATCATCACAACCTTTGCAGAGCAGCATTCATGCCCCATCTAAAAATTTCTCCTCAAAAGACGCGACCGTCAAAGCGGCGTTCTAGCGTTTTATCATGCTCACGCCACAGTTGAATATTGGGCGAGGGTAAGACGGGCCGGGGAGGAGGAAGCAGGCGGAACGCTAAAGAGAGAAGGATGTTTCCCCTCTCTTTTTCAGCGTTCCATCTGCTTCCTCCTACCCGGCCTTCCTTACCCTCGCTCTACCTTCTGGAGTTGCAACGGACTAACTCCCGACTCCCGACTTCGTCATCACTGAAAGCTGAACTAAAGTTGGGATGGTTAGTGCTTGGGCTAGTTGGTGTCCCATTTGGAAAAAAAGTTAAAGCGATAAAAAAAAAGAAGAGGGAGCGACGCAAACTACTAGTGTCGCAAAACTATCGATAGTAAATCGTCGACAGTGCCATCGAGAGGTTTACGATAGTCGACTATTGATAGCTTTTCGATAGTCGATTAACGATAATTTTCCGATAGTCGACTATCGATAGTACTATTCATAGTTTTTCGAGAGTCGACTATTGATATTACGATCGATAGTGTTTCGATAGTCGACTATCGATACTGCTATCGATAGTTTTTCTATAGTTTTTCGATAATCGACTATTGGTAGTACTATTGATCGAAAGTACTATGCATAGCTTTTCGACGGTCGACTATCGATAGTTCTATCGATAGTCGATTATTGATAGTACTGTCGATAGTTGTTCGATAGTCGATTATTGATAGTGCTATCGATAGTTTTTTGAGTCTTTCGATAGTCGATTATCGATAGTACTATCAATAGTTTTTCGATAGTTGACTATCGATAGTAGTATCGAACGATAGTACTATGCATAGCTTTTCGACAATCGACTATCGATAGTTCTATCGATAGTTTTTCGATAGTCGATTATTGATAGTTTCATCGATAGTTTTTTTATAGCTTTTCGATAGTCAATTATCCATAGTACTATCGATAGTTTTTCCACAGTCGACTATTGATAGTACTATGGATAGTTTTTAGTCCACTATTGATAGTACTATCGATAGTTTTTCGATAGTTGACTATTGACAGTACTATCGATAGTTTTTTGATAGTTGACTATTGATAGTACTATTGACCGATAGTGCTATGCATAGCTTTTCGACATTCGACTATCGATAGTTCTATCGATAGTTTTTTGACAGTCGATTATTGATAGTCCTATGGATAGTTCTTGTATAGTCCACTATCGATAGTACTATAGATAGTTTTTCGATAGCTGACTATTGATAGTACGATTGATCGATAGTGCTATGCATAGCTTTTCGACATTCGACTATCGATAGTTCTATCGATAGTTTTTCGACAGTCGATTATTGATAGTACTGTGGATAGTTCTTGTTTAGTCCACTATTGATAGTGCTATCGATAGTTTTTCGATAGTTGACTATTGACAGTACTATCGATAGTTTTTTGATAGTTGACTATTGATAGTACTATTGATCGATAGTGCTATGCATAGCTTTTCGACATTCGACTATCGATAGTTCTATCGATAGTTTTTTGACAGTCGATTATTGATAGTCCTATGGATAGTTCTTGTATAGTCCACTATCGATAGTACTATTGATAGTTTTTCGATAGTTGACTATCGATAGTAGTATCGAACGATAGTACTATGCATAGCTTTTCGACAGTCGACTATCGATAGTTCTATCGATAGTTTTTCGATAGTCGATTATTGATAGTTTCATCGATAGTTTTTTATAGCTTTTCGATAGTCAGTTATCCATAGTACTATCGATAGTTTTTACACAGTCGACTATTGATAGTACTATGGATAGTTTTTAGTCCCCTATTGGTAATACTACCGATAGTTTTTCGATAGTTGACTATTGACAGTACTATCGATAGTTTTTTGATAGTTGACTACTGAAAGTACTATTGATCGATAGTGCTATGCATAGCTTTTCGACATTCGACTATCGATAGTTCTATCGATAGTTTTTTGACAGTCGATTATTGATAGTCCTATGGATAGTTCTTGTATAGTCCACTATCAATAGTACTATCGATAGTTTTTCGATAGTTGACTATTGATAGTACGATTGATCGATAGTGCTATGCATAGCTTTTCGACATTCGACTATCGATAGTTCTATCGATAGTTTTTTGACAGTCGATTATTGATAGTCCCATGGATAGTTCTTGTATAGTCCACTATCGATAGTACTATCGATAGTTTTTCGATAGTTGACTATTGATAGTACTATTGATCGATAGTGCTATGCATAGCTTTTCGACAGTCCGACTATCGATAGTTTTATCAATAGTTTTTCGACAGTCGACTATTGATAGTACTTTGGATAGTTTTTCTATAGTCCACTATCGATAGTTTTTCGATAGTTGACTATCGATATTACTATCGATAGTTTTTTTACTGTCGACAGCCACATTTCTGGCGACTATCGATACTATCGATAGTACTATCGGTAGTTTTGACCACTAGCGCTCTCACGTTTTTCCACACCAGCGGCCCTGCGCTCCACGTGACCAAAGCGTGCAACTAACGTGCTCAGCCACGCTCTTTTTTACACGATGCAGGTGAACCCCAGAAGCCTCGTAAAGAGTTTTGACGATGAAAATGAAGCTGTAGTTGCGCGCGCTTTGGCCACGGGGAGCAGGACCACTTGTGTTATGCTCCGATAGCAAACCCAAACCAAAAAAGACTCATCCCAAATTAATGGATTTTTTTATTTTTATTTTTCGGAATGCCGTCAAATGCTACACGTGCCTTATATTTGTGTAAGTGTGCTCGTACACTTGCTGCTCGTAAAAGGCCTCCCAAGGATTCCATTTGTAGGGTGCACAGTGCTCACAATCGTTGTAACACTGCAGTCACACTGGTCCTCGCACATCGTACAAAAGACGTTGTTTGCTGCAGACATGATGACAGAATTGTCTGCGGGCATTCCTCGAGCATGTTTGAAGCATGTTTGGTTTCACACATGCTTCAAACATGTCTGGAGACGGTTGATGTATATGACGGCCATCGTACAAGGAACGCCTCGGACAGTGACTGTAGACTCTTTCGTACGATGCAGTGGGACCGCAGCTTTGGGATTAACCCTGAGAGGTGCTGATTTACGCCCTTACGGGTATAAAAAGATTTTAGCGTGCACGGCTCTCTTTGTGGCCACGAAGATGATGTCGCGCACGACTTCGTCCTCCTGGGAATTTGAGAGTTTGTCGGCGGGGACGATCTTGCAGAGTGGTACAAGCGGCCTATAGTTAGTTGTCCTGGAGGACGACGAACAAGGACCGGCGACGAAACGGTATCGGTTAATTGAAACACATAGACCCTCCATCGACCGACGGTGGGTGAAACAATGACCGACTAACAGATACGGCTTCCGTACTGTTTCATCGAAACATGTTTCGCGGGTAACATCACTTCGTAACACGTTCCATGGACACACGCAAGTTTCGTCGACACTGATGTTTCGTGAAAATTCGTTTCGTGGACGTACATCCTCCTGCAACTTTTCGTCGGCAATATATATTTATTTTTTTACTAAGTGGATTGGATTGAATAACTGACTTCATTTCGTTCGCTGCAAACCGGAAGTATATATAGCGGAACCACCCGGGCTGTTCCGACAGAGCAAAAACAAATTTGCGAGCCCTAATCTCGGCTTTCAAACAGACCGCGTTACGCGTGGTCACTCTCGCTTCACTCCGCTCCGGTTCAAAAAAAAGAAAAGGGATATAATCTCAGGCCCAGCTTGAACCAAGCCTCATCGGAACTGCCACGGGTTCGGCAAGCTAGGCTATCATCTGGATGCCGGCGGCCGAGACGATGTGTGAGGAAAGGTGCTTCGACGAAAGTGTCGGAAGTGATGAAACAAACGCGGGATCCCTTTTCGATGAAACGCACTGTCGGTGAGACGTTGCAGTGTCAATAAAACATCGTTCGACAAACGGATTGCCACCGTGTGAGATGACATATACAAGCAAACCAAACCAAAATTATTGCTGCAACAACTTTAATTGCACGCAGCAGGCATAACGAAGCCAGCGGTGCAACTTTATTCATCTATAGTCTGTTGAAACAATATCAGCAGTAGATGCGCATCCGCCTCCAGCGCGAGCTTTCTGCCCTCGATAACACCTTGGCGCCCAAGTCACAAGACAAGCGCGCTCTGGAGCAGTGGTTTCGCGACACATCCCACACATCGACAGGGGAGGAGTACCCCCCCTCCCCCCCCCCCCCCGCCTCTTTTAGGACGCAGCTCTTAGGCGCCCGTTTCCGGCTTGAGCGGCGTCGGCGCGTAACCGCGTGGTGTATTATGGGTAAATTTCCCCGCTAAACTTAACAGAAAATTTCCCCGCCAATTTAGCGGTAAAAGTTTCCCCGTTAAATTTAGCGGGAAAATTTCCCCGCTAAATTTAGCGGAAAAATTTCCCCGCTAAATCTAGCGGGAAAAATTTCCTCTAAATGGGAGGCGAGCAGGAGAGGAGGAAGAACATAGCCTCCTCACCCTACCTTCCCCTCCTCCCCCTCAAGAGCTGCGCTCTAATTCGGCGTTACAGGGAGTTGTAAACGACTTTCTTTCCTCTTTTTTTTCTGAAGGCTTTTTCTTAATTCGCAACCACTCCTCTAATCTCAATGCCCCCCCCCTAATTCCAGTTCTTGGGGTAACCCCTGCGCTCGAGAACTGTTGATCTAACGTTGCAACATACTCTAAAAGCACACGCTAAATGACCAATAGAGACAGAGTTCAAGCTATATCATATTGAACCATGGTCAGAATGCGACGAACAAGGGCATAGTTGGAGATCAGACATCACTAGCACTGTCCGAACAATCCGAATGTATGGACGAGCTGCCGGATGACGACATACGATGTTCGGAATCCACGATGGGCTTCTTGCGAATGGGTCGCGGCTCTTCCGAAGGGCGGAGCTGGAGGAATAAATAACGAGTGGAACAATTATTATTTAGAAGAAAATGGTACTTATGCTATTTTTTTTTATCACCGAAAAAGCAAAGAGAAACAGACGCACTAGATCGCCGAGGAAGTCTTGAAGCAGAGCGAGAAAGTCCGATAACCGGACATAGACGAAGAGGTCTCGAAGCAGAAAGAAGGGGCGATCCACGAAGACCGCCACGTAGGTGATCCTCAGGGACAGGTAGACATGCCGGAGGTTCTGAAGGGAGAAATGCACACAAGAGAAGACAAGGTAAACCGGAGCGACAAGACCAACACGCGGCCCTGACGCCACACCGCTGCGGTGGCGCTGCTGCCGGCGCATGCGCAGACGCTTCACCCCGCGCGAATCGGGTTTTGCGCACGTGCAGCACCCACACCTGGCGTGGACGAACGCCGGTTTGTTTTTAAACACCGAGAGTTTATATGCGGACACGTCTCGAGCATGTTCGAAGCACGCTTGCGTCATAAGGTAAACATGTCCGCAGACAGCTTTTGTATGACCGATGTGAAGGGACCGCCATATGAAACACACCGGAGATAGCGTCTGCGGACTTTGTCTTTTGTATGATGCGTTAGCGATGAGAACGCGGCTTTATGCTGCGACAGACCAGAATCGTATATTCACCTCAAGAACCGTGCACATTTAGAAACGTTCCTCTTCTTTACTAATTTTTGTCGAGACGTGCACGTTTCAAACTAAAAAATGCGTTGTTTCTTCCTTTGAAAACCAACGCTTGTAAGAACAACTTCGCGCAGCGCATAAATAATGCATAAAACTTTGTGTATTTTTTTTTTTTTTCTTGATGCCACATATGTGAATAAAGGAAGCGTTGAAGAGGAGGAGCTTACCACGGCGTCGGCAGATTCTTGTGGGCTGGTGAAGAAGTCCCGGACGTGGGAGACGGCGTCATCGGCAAGCTGGCAGAGAGCTGCGGCTCGAGCGGTGATGGAGGCCTTGACACAGACTTGGGCCTTCAGCGCGACGGTGTCCAGGAGGGTCAGGAGGGCGATCACGTCCGAAACGCTGGATGAGGGACCTTCGACAGCCTCGAGGCCCCGCTCATTCATACGCTGGCAGAAAGAAGGTCGGAGACACGCGTTCGTTCTAGAAACGTTTACACCTCTAAGGGTGTCAAATTGGTGTTCCTATACACGTTTGCAAGTGCGGTCTCAGGGCGCCGCCATCTTGCCCAGTGGGGTGCGCTTGGGCGAGGCCACAGTGCGATTATGACGCCTTAGCAAGGCTTCGTAATCGGACTAGGATAAAGCCCCTCGATGTGTTTGCGCTTGTCTTGCAAGTAGCGTCAAATGCGGGAGTGCACGAGGCCCATGTCTCGAGCGGCCCTTGGAAGCAAATGGCGGCGCAGCACTGGAATGAGCGGGCCTTGGAAGCGAATGGCGGCGGAGCACCCGCTCATGGCACGTGTCTCGCGCGCCTCCACAACAATGGTTGGCGGTACTTGTAAAAAACGCTTTTATCAAGGGGCTTTAGACTAGGACGCGTCCAAGCGCACCCTAGCGAGCAAGATGGCAGCGCCCTGAAGCCCGACTTGCAAACGTGTATACACCTCTTTTGTTTAGCCTCGTACCCAGCCACGTTGTTCCCATCTCCGGTATGCGTTCCGAAAAAAAGCGAAAGGTTTCAACCCGGGAAAGGAAAAAAATATATAGAAAGGACATAACAAGAAGGAATGACGGTTGCAATTAAAATGTTAACACACTCTACTGGCGAAGCGAGAGGAAAGCGATGTTTTTCACGCATACCGGAAGTTCCAAAATTGAAGATGGCGGCGCCCACGTAGAAAAGGTGTATACACCAGTATCTGTCTCTTATGTCACTCCGTTATACGGTGGCGCTGCTTTCGACATGCGCACACGCTTCACTTCATGCAAATCAGGTATGAGCAAACGTGGACATGTTTGTAAATAATGTGTTGGTTTATACCTGTGGTCTACACCCTTTCAGTATCCTTATTTCGAATAATGCTTTCATTTTAATTGTAAAACAATGGGGAGCTGTACATGAAACGTTCTCAGCCTTGAAAGGAGTAACAATAAGTACGAATGCAAGCGCGTGCTACGGTAAAGTTAGGCAAACAACTTTTTTTAAGTTTTTTTTTTCTGTCCTTTTAGTCTTGATGTTTTTTAAACATCGTCGCCAGTTATTTGTCACCAGTTCGCCTGTTGCTTGAATATTTTACCCGCTTCAAACAGGGAGGATCTGTTTACGGCTACATGAACAATTATGCCTGTGTCAATGTGTTTTTTTTTCTTCCTTTGCTTGGAGATACATTTACTGGGCTTAAATAGATTATGCTTTACGTGAAATATTTGATGCGAGTAAAGCAGCATACTTTTCACCTTCGTATTTTCGGAGACGAATGGGTGTCTGAATTGTCAAGTACCTGAGGGGGTGGAGCAGTCGTGATTCCTCTCTCAGTGGGTTGCTGTCTCTCTGCACGTGAGAACTACACGTGGTTAGTTCACTGTAATGTGGCGCCCTTTGCTTGTGAACTTGATGCTCGAAAAAAAGTATCCCTAGGCTAAGATCGTCAGCATCCTCCTTTTAGGATGCTCACCAGCATCCTAAGGGTGTTCCTTAACACCCTTAAAGTGTTGGCCCCAAGACAAGCTGATTTACACCATCGAGGGTGTAAACAAATTGGTGTGTACTATGAAACAGAAAGCAATCTTGAGGCGGTAAATGAAAGGAAGTTGAAAGACACACCTTATCCAAAGCAGCGTTGACGAATTCCAGGAGCTCTTGAGAATAGGCCAGTGTCGCCGTTGTGCAAGCGGAGACTGTCTGAAGTGGATGGGCAGCATAGTGAAGGACATCGGCAGATATGGCCTTGATGTCGCTAATCTGCTCCGTGTTTAAAAGGAATGTATAAATAAGTTAAGGCCCTCGGAAAAAAAACTCGGTAACTAAAACAAATCAAAACAAAAATGACGGAATGATGTTTGTGAGGATGAGTATAGACGATTTGCAGCAGCTGTGCATGGGCGTTGCCATAACCGGCCTTCCGTTTTTGTTTCCGTATTCCGTTCACTTCGATCATTTCATCATCAGCCCAGTAGGACAGGTTATTGCCATTTCGATTCTACTGCGTCCTTCTCTCCAGCACCTTTGTGGAGGCTCGTCAACGGCCGTTTCAGTGCCTCGGCATCTCAGTAAGACAAAAGAAGGTCGGCAATGCTGGCCTTAATCTGGCGCGTGTGTAAAGTGTATATAAGCATACAATGCCACTGCTATAGAGGCATCGTTTGAAGTTAAGCTGTCTGTTCATATAAACGGGATTGTTAGCTGCAGACAACCTTTATCAAGTACAGCGATCACCTTTCGGACGCCATAATCTTTAGCATCGATGCACTTCTTGCAGCCGTAGATGCAAATGTCCTTGAGGATTTCGCCGGGCTGCTTCTTCGCCACGTCCGGGTAGACGTCTTCGAGCTTATCGAGACCCCGGCAGGCGAGGTCATCCACGTAGCCGAGCTGGCGATTGAACTTGTTCACAACGGACCTGCCGCCTTCAGCGACGAGTCCAGCACCGCTCTCGACAAGCCGCAACGTCTTTGCCACGACAACGTCGCTGTCTTTCAGTCGAGCGTAGAACCGGGCGGCCTCGTCCCAGAGAGTGACCACAGCGGGAAGGGAGCTCAGGCGTCCCATGAAGTTGAACCGAGTAGCTGGGGTGACTTCGGCATCCCGGTTCCCGGCAGACATTTCAGCGTCAGCAGTCATCTTCTGCACAATAGCGTGCACGAGTTTAACGTCACGGTCAAGCAACGGTGTATACCCTGCGCGACACTGTTAGCGCGAACGCGACATCGGCACCCGTCTGCATTTACTTACACACAGCATTGATGGGCAATTATCGGCTTAGGTTGCTGTCCTAAATTAATGGGAGCTCGCGAGAAACGAGAACGTGCACGATTGAACGGCACGCGCCGCTCAATCGTATGTTCAAGCACGACGCCAAGGACAGCGTCGTCCTTGAGGTAAATAGAGGTCGTCCGCTAGGCTTCTAGGATGACCTTACTTGTCCCATTACGCGAAAAAGCGGCGTCGTTGTGCCCAAAAGATGGCCTTAAAAATACGACATCAAGCACGTGCCCCTCACGCTCAAGTACGGGAAGCGTGATGTCACTGCCGGAGCGCCGTTTGCAAAAGGAGCGCTTCGGACGTCAACCGTTCTCGTTGTGTGCTTCGTGCGATGAACTGTGCGGCAACCGCGTCTGCATCTACGGCCTCGACATCGGCAGCAGCGTCTACATCTACGGCGGCTTTCGCAGGCAAAAATGGTCGCCCACCCAAATATGCCACAGCCTCCTTAAATGTCCTTCTCTAGGTGTCGTCCTAGCAGTCGTCCTAGACGTCTTTCTTGACGTCGTCCTCGACATCATGCGTTTTGTAGTGTCCTGTTTGGACACCCCTTTAGAGGTCATCCTATAGATGCTGTACTTGGCGTCGATCTCAAGGACGTCGCCATATACGTCGTCCTAAACTTTAATGCGTGTAGAAACATTACTCGAAAACATTTCCCCCGCGGGTCTATAATGCTTTCGCCTTCCTACACCGTAAGCAGTCTTGAGTGTCCTCCTGTAATTTTTTTTTTTCGGCCCGGGTAAATATACTATGCACCGCCGAAACCGCAAACTCCTTGAGAATTTGTTGCTGGTGATTGGGATAGAACGCGAAAGTTTGAGAACATAACGTACATTGATCAAAAGTTAATCGAGAAGAAACGAAATTTCTCAATGAGCCGACGTCCACCTAAGCCTAATATCGTTAAAACAAGAAATGCCACTGTGGGAGCATCCGTCATCCATTTCAATAAAAAAAAAAAGAAAAAAAAAAGCTTAGCAAGAAAGACGAGGCTGTTTTCTCGCTGCTTACAAGTTTTATTTTGATTGTTATTATTTTTGGCGATTGAAATATGTATTACATACGCGCACAGTGTCATTCATTGTTTTGACGATGTTAGGCTTAGCAGGACGTCAGCTCATAAAAAAAAAAATCTTTTTTCTCAATTATCTTTTGATGCAGGTGATGTCATGTTCCCGAAATTCGCGTTCTGTTCCAACCGCTAGCGTGAAAATCTGACGAGGTCTTAGCTTTCTGGCGATGCTTACTTTATTGACCCATGACCGATAAACACGGTTCTCGTTTCTCGAAAACTCCCTGTGCTTTCCGCCACACTAAAGCCGCCGTCGCACAGCTGCGCGCTGATACAGCACGCAAAACACAGCCTGCAGACACTGTCTGAGGTGTGTTTCTTCCTTGTATAACAATCCTGTCACATTAATCATTAAAAAAAAAACCGCTTGAAGCATGCTTGAGCCGTGTCCTCAAATGTTGCCGTCATCATGTATGCCGTGTCCCCCTTGCCTTTCGCATGATGTAAGAGCATGTGACTGGGGCTTCGTAGTACTTCCGGTATAGCCGTTCAGTTAGAAATTAACGATCACTGGTTCGCGCTAACAGCGCCGTGCTGTGTACATAATTAAGTGTTCACGATTAAAAAAAAAGGAAAACAAAAAAAGAAAAGAAAAGCTGAGGTATACCAAAGCACTTCATATGAGTTGTGAATGCGAAAGCATGCCAGCCGCTCGTCCGCTCCCTTTGTCGTCTGCTGTGTACCAGCGCAATTCGGGATCTATAGGAGGCCATGGCGCAGCGGCCAATCGGAGCCCGATCGACGCGCGCCAACCAATGGAACCGAAGGCGATCGCAGAAACTAGAAGCCGTTTTTGCGCTTCAAACTGATGACGTCAGCTCGCTCCATGAGAGAGTTAATGCTTTCGCATTAAAAAAAAAAGTATTGGAAGTTTATACAGAACCAAGCGTTAGGTTACGAAGTAGGTTGTAAACAGCAGATTGATATGAACCACGCGACTTATTGTGTATAATATTGAGTGCCTGGACAGAAGCCTGCGAACCATTGAAGAACCTTTTGATGTCTCTTAAGGAGTGCAGCACATATCAAGCTTTTCCGAAGACGCATGAGCCATTTCCGCGAAAAAGTAAGTATGCCTCTAGTATTGGCTGGGCGTTAAAGGGGATCAAACTTGAAAATTCAGGAACTTTGCGAGAAAAAGTTATTGTGACTAGCGATTTGGGTGACTAGTTCAGATGTGTCTACTGATGTGTAGAAGCAATTGTCAGTGGAATCAGTGACTATCAAAATTTCCCCGGAGCTTTAAGAAAGAAAAAAAAAAAAAGCGCGAAACTAGGTTTACTGAGTACGTGGCGTTTTGATATAGAAAGGCCACGTAAAAACTCCGGTATTGAAGGGAGCTTGCGTTGACTCCCTCGCACTCCACAAATACTGCGGCCTGCACGGGAGTAAACCGAACTCCCTTCCGCGGCGGAGTATATAAAACTCCCACATGGGATTCCGAGAGGACGAGCGATTTACTCCCGTCCGGGTATGTTTTCGTTTACCGAAGCTGAGTGGATCAAACTTGAGTCGCTGACGGATAGGTTATTTACAAATGACCTTTCGAGTGGCTCCAATTAGAGTCACTATAGCTAGGCTATCTAAGATTCCAATCCGTGAATTTTATTGGAAACCCCTCAAAATGGTACGAAAATAATCTCTGGAGAAGGGGAGCAAGAGGAACAAAGGACACGCAGTCGCGCACCAGTCACCTAGCTGTGTTTGGAGATTTGTGTTTGTCCTTTGTCCCTCTTTTCCCCCTTCTCCATGGATTATTTTCGTCATTCTTGTCCAGCTCGCTTGCAATTTTGCATTTAATCGCATTATAAACAAAATGTTATCTTAAAGGGCAACTCAGCTCAATTCCGAAGATTTCGGGATAATGAGTGATTTCTAATTAAAAAGCCCTAGTAAAAGACACTACGTCTTTTGCTTCGCGAAAAATGGGATATATATTTTTAAATCTAATTTTAAACACGAGCGGAAATCGAAACCGAAACTTCGGCTCCGTCCGGCAACATTGGCCTCGGGCCGCCAAGTACATGGCCATCACGTGGTTCGAGAGGTCACGTGATCCTCGGTCCAACGACGGGCGGGATGGGGGCGGGCGGGCGTGCGGCAGGCGCGAGTGTCGTCTGCACCGCACTCTTCGCCACGTTTTGGTGTCTACGGCATTTGACGACGTCAGCACAACTGCGGCATAAGTCTGGGACTCTGCGCACGTGGTGGCCATAGTGTGGACGAAACTCCGAGAGGCAATAATCACAAACGGTGAGACGACGACGGCGGTTGTGACGCGAAAGACGGCGGTAACGGCGGGACTACGACGGGCGGTTGGTCTGCTCCCAAGAAGCGCGCTGCGCAGGCGCGTACATCAATCACGTGGACACCGCTGAGCGCCGAGAGGCAACGTTGCTGACGTCACGCGCTACGCTCGATCGGAGAAGTGAAAACAAGCAAAAGGGGGCCATGTAGATGGCGTTTAGCTCAATGTTGGCTCCGCCCATGCCGTAGCCTTGACTGCGCTGTTAGTTGCGCCTGAATTTGCCCGCTGGAGTCAGCCGATTTCGGCAACTTGGTGAGTTGCAAAGTTTGCCGGACCGTTTAAGAAACATTTAGACAGAACTGCGTCGTAATATTTGACGTGTGGTCTTCCTAGGCGATACTGAAGAGAACTGCATTGTTTTTTCAAAACCAAAAATGAAGCGGAGTTGCCCTTTAAGTCACCAGAGGCATAGAAACGCCATGCGGTCTCATTGTATACCAAAAGCCCATCGATGCAGTCTGGCAAAAACATCGGCCTGATTTTAGTGATGGTGCACCGTGACCAAACGTGGTCACTTCGTTTCACACTCCTCCGGTCACCCCTACGCCGAGACTGCGGTGGAGGCTGTATACGTGCTCCTTAGGACCAATCGTACGTCTTTCCTTTGCAACGTCATCAAGCTCCAATACCTGCCCACATAAGAACGGAGTCAGGTGACGAAAGGGATGGTTGGCAGCCGATCCCACGATCTGACGGAGCCAGTCAAGCAGCGCCAAAAGCAGCATCACTGGCCAAAAGCGCACCGTCACGGTGGATGAATGTTAATGGCTATACCCTCTGTAACAGGGGGTAGCTTGCGCCACCTATCGTCGTCTTTGCGCGATAGCACTGGCCTAAACAAATGACGCACGGTGAATTCGGCCTGACCAGCTGCGCTTTTTCTCTTGCGCTCGATTGCTTTAGCCGGCGGTATTAAAGACGCAAAGACGACGAGTGCAGTGACGGTATGCACTTTTCGCGCTGCCTGAGTGACTGGTAGGCTGTCGCAACACCGGATATAATATTTTGCTCGACGCGTTTCAAAGAAAACGCGAATGCATATTGTGAAAGAGGCTCAAGAAGGCGCGTTGACTCCACGAAGCGAACATATATGGTCGGCCACTATTGCGTGACGGGTAATTAAGATAAATAAAGCATTATCGAGATGCGAAAAGAAGGTATAGAGTAGACGTAGCTCCTTGGCAATAACCAGCCGGTAACAGCTCCAGGCGGCGCTAGCAGAGTGAAAGCTCACGGTTATCTCGTTGTACCTTGGCAAAGGGTGAACGATAAGCCCCATGTGCACATTGCGTGCCGACGGCTTTGATACGCGCTACGCATACGAGCGCAACGCCACTCATATTATAGACTCTATAATATGTGTGGCGTTGCGCTCGCTGCGTCATGCTCTATAATAATTATAGAGCATGACGCAGCGAAAAACTCTACACTCCTTCGCAGTAAAAGCGCACTCCGGTGATATACGTAGTCACGCTCCGACTGGCCCGCCGACTGGCATGTTATACGATCACGGCTTCCTGGCCTACCCAGTATTTCTTGCTTCAGACGCTAGGCTGCGCCACCAGAGTAGCAGCTCACGTTTGAACCATGCAGCCGCCACTCCCAGGCATACCCAATGTTTCGTGCTTCAGTCGCTAGATAGCACTAAACCAAACAGCATTGCAGGTTGCCATGATATAAGCGCGGTGTTATATGCTTCAGTCTGAACAAGGGCGCGCCAGACAGCCTCATACAGAGGAAAGAGATACCGTCTTGCGGGAGCACTGCGCGAGCAACGACCTTGAATCTTTGCTGCCGCAACTTTATCGTCTCAGGGTAGCTAGCAGCAACGGAAAGGGCGCACGGTAATTAACGATAGTGTTTTCAAGGAACACACGGTGGTATCGCTCCGTGCCAATGAGACGGCGGCGTTGACAGATAAGAAAGACCATCCAAGCGTTTCTCAAAGTGATTAAAAATAACACTTGACTGGGGTGCTCGGAGATGTTGTTCAGCTTGTTTGTTTACTGGCAAGAAGGAGAAAAATAAAGGCGAATAAACAAGGACAAAGGACGTATTAACTATGCAGTCATGTATCGTTAACATGAACTCCTCCGTTCCCGTAAAAAGACGTCAATAATGTGAGTTTTTTATAATAACGAGACAAAAATGCATGTATTTTTTTTTTTATTTTGTCCCCGAAGTTGTTTATATTAGCGGGGATCTATATTAATGGGGTTCATATTAACGAGGCATGTGCGCACTTTGCACGAGCTACTTTTTTCGGGTTTGGGACAAAGGCTTCATTAATACGTTAATGCAGCGGCGTAGACTTGCCATTTTCCCGGGGGAAGGGGTGCTGCGCGTTACCTTTTTGCCAGAACTCGAGATTAAAGCTAACGAAGGCACGCTGGGATTCCATTTTTCATGTATTTCGTCAATAAAGGCAACGTGGGCGTTATTTTGTTTACATGCCATTACTAGAAGCTCGTTACATGGTACGTAAACAGCGTCTCGGTAAGGATTATGGCCCGGGCCCGGGGTGTGGGGGGAAGCTCTGCCTCCCCCCCCCCCCCCCCCTTCCCGGATTTTACCAGGGGGGGGGGGGGGGGGGCACGAGCCCCGATGTCCCTCCGAAGTCTACGCCTATGCGTTAATGGTATTACTCGCTAACGTTGCAATGTCCAGCCAGCTGAGCTTGCCACCAGAGAGCAGCGGTGAAAACGACATCATGCATAAAAGGCGCGAAAACGCGATGTCACCTAAATGAGACGAAGCGACCGCCGAAGCAAGAAATGTTCAACAAATACAAATCAACATGACCCTAAAATTCAAAGAAAAGAAAAAAGAAACCTGTCAAAAATTTACGATAAAAAAAAAAAAAACACTTTAGAAGGGCTTTTATGGAAATACTCTTCCGGCTAGAGTTCTTGAATATGTTCTTGTCTATCTGGGAACTCCACTTGCGACTATAACCAAGCAGCAGAGCATGTACAGTTAAGGCCTGTTCCCACATGCAGCGGAGCGCTACAAGCATAGCGCTTACCTCGCGCTAAGCGCGTGCTGATGGGAGCGTTCACCAGCTTTGTATCACACCGTCAAAACTGTTGCTCATTGCAGACGATAAGTAACTGACGGCACGTGAGGAGCGCTACATCAGCGCTTCGCTGCATGTGAGAACCGGCCTTTACTCTACTTCCGACTATACCCGGCAGTGACATTGTGAGGCGTCTTTAAAGGAAGCGAGAAGTGTATTCGTAATAAGGACAACTCACCAAGTTTGTTATCCACTCGTCGATAGGGAGGCGTAAACTGCGGCAGTTGCCTTCGAGTGTTTGGCCCGCGAATAGACGGGTCAGCGGAGGGCGGTCGTGGCTGCCTTCAGCCCATCTTGGAGCGACGGGGCAGGAGATGGACTGAGTCGTGCAGTCGCCCCTTCGCTTCGTACATCAGATTAGGAAATGCGTCCTGGCAGTCCAAGGTCCGAGTTCGTTTCCCAGACAGATATAGCCCCTCGTCTCTGCAAGACGCAGACAGCTGTATCTGCTGTGCGTGCGTGTCTGTGTGTGTATTTATGAGTGCGTGCCTGTGTCCGCGCCCTACCTCTCTTGAGCTGTCTGTGACTTTTACTCTGCCCTTCCGGTAGGCACCAGTCGCCGACAGTTTCAAAAACGCATGGCTTAGGAGGTTCACGCCTTTTGATTCGTTTGTTTGTTTATGACTTTATTTAAGACATACCTGTAAAGAGATGTCTCAGGGGGACATGGCAAAAGATATAAATGCCTGGTTCCTGCTTCCGCGTCTTGGTCAAACTGGGAGTGAGAAAACGTCAGGACACGACGAAAAAAAAGACATAAAGGCGGAGGCGCACTCATAATTCCGTAAGCCCTTTTCAAAACTTTCATCTTTCTTAAATTGCAAAAAAAAAAAAAAAAAAAGGCTTCTCTGCTATTTTTTTTTTACCACTATGGCTTAAAAGCCTCCTTTCCCAGTCCTTGGGCTGCTACTTGCTCCAGCTCCCGTTAAGAGAGGAGGGCAAGCCGTGGAGTGCAGACTTGAGCCCTTCACTCCAAAAAAGTAACTAAGGACCTTTACAATTACTTCGCCTCAAAGGTAATGGATTACCGTTACAACTTACTCCCCGTAAGAAGTAACTGATTAATTACTTCGTTACATTACTCGATTACTTTCGCGTTACGCCAAAACAACACTCAAAATACGCGTAATATCTACTGCGCGTTTCAGGGGTGAAATTTAGGGTCCCATCAGAAATAAAAGCTATTTCGTACCATCTACCCTACTTTTATGTTAATAATTTTAGGAAGACGAATCTTTACAATATTAAAGTGCATAAACGGGTGTTCGAAAAACCGATTATTGCGCTCTCCAACCGGAACAGAAATAAATCCCACGAACATGCGACGAATGCACTTGGGCGGTGGAGGCACGCGCACCATTCGGATGAATTCGTGTTTGACATCGGCGAACTTCAAAACACGATTCCCTAGTAGATGGGGTTTTTGTATGTTTGCTGCACGTTGCCTAAATAGGGGCTGCAGGTTTACCTAAAGTCCATATAGATAAGAGCTTCCTGCTAGAGGTGACATTCTTTGAAGCGCCGGCCTGACTGCGTGACGGTGCATGTTTTAGGAAGTGAATGGTGGCCCACAGCAGAGGTCTGAACTGGATGACGCGATTTTGTTCCAGCGGAATGTGCTTTGTAATTTGTATTGGTTGTCGTTACTTGTAAAAAAAGTATCGAGGGACTTTAGGTTTTCCCCCTAAAAACTGAGTGACTGTGAGACTAAGATGCGGTACTTGCGTTTGGATACATTGCAAAGACTCCTGCTTGATGAAGTTTGTTATCCGACCGAACGACCCACTTGACTTTCTTTCTCGATCACCAAAGTTATGAAAACCAAAACTTCACACGAAATAGGAATGCACAATCTTCCAGTTGAAGTGATTTTGCCGTTTAGAAATTATATATATATATATATATATATATATATATATATATATATATATATATATATATATATATATATATATATATATATATATATATATATATATATATCGTTACAATTCTATATATATCGTTACAATATATATATATATATATATATAAACAGAATTGTCAGTGAGCAGCAGGCTTCCATGTCTCTCACGTGTTTACAGCCACCTTGCGCTGCCTCAACTCACTACTCCAGTGTCCAAGTCAGCCACTGTTAATTCTAAAAAAAACTCGGGTTGTGTTCCCTTCTCCTAAAATATCGGTATAAGTTCCCGCAGGCACAATCCGCTGACGAGAACCGCAGAATCCTTGTTTCCAAGATTATGT
Organism: Ixodes scapularis; assembly: GCF_016920785.2. Lineage (NCBI taxonomy): Eukaryota > Metazoa > Arthropoda > Arachnida > Ixodida > Ixodidae > Ixodes > Ixodes scapularis. Next base: position 9,647,400 of record NW_024609838.1, on the reverse strand, counting down.
GTTGAGCTTCGAAGACCCAAGCCGTTTTGGTTGTGCTTCCCGACCAGCTTAATGCCTCCTATCGAAAGTTACTGTTTAAATTGACAGCAGGGTTGATGTTGTACTTTTTCTGTTCCCATGAACTGATTCCATAGCACCTCTCATATTTCTGCCTTACGCAGTAATTAAAATACATTGCCAAACAAACAAAACAAATCTTACGCATCCGCAAGTGCGAAGTCAAGTAACAGAAGCTACATAGCTGGTTGGTCTTTAGCTTTCATGGAGCTGTCAAGGATGAGCAGGGGCGAGGTCTCATTCGTGCTTTTTCTGTGTTTGCGGTGTGTGTGTGTGTGTGTGTGTGTGTGTGTGTGTGTGTGTGTGTGTTTGAGTGTGTAGAAACACCGACAAGCAAAGGGCGGTTGCGTGTCACAACGACAAAAGCAAACAAACAAAAATCCCAATGGCGATTGGTTTTTGGGAGACAAGACGGAGAGGGGGGGGGGGAAGGAAAGGATGAGGGTAGAGGGGCGCAGGGAGGGGTACACATGCACCACGGTCACGGTGCCACGGTCCTACTCCTCACGAACCTCACGCGTCGGTTTTATGACCCATTAGTTTTTTGCTCTTTTGTGAGCCCGAAGGAGTCCGCTCGTACTCCAGGAAGTCGAAGCCTTTTGCCCCTATGTAGGCAGTCGAATCCTCTGAGCCTGGCTGACCGTACGAACGAGACCGGGCTCTGTCTGGGCTGTCGGGCTTTCCGTTGAATTCCTTTCCTTTCCCTCTCCAGGTCGCTGCATTGGTTGCATCGCCCTTCTTCCACTCCATCTCTCGCTTTGACGGGATGGAAGAATGGTAACGAGTATTGTATTGGAAGAGTATTGGAAGATATGTAACGATTCATTACTGAAAAATTAGTGGAATTACATTACAAATTACATTTTCAAAAAAGTAACGCAATTATTACTAAATTACAAGAAAAGTAAATATTACAAGTAATTCCGTTGCTTGCAACGGATTACTTCCAACTCTGGTAAAGAGAAACAAGGAACTACGCAGAAAACCGTTTTTTTTTTTCCTCTAGATTATTCCTCAGAACGCAAAAAGCATACGGTCTCCGTCAGGTTGTTCTTCGTACGGCCGCTAGGACTCCTGAGTGGCGCTGCCTTCAAAATAACCCCCTCGCCTGCCACCCTTCCTACCTCCTTCAGTGCTACCTGGTGGTATTACGAAGCACGAATCGCGAACACATTCAGCCACTCCCTGTTGAGCTGTCATTGAGAATAGTTGGGTCGTGGCTTTTATTATAAGGTGGTTTCGTCCATTTCTTACAATCCCTGAAGCTGTGTCCATACGCAAATACACTCTTCATTTCAGACCTCGGTGACTTACCTACCGCACGTTGGAATGCCCGTCTGTTAATGTGGTTCGCGTAGAATCATGTATTTGATCATACGTTTGCTTAAACACAGTTTATTCCTATTGGCGTATTAAAACCATTTTCTTGCTCTTGCACAGGCGGGGAAGATAAACAATCTTTGGTCGTGCTATTTGCGTCCGACTAGCCGGTCGTTGTCTGGTTGATATCGCGTTCAAAAGTTCCGCCTATCAACAAACGTCATTTGTGGCTGGTAAGAAGCGAGTGCGTCGTAATCTCTGTCACTTGAAACGCTTCACTCGAATTGTTTTTTTTTTTGTTTTTTTTTTTAACGCGGTAGCGTTATGGAGTTTGTGTCGCAGAACAGCTGGTGTCGGTGGCGTGCGCTAATATCCAGGATTGGTCGATGAGGTAATAACGTCACAGCCACATGACGTCGCGCGGGAATTTCAAACAACCCACAACGCTCACGTGAAACGTGACTTTACGCGTGGAATGAATGTGATTAAAAAGCGTGACATGCAATGCGAATTGAAGGTCGTTATCATTTTATTTCCCTTTGTTTTACTTCATAAAATAATTAGTTTGCCTTAAAAAAAGAATTTGAAGAATTTTAGGCAGAATTCGCTCCCACGACCCTTTGATTGCGAGCCAGACACTACGCCACGCAAAGCACACCTGCACGGCTGCATGGGGAACAAGTGTGAGTTTATATGTTTACGTTTCGCTATCCCGTTCCAATCCTGAAGGTGAAGCTTAAGCTTTTTTGTTTTACGTTTTCAGAAGCAAATTAACACTTTACGCAGAAATAAATGATGTTGCAACGCGGGTGCGGGTAGCGTATTTCATGAAGGCCTCCTAGCTACTGTCAAGGCCTGCCTACTTTACCTGGTGACGTCACACTAAGGGTCGGATAATGTGCCCTAAAGCCGCAGGCAGACTGCTCCTACATCGTACACAAGACACGGTGTCCTCTGCAGGCATGGTGACAGAATCAACTGCGCCTCAGGTATGTTAACTTTGGCCGATTGAGCCGACTGTCGGGGTCTCCATGACAGTAAAGAACGCTCGCGTAACTAGGGTATAAGGCATGTTTGCTTCATACATAGCATGCCGAAAGATTGTGCAAACAGTTTTTTGTACGACCAGGGTGACACCAGCGTCCTATGCGAGGAAGAAAAGCTCCTCGGCCAGTGTTAACAGGCTGTCTCTTATGATGTGTTATTGCTGCGACGTATACAGAAGCTGCAGCCCCAGAAGCCCCTCCCCCTTGAATGCGGCACCGAGCTGGACAACTCTAAGATAGTTTAGGCCTCTGGTTTAGGCCTCCGCGAGGCAGAAAAGCGTTGCACACGTCCCGCCTCATCGTGCATACTTTCGTGCAACTTAAATTTGACCCGGACTACTCGGTGTAAGATGGGAATTCCCCACAGCACTTAGAGCTGAGCAGTTCGCCTTTGGGCGTACGGCTATGACGACAAAGGGTACAGAAACAGTAATCAGCGGTTTTTATCGGGTGTGCATCCATCTGGCGAGATGGCAGGAAAAGGCCCGGACCAACGCTTGTCGTATCGACCGTTTGTTGACTATCAAAGTCGCTCGTTGTCTCATGTCTGTCAAATCGAAAATTACGAAACTTTTACCAGACACATTTCGTATCTACACTTCCACTTATTCTTACTCAAAAATGTGCAAAAACAGTTCGCACGTGGGAACTCATCCGATATGTGGCTGGCATATAGGCCTCCTGCGTTGCCCAAGGGGGCGCTGCGAAAAGATACTTGTTAGGACTTGTTTTGGGTATAGTACAAACTTGAGCGTCTCAAACTGTCACACATGTAGAAGCGTGACTGCTCAGGTGCGGAACGCGAGATCACGAGGAAAATACTAAGAAACGACAAAAAATTAAACGCTGTCGAAGCACGGGTCAAAGTTAAGGCGCCAAGAAATATTACATGAGCTTCCTAACACTGAATCTAATGCTGAGGAAATCGCACTTTTATATCATGACGATCGGCAGTTGCGTCTGCTCTGCACAAGCACCAAAATGGTGGCGTCCGCAACAGTGTCGGGGAACAGAGTGCCGATACTCTAAGCACACCTCATTTAGTGGCTCTATTCTGCATCACACAGAAAGAAAAAAAAAAGAAAAAGCTCAGTCAGCCAATGTGTAACAATGTATGGGACTTACCCCTTTGCTCTACTGACGTCTAACTCAAGATTAGCTCAATAAGTAGAGTGCTCCACTGGAAATAGAGAGGTCCCTGGTTCGATACTAAAACCAGGCGAATGTTTTCAGTCGCGCACCGGTCCCCTAGCTCTCTTGGAGATTTGTGTTGTCCTTTGTTCTCCTTCTCCATGGATTATTATAGTTACGTTCAGTTCCGCATTTGCGCCGCTAAGAAATGTAGACTTAATTCGAGTGTTGTGTTTATTTTATTTTCAATATTTATTTCCTATCTGCCTAAGAATGGCCTCTGAGACACATAATATTTGTGTCAGATTTTTTTTAACAGTTTTTGTTACACGCGTTCGTTTAAAAAAAAAAAAAGATCGGCTCTGTGCTTTCAGCTCTTTTTTGCCTAATTCATCGAGACCCGTACACACACAAAGTAGTCATTAATCAAAGATATAGTTGTTCTTTGCTCTCTGCCATCCCTCATGTTCTCGCACAGCCTCCCTCCCCCTCTGCCTTCCCCCCTCTCTCCCCTCCCCGTTTCCCTCCAAAAACAACTTCCAGCAGGCAATTGCAATTTTTATAAAAACGTTTACGAATTACGTTTCATGAAAATGCAATTCCATTTTAAAGTTTCAGATTTGCCGACACTTCAATGTTTTACAGATAAAAAAAAACACAAAAAACTTAAAAGTGAAAAAAAATTGAGGATGACCAGCGAAGCTGTTTAGCACGAAACAGAAGTGACAGAATTCTGAAGAAAAATACGAACATATTTATTGTCTTGATCGGTGGTCATCGTGACGAAAGGTACGGACACATGTGCACATGTCAAGGACTATCGCCGCCCCGAGGCTAGACACGCGCGACGGGGCCGACACCCAGTGGAAGAAAAGGAAACTAGGCACGCAAGCGCTTGAAACGACGACAAAGAGAGGGCAGTGCGCTTCCCTCCTCCTCCTCCTTCCCGCTAATTTTCCCACCAAATTTAGCGGGAAAATTTCTCCACTAAATTTAGCGGGGGAATTTTTCCGCTAATCTTAGCGGTTAAATTTTTTCGCTAAATTTGGCGGGGAAAACTGTCCACTAAATTTAGCGGGGAAAAATGAGTTTTTGTTGACGCACACAAAAAATCCACGGAACCCTAGCCATAAAAAGCTTCGCTGTAAAAGAAAAAAAGAAAAAAAGAAACGCACGCGAGCTGGTTAGCAAACCTCATAATGATAAACCCGAAATTGGGAACAATTAATTTTTTTAAGCGATGCGTTTGTCTTTTTTTTTTTTTAATGTGTTCCCAGTTTTTGGGTTTATCACTGTAAGGGTGGCTTAGCGGATGATTCGAGTTTCAAGAAATACTGGCAACCAACAACAAAAGCTCCAGTTTGGTGATACAAAATAACCGGTAAAAAAAAAAAAGTGGATGTTGGTTTGAGGTCGCAGCTGCCTGGCTTATAAAAATCTCAGGCTTCTTGATTCGCAGTTCGTTCTTTCCAACACATTCAAACGCGCCCCTCACGAGTCCTGGTTTCACTCGCATTAGCCGGAATGGAAATACTCACGTGTGCAGTCCGCAGAGAAGACAAAGGCCTAGACGTCCTTATCCGCAAATGCAGCAGTCTCATAATGGGGTGTCACTGAGTACATCAGGTTCGATAGAAATCAGAGATCTCCCCATGCAACGCCTCTTCTACCTTTGCCCCGCACCAAGCACACATCAGTTGATATCTCTATGTCAAAAAATTGACCTTTTGAGCCATGTCGCACTCTCAATACACCGTACAAACGACACTCTGCGGGCGTTGTCTGAGGCCCGTTTCTTCATCGTACGACAATCCTGTCGCCTTAGACATTCAAGAACAGTCTGCATTCATGTTAGAATTATAGATATGTATCAACCTACAGTCGAATCTCGTTAATTAAGACTCGAGGGGGACCGAACATTCGTTTGAATAAAGCGAAGCTGGAATAACCGGGAGTGGCCTCCCCTATAGACGCATAGGATGGGAACTGAATGTTAGTTTGAATTATCCGCGAGTTTGAATTAAGAGAGTTTGCATTCACGAGATTCGACTGTAACATGATTCGAGCACGCTTAAAGTGCGCCCGCCGTTAATTCAGTCATCATGACTGGAGCAAACACTGGGTCTTTTGTATGATGTATACGAACCGGAGCAACTGTCACAGTTCTACGTGTAATAATGACGCAATTGGCAAAACGACAGAGCTTGTTTCGAGTTGGCATATATGACCTTTTTTGTTTTTTATTATAAGCCAAAGGCAAAGAATGCGCCTCTGTAGCTCATAATTCGGCGCGACTGCGTGGTTGCTTGGCGCTGGTCTTCTGCTCGGACTCGTCGTAGTTGAGGCATTTCTTCCATTCCCTCGTGAAGTTCACGCGCGCGTTGCAACACCCGAACGAATGCTGCCAGGTACCCAGGAAAATCTTAAGCTTGAAGTCGTCCTGAAATGAGAACATTGCGCGACGAAAATAATAAACGTGCACAGAGGACGCATACGCAGGGATGATCATGACGATGATGCAATCTATGCAAAGGTGCGAGCGAGCTGGTCAAGAATAACGATAATAATCCCCGCTCCTCTTCTTCAGGGATTATCGCTACACGTAGAAGCAGAACATTTATCGCACCAAAACATTCAAATTATTTAAAATAAAAAAAAATATTACACCTGTCTTCAACTGAAGATAGAGAGAGAGAGAGAGAGAGAGAAAAGGCTCGAGGTATACCTACGCACTTCTTATGAGTTGTGAATGCAAAAGCATGACTGTCGTTCTTGCGCGCGCTCCGGGGGATGCTCGAGCGGGCTCTCTCCGGGAGGCCCCGCCAGCCAAACGCTTCCTTTTCCCGGCGCTCTCTGGCGCGGGCACGTAGCGCCATCGGGTGGCTCTGCTAGAAACTGACGCGCCTCGGCCAATGGGAGCCCTATCCATCAGATTTCGGCTTCACTTGGAGAGGAGAATTCATGTGCCGTTTGGCTCGGCTTATTGCGCGGCTTCAAAGCTCGGAGCCTTCAGATCCCGGCTTATTCACTTCGCTCCGTTGGGAGAGGAGAGTTTAGCTGAAGTTTGGCTTCAAAGCTGATGACGTCGGCTCAATCCATGGGACCAGTTAATGCTTTCGCATTAAAAAAAAAAAAAAAAAAAAAAAGGTTTTGGGCGTTATTTTTACGCCGCGCGACTGCGGGGGCCTATTTCTCTCGACCTGGTGACGCTGTAGCGTCAACAAAACCAGAGCCGTAGTTTGGGAGAGTTTGGCCATTGGGCGGAGCAAAGGCCACCACCAGCGCCGAATACTCCCCCGGCGGTTAAAGCGTAAACTAAAAGTACCACACAGCGTCGACCAATCAGCAGATCGCGACGTCACAATAATGAAAACGACATTCAAAGCATTAAATAGAACCGTTCAATCTCGACGACTCCATGACAATTTTCTCTTGTTTGAATCGCACATTCGGTTATTCTAATTTTAATGGTGTAGCGTCTAATAGACGCGACCATTAAAAAAACACACACAGAGACACACAAAAACCACTGAATTAAAAAAAAAATATTTTGCTTTTTCTACCTTTTTCGATTACCTTAATGTTCGACAGGTATATGTCTCAAAATCAATGACCGTTGAAAAAAAAAAAAAAAAAGTTCGCGAATATTTATGCTACCATAGGAAATTTTTGATTTGCGGGCGAAGCCGAAATTGTACCCCCGTGGGATGATGATGATAGCGTTTGTATCCAACTACTGTGCACTCTGGGTGAGATGGCGACACTGCTTGGAATAGTTCGAAATAGGAACACAAAGCTGTTCTGGCTGTGTGCACGCAAAGGCGCATATGCCGGCCACTGCTGTGATCTGCACCCTCGTAACTGATTTCGTGGTGAACTCCAGAAAGAAAAAAATAAACGCGTGATGAACCTATACAGAAGTAGCGCCTTCCGGCGTCATGTTTGTCACGTGCCTTACTGCAACGCTCAGATTAGCTCCCCGGAGATTTCGCTGTTCGCCAAGTTACGTTGAAACTGCTGTCCATATATTTATTTGTTCGAGGGATAGGCAAAATACTCGCAAAGACTGTAGTCGAAACACAACTGCGAATTACTTGACAATAAATGTATTTAATAAAAAAACGGAACTATAGTCTTTCGAGAAAAAAATATGAATAGAAATACAAATATACGGAATGTTATATCCGATCGTCTTCAAATACTTTAGGAAATTAACTCCCCGCACTGCCAAACGCGGACACACTGGTAAGACATGATACAAAAGACACTCTGCAATGCCGTTTGAGGCGTGTTTCTTCTTTGTATGGCGGTCACATTCGTCATACGACAGCATACGCGTGTGATGCAAACTTACTTCGAATAGGCTTGGTGCTTATAATTCTGTCATCGTTTCTGCAACGAACGTCTTTTGTATCGTGTATGAGCAGTGTGAGTGTGGCTCTAGGTTTTAGAGCGCAGCTCTTAGGGGCCCGTTCCCGGCTTGAGCGGCGTCGGCGTGGGCGTCGGCGTGGGCGTCGGCGTGGGCGTCGGCGTGGGCGTCGGCGTCGGCGTCGGCGTCGGCGTAACCGCAACTCTCGTAACCCTCGTGAGGGTTACGAGGGTTACGAGGGTTAATCTCATGAGGGTTACCCTCACGAGGATCACGAGAGCCACGAGGGTTACTTACCCTCGTAACCCTCACGAGGGTTACGAGGGTTAGTTACCCTCAAAAGGGTTACCTTCACGAGGGTTACCCTCACGAGGGTTACTTACCCTCGTAACCCTCACGAGGGTTACGAGGGTTAGTTACCCTCAAAAGGGTTACCTTCACGAGGGTTACCCTCCACGAGGGTTACTTACCCTCGTAACCCTCACGAGGGTTACGAGGGTTAGTTACGCTCAAAAGGGTCACCTTCACGAGGGTTACCCTCACGAGGGTCACGAGGGTTATGAGAGTCACCCTCACGAGGGTCACGAGAGTTACCCTCACGAGGGTCACGAGAGTTACCCTCACGAGGGTCACGAGAGTTACCCTCACGAGGGTCACGAGAGTTACCCTCACGAGGGTCACGAGAGTTGCCCTCACAAGGGTTACTAGGGTTACCCTCACGAGGGTCACGATTGTTACCCAGGTCACGTGACCCCGGGGGGGGGGGGTCACGTGACCTGGGGATACCCCCAGAGGTCACGTGACCCCCCGTTGACGTCATAGCCACTGATGACGTCATCAGTGACGTCACTGATGACGTCACCGGCATCCGCATCGTCATCGTCACTGATGACGTCATTAGTGACGCCACTGATGACGTCACCGGCATCCGCATCGTCATATTCACTGATGGCGTCATCAGTGACGTCACTGATGACGTCATCGGCATCGTCACGTGGCCCCAGGTCACGTGACCCCCCGACGTCACGTGACGCCCCAAGGTCACGTGACTCCCACAAGGTCACGTGACCCCCGAGGTCACGTGACTTCCCGCCCCCCGAGGTCACTTGGCCCACCCCCCCAGTACCCTTCCCTCCTCCTCCCCAAGAGCTGCGCTCTAATTCGGCGTTACAGGGAGTTGTAAACGGCTTTCATTTTTTTCACTGGCGTGCTGCCTGGGCAGTACCTAAATACAATCAACTCGTACCTTTCCTAATATGTAGTTAAATACGATATACAAATCATTTAAGGGCACTATGAAGCGCTTTTTGAGATCCTCGTTTTGTGGTCACAATTCAATCTACGAGCTCCAAGCATCCTAAAACAAAAACGAAATTACATTGATTTGCGGCCGAGTTGCATATTTAAAAAAAAGTGATAAAAGATTACGAAACGCACCATCGTCGCAGAACGACAGATGGCGCTACCTAACCTTGCTGGATATGATCGAACGACGGGCGGCGCTTGTCAGCCACATCGCGAGCAAGTGGTTCCCTCGCGGACGAGCTGCGTCGACCAATCCCTCTCGTCCGCGAGGGAACCCATCGCTCGCAATGTGGCTGAGAAGCGCACTGTTCGTCGTTCCACCATATCCAGCGAGGTTCGGTAGCACCATCTGTCGTTCTGCGACAATGGTAACTGTCGCAATCTTTGATCACTTTTAATGTGAAAACATTAACTGTCCCACGCAGCAAGCCGACGTCATCAGCTTTGAAGCCGCGTCAAGAGGCACCTTAATTCTTTTCTCCAAGTGAAGCCGGCTCCCAGCTTTGAGACCACGCGAAAAGCCTAGCGAAGTGGCACCTAGTTTCCCTGATCCCAAAAGAGCGGAGTGAAGCCGATATATTTCGGCTTCGGTCCCATCGGCTGGCGTGCGTCGACGAGGCTCCCATTGGCCGCTGGGCGTCAGTTTCAACGACAGCCACCCCATGGCGCTGCCTGTCCGTCAGCGCGCCGATAACACGTTGCGACGTGTCTCCACGCCGAGCAAGGTTAAAGTCACTGTAGCAGCGGCTCCACGCCCAAGGCCAGAGCGGCGAGGAGAGCGGGAGTGCGGACTCGGCCGTCGATGGAAGTACGCCGCAGTCGAAAGAAGAAAGCGGAAGAACGACATGCATGCTTTTGCATTCACAACTCATAAGAAGTGCTTAGGTGTACCTCGAGCCTTTCTTTTTTTTAGATGCTTTTAAGGCTCGAGAAGGAATTATACCGTAAAACGAGGATCTCGAAAAGCAATTTATCGCCCCTTTAAATGCTTACAAGCAGCGAAAATGAAGGAAACTCTCCCTCAATTCCTTTTTTATATTAGGGAAAGAGGGAGACTTTCCTCTTCTCTGCAGGGAGCAGCTCAGAGACCCGCCCCTCTGGGGAGAGGAGGAGAGAAGTGTGCGAGATGGAATGGAGAGGAGGAAACTGGGAACCGATTTTCTGCCCTGCAGAAAACGATTCTGTAGGTGGGCCTTATTTTGAGACACCGGCAATCCTTGGTCTCATCTATTCCGCGACGAAAACGGCGCAGAGAGAAGCCGGCGACTTGAACTCACGGGGAGGAACTTGCGGCACAGTCGGACGGTAATTTTGAAAGTTTCGTTTGGCGTGACTCTGAGTGGCATGTCAACGTCGGGGTTGGTGAAGTTGAAGGACACCTCCTCTCCGAAAGCACGTAAATCCTCGGTGTGCTGCTCGAGCCACAGACCTCCCAACAACTTTCCTTGGTTCACGTGTGGAACTGACAGAAAGAAAACGAGAAATACCATGTTCAAAAGCCCATGAAGGAACTCTGGCGGTGGGCCATTTTTTGAGCACGAAGCTCGCGATCGGATCCGAATCCTCGGCGAACGCTAACGAGCAGCACTCGTTCTCGTTGCCAGCCGAGCTGAGTTAGCGCCGAACGCCGACGCAGCGTTCGGAGAACGCGCCCCAACATTGGCGGATTTGGGCAGTGTTGGCGCAGCCGCCACTTGGTGACGCGAGCTTTTGACAGGGGCCAATAAATTACAGGGTTATAACTTAGGAGGCCTTTACCCAAAAGGCGTCGTGTAAAGGATGCTTGAAATCGCAGTCAAACCACTCGCGTACGTCGTCTAAAGGACAGGGTGTTCACTGGAGACACGATGGCAGAAGCATTTCCGGCCACTTGTTAAGCATGATCGAGGCAAATGTTGGCTTCGTACATTTGTACGCCTACAGAACGTGTCTGCAGAGAGTGTTTGCTTTACCAATGCGGCGGGACAAAGGATAAACCCACCTTAGACAGTGACTGTAGACACTGTCTTTTGTATGATGTATAGTAGCAATGTGACTTCATATGTATCTTTCTATACCGTCCACTACCGAAGAAATTGTCGTTAATGTTATGCAATGCCTCTAAATGGAAGGTTCGGCTGAATATTGCGGTAATGCAACAAGAAAAGAACAACAACAACAGCAAAGTAATTATATAAACAGAGAGGTTCCAGTGGAACTAAAGCAGGGGAAACATGAGCGAAGAAAACGGCTGCCGAGCGGCAGAATCATAGCAACCGGTCCTGGCGTCCCTACGTCACTTCCTCGCTGCGCTCGGATCTGGTCGAGACTAGGGGTGTCGCGAACTTTTGTCGAACCAGATTTTTTGGTCGAACTTTCGGGGTTCGACCGGTTCGACTTTGTGGACAGTGTGGCCAGACCTTGATACAAGCATGCCTAGGTTTGGAGAATTTTTTTTTTATGCAAAGGGTTATTTTATTGTGTGAACAGCTGCAATTAAAAGAAACTAATTTTATTCACTGAAGAAGTTGATAACTTAATTTTTAGTACTGTATTGACTGAAATAGCCGATCAGCGCTGCACTTAATTCATCTCTTAGCCATTACCATCCAATCCGAAGCCAACTGGCCAGCCTTTCGCGCATGCGCACACGAGTCGAACCTCAATACAAGGTTCGACGAACTTCCCGCTAAAAGTTCGAAAAAGTCGAACCTGGTCGAACTCGAACCGCGGCCGGTTCGCGACACCCCTAGTCGAGACAGATAAAGTCGCGCGGTGCGCCTGGGGAGCGCCTAGCGGCGAGCGGCGAACGGCGCGGGCACCCAGTTTCACCGCTCATGTGTTCCATGCTTTACACTGGAAGACAAGTGGGAGAAATGGGCGGCTGCAGATAAACAAAACTAAAACTCTCTCACCGAATGTGCGAGGTGATCAGTTTTGCCTTGTGAAACTTCAAAACGTAGTTCTTATTTGTTTTATTTTTTGTAATAAAATGAGACCAACAATCTTGCCAAACTTGTGCTTGTTCGAAACGATCGAGTTGGTTTAGCGATGAATGCAACTTGTAGCGCCACCCCCGCAATCGCAGCCAGCAGACAATGGAGTCCGTCGTCTGCTCGCTGTGTCTTTCGAGAGATGGCAACACAAGTGACATTCATTCATCGCTAATCCATGTGAGGCTAGGGCTAAAATCTACGGTGAAGAAAAACGCCCCGTTCATAAGTTGGGACAAAGTTCAAGAAAGCCATGATAGAAAATTAAATTTTGAGTCTCACCAGACGGATCTAAGACGCTTTAGAAGAGCAAGAGAAATCTACAAAGTGCAATGCGAAGACCCAGCCCTTGCAGAGAGAGACCCCGGCCCTGCACAGATACCGCGAGACGAAACCAGACAAGATAAAGAGACTGAAGGTAAAGCTAAATCTGGCAACGGCAAGGGCTAAAAAATACACTCTTGAACTAAGCAGGCAGCGTTGTAAAAGCCATTGTGAGTTCATCAACGTCAAAACAAGCCTCAAGAAGGTAGGAAGAACCTATAGAAGCATAACCGGTAAGGCAAGAGCGCCGTGTACCGGAAGCAATGTAGTTCTTCGACTGGGGTGTCGGAAGAAACACTCAGCGACGTGGCGGCGTACTCTTTCTTTCCGCGGTCTGCGGCACTATCCGTCGAATCTATCTACGAGCTAGAGAAGGAGGCTGACGACCTGGACGAGAACCAACCTTTCCCTATGGGTGAGCTGCAGGCAGCGCTACGATCAGCCAAATGTGATACGGCGCCAGGCCAAGATCAATTCACGATCTCGGCTCTCAGAAACCTCCCAGAGAAAGCTCTGCAAGAATTACTGAATAAAAACTCGGAAGAAAGTTCTATACCCAAGGAATAGAAGACCTCAACGTTTCAGCCAATGCCGAAACATGGAAAGCACCCAGACGCTTCGCAGGAAGACGGCATTCCTGAACATCATTCACAAGTGCGCGAGGGCGAAGCTTAATATAAGACTCACCATGAAAGGAATGCGAATTCGGCACCAGCCGAGCATCAGGGTACCGGGACTCACATTCGAACAGGGCGGGGTAGCCACGAGTTGGCTCATGTAGCTAAGGACGCGTTGGAAAGACGGAATGAAACTTCTAAAATGCATCTCGAACAAGTCATGAGGAGCGCAAGAAGAATTTCTATAGAGGATAGTCAGAGCTCTACCAATGTCCAAAGCCGTCTACGGGTGAAGTTATCTGAGATTGACAAAGGGGCGGAAAGAAAAGAAAAACAAAAAACCAAGCGCCCAGTCATGAGAACAATCACTGGCCTTCCGAAAAATAACGCCGATAGAAGACCTTCGCCAGGCAGCGCAGATCAACCTGATATCAGAAATAACAGCGGATGTGCAAATGAACCAAAGAACCAGGCTAGAGAAAACCTGACATGGCATGGACAGGGGTGCTATGTTGCGCTTTTTGCACTCCCAGAAGACTTGGAAGAAGGAAATGACGTCAACGACTAGAGCAAACGCAGATTGGATGTTGACAGAAGAAAACAAAATCAACATCCAATTTGCATTTGCTGCGTTGTTGAAGTCACTTCCGTCTCCATAGTCTCCTGGGAGTGAAAAAAGCGCAACATAGCCCCCTAGTCCACGAGAGCTAGGAGAAAGAACATTGCAAGCGACCGGCAAGGAACCCCCGCCACCCCCATGGGAAAATGAAGCAGTGGTGGATTTCAAGCCAGTTCCAAAGAATCGAGGGACTGAACTAGCCGGCCGTAGGGGACTTGTGATCAAGAAACATTTGGAGCTCATTGAGCACCTCAAGAAGCAAGAAAATGCAATGATAATCTACACCGACGCCGCTAGAGACAAGGAAGGAAAAACCGCCATCGCCGTGCGCACCAAAAACTCCCGAGGGCCCTGAAGCAAGAACGTACAGTACACCCTCAGTGGACGGCAGAACTTCAGCAATCCTTTAGGGCTAGGCTGTAGAATAAAACACCCAGGAACTCCGAAGACCACGCGCACATTTTCCCCGATTTAAAACCAGCAGTGAACGCGTACCTCGAGGCAACAGTAAGAATCGAACGGTGCAGCAAGTGAAGTCTCGAGCCAAGGAGTTTCGACTTCAAGGCGGAGACTTAAAGGAGCGATGCAACAATTTTTGTACTGTGCACAAATACCGCTTAAAACGGATCCCTAACGTTAATGACCTATGAAACACGCGTTCGTTTTTCACCCCACGCAATAGAAGTCCCAGAAAAAAATTTAAGAAAAACGAGCAGCGTTCACCCCCTCAACTCGCAGCCAGAACAAGCGGCCACGTGATCTGGAGCCGATTATATGCCGCCAATGTAGATCATAGCCACGCGCTGGGGTTGGCAAGGCGCAGAACACGCGCTGAGTTCCAGACATTGTTATGGCTCGGCTGTTGTCGTCGTTGCAGCGATTGGACACGGGTCACAACCCGAATGCTTCTCGAGCTAGCAATTGTCACGAGCCCAAGTCGAGTGCCCACGCAATGCTCGGGTCCAATCTATGAACCGCATTCAAATATCGTCACTTGGGTGTACTGCGATCCCCGAGTTACGTCATCAAATTTTGCAAAGGAGAGATTGAATGAAAATGATCGCTTTTGTCCTTGAAATTACACCGCAACAAAGGAGTTTCTTGGCCAATGGCGTTGCGGGTGAATATCCTTGAATCCCAGGTGTGCCAGTAAGCTCGTGTAGAGAGAAAAACATTCCAATTGAATATCGTTGCACCGCTCCTTTAAAGGGATACTTCAACAAAAGTTGAAATATACCCGTCGTGTTCAGAAATAGGCTGAATATGATCCACAATATGCGTAAATGACACACGCTGCTTCGTGCCGAAAATACCATGCAGCTTATTAAAAAAGAAAAAGAAAAGAGAAAATAAGAAATTTTGAGTTGTCGATGAAACAATTTGTCGATGAAACAATCTGTCGATGAAACGTCGCGTGTCGATTAAACGTTGTTCGATGAACTGACTGTCACCGGGCCGAAAGGCATACGTGACGGTGGCGAATGCGGACGTTTGTTTTTGACCCTGATGGCTGTATTTTTCGTTCTAAACGGCCCACTCTGGCAAACGCTCGGAGATCAGCCAGCGTACGGAAAACACGTCAGAGCCGCCGCAATCGTGACGCAGATTGTTTCGGGACCTGACGTCCAAACGCAGCGGACGCCTGCAAGCTATCCCAGCCAATCCCGCTCTGTGGAAGTAGTCCGTGATACGCTTTCCGGGCGTCGCTGTGCGCCCTCTCTAAGGTCACGTGACAGTCGCAAGGTCTTGGATAGGCCCCGATGGCTGGTAGCATCCGCTTAAAGCAGCCGAAGCACACCTGCGATCGGGCCACTGCAAGTAAATCCAAAGCTATCTTCGTACGAATTTTGCGTGACAGGTTAATCTTTTATAATCTTGTAGAGAGACAATAGCGACTTCTGGGACACACAAAAAAGAAAGTCTCGCGGAGAGGGGAATTCATCCTTCAGCTCCTCTTTCCCCGTGGTCGGAGGCGAGACAACCTCCGTCACTACCTGTCAAGGTTCCTAGACGGGCATTACAAACGTGGCGTTAGCGACATCCGTCAGGTGCTTTTTGCTAATCGTTTAATTCGTTCTGAAATTCCTTTTTGTGTCTTTTTCAACAAGAGATTGGTGTATCTGATGTGGTAATGCTCCCTTGAAAACAAATACCTCCCCCCCCCCAAAAAAAAAAAAAAAAAAAAACGGCGAAAATTTTGGGTTACTGTGGAATACCCGGGAATGAGAGAGCTGACGATGCCGCGAGCGTAAAACTACATATATTTTTACCTTCACAAGGCTACCTCAGTTCCTTCGAAAGAGGTCAACACTTGGCACCAGACCTCGGTGAAGTTCAAGAGCAGGAGGGAAGAGCCATAAAACTAAGGCTAGCCTCGCTCTTATCTCCGGACGATTTCCCTATTCTATCTAGTTTCTCGAGGGAGGAGAGGGTGTGTGTACGAAGGCTTGAAACTACAACGGCCATCACTCCGGTGTGGCAAGGAATATTTCACAAACCAAAGTCGCCCGAACACGTCGGTCCTAACCCATCTTGCAAAGTGTGTGGCCAACAAGCCACGTGTACGAATTTGGTCTGGAACTGTAAGGACAGAAAGATGCGAAGACTAGAATCCATCGCAGAATTACCGCCAGAAGCAAGGCCCTCGAGCTACACAGAGTGAACCCTCCCAAGCATCAAGAACGCTTACAGAGAACAAATGCTCTCATCGCTGCTCAGTTTTATTCGCTCTTCAGGCCTTTATCCCCTACCCCCCCCCCCCCCCCCCAATTTGATTCCCATTCCCCCCCCCCCCCCCCCCCACATTCCTACTTCATCCCTTCCTGCAGCAGATGGTATCAACCGAGAGGCAACGACATAATCACCTTTTCTTTTCAATAGAAGTATTTACTACTACCAACTTGATCATCTGCGAGCACGTAAAACGTTGGATTTTGCAAAGTTCTTGGCCTATGTTTTCTTGTTTTTTGTTTTTTTTTAATACGAAAAGGGTTACGTTTTGAAACTTTACAAGGAAAAACTAACCATCTTAATGGACGTGTGGTGAAGTTTCGAGCTTTCTATGTGCAGGTGCTGATTTTTCTTTATCGTTTTACACATTCTAAAAAATTCCTGCGCGTCTACTCATCCGCAAAACACTCAAAGAGCCAATCTCTCAAATGTACGAAATCAGCTCAGCGAGTGATGAGGCGGTACATCTGTTTAGACATCAAAATGAAGACTTCGCTGTGACATTACGCAACGCAAGCATGACGCTTTGCATTGCGTAATGCCACAGCGCTGACTTCATTTTTATATTTAAACGGATGTTCCGCCTCACCATTCGCTGAGCTGATTCTCTATATCGCAATGATTGACTCTTTGAGTGTTTAGCGGGCAAGAAGACGCGCAGACAATTGTTAGAGTGCATCGTAAGATTTACAGAAGCCGCCCCATAGACGGATGTAATTTATTTGTAGCGCAACGTTATATTAGTCAGCGAAAGGGTGGAGGTTCATACTTACTGCCTTTTGACCACCAAGGCCAGAACTTCTGCGAATAATCTATGGCAAACAGAGGGATACAAAAAAAAAAATATTACGACAATTATTCGAACAGGCATGTGTTGACAGCCAGACGTGTCGATGCGTTGATCGCAACATAAGAGCCTTTTTTTAAGGTTCACCAGGCAGCATAGCGATCGCCACTCCTTGGGCGTGCAGCATACGTGATTGAATCTGAGTTCTCCCCTAACGCTTGTGGGAGCGAGGGCCGGCCACCACCACCAGAGGCCGCTACTGACCACCCAAGCTGGACAACAGCCGAGGCGCGCAATAGCGCAAAGAGGGCACACGCCCACAGAAAGGGGAGGGACGGACCAGCGACACGGAGACGCGTAGGTCGAATGCCCGGCATTATTATACTTTATTACTAGCAACCCTTTGATGTCACTTTAATAAATGTAGTTTCTCGTTTTGTGAAACCCCGGCTTCGTGTTCTTCCTCCCGGATGGGCATGCAGCAAGGCAACCCTACCACACGCTGAAGCAGCCAATCGGATAATTGGCGTACTGGTTATCGGATGGCGTGCACTTTTGAAAAGGGACTATTGACTTTGCACTCAACATCATTAAAAAAAAAAAATCGGAATGTTTTTTTTTTTTTGGACAATAGTCGTGGTATGTTATTTGGTATTCACGATAAAGTCCATGCTCCCGTATGACAAAGTACCAAGCATCTCAACAATGGAATTACGGCATTAGCCCAACGCCAAATGCCGAATCACGAACCAGGAGGCGTGAACTTAATTTCATTTATTTGTGTTCGATGATGACGATGATGATGATGATGTTTTATTTTTCTTTACTGCCCACAAACACCCTAACGCCTTTTGTGTGGTGCACTGTCAGTTCGTGTTCGCAGCAACATGTACATAATTCAGACTTGTGCTTTTAAATACTCTAATCAAGATACTGTATTTTCAAATACTTTTTGAAGTATCTCGGTATCATGCAAATACTTTTGATCGTGAGGATTCGATACTTCATTTTAATTACATTGTTGAGTATCTTGTACTCTTTATCTCAGATACCATTTTTGGCATTTCGCCATTTTCCGAGCTTTTTGGTATGAGGCGGCGTGGGCGTGGCACGAGAAAACAGAAACATTCTTTCGAGTAACCAAATCCTGTCGCTAGCTCCGATAAGCTACGGTGACTTTGAGTGAGCTTGTGAAAACATCGCTTTTGTGCCGATCGGGACTCATATTTCAGCCCAAATTTCGTACAATGAAGGTTTTTTCCTCGCCTTTTCATAGGCGCCTTTTTTCCCCCCAGAGTTTCCCCCGAAAAATCCTAAAACAAAAGGGGTGGTTTTACGGAAATAAAGATTGCCACACTGAGGTGGTACGCAGAACAGGAAAAGATCCACGACAACAATGCAGACTTGAGAGTAAAAAAAATAAAAAAAAATAAAAAAAAGTAAACAGAAAAACAAGTCTTTTTTTTTTTTTTTTGCTTGTATATTTATTTGACAGCGCTACTGCAAAAATTTCGATTTTTTTTTTGTATTGTTTCTTTTTTTTGTGTCGTCAGTCCGGCACCCTTTTTTTCTCGCGATAACTGTCTGTAGGGGAGTATTGTTAAGCATAGAACAGGGCAGGAAACGAACTACGAGCAGGATGGCCTCTCAAAGTGCCAACAAACCGTCCTATAACGTTGAGTGCCTTTCTGAACGCAACTACTTTAAGAAGGGGCGAGAAGTGCCGGGGCTATCATATGGGCTCTCATTGTCATCTATTCACTCATTTTTGTATTCAAGTTCGTTTGTATTCAACTCACCATACGGGAAATATGGATTCTATTTAAACGATATGCCCAAGTTGCGCCGCAGGTCTGTCCCGGAAATGTTTTATAAGTTGCATCAGTGATATCCTGCTCTTTATGGTTGGACTGCATAGAATAGCCCTAACATATTTTTATGTGTTTTCTTCGTTTTGTGCTGTTGCGTGCTAATAAACCATTCTGGTAAACCAGATTTGCACAACTGTATAATTCTGTTGGTCACTGACATCGATACAAATTACGCAATGTGGAAGTAGCTCCAAAGGTAATTGAATTACATTTCTAGGTATTCGTATTCTATTCAAGATACTTTACCGTGAAAGTGACTTGAGCAGTATTTTAAATACTTTATGAAGCACGTAATTAGTAACTTAACTTAAATACTGCTATTGAGTGTTTTGTCCTACACTGACAAAATTACACAGAGATTAAGGACAAATGTCTGTGTAATCATTAAGGGCAAAAAATGCGTTACAGAGGGGGCTGGTTTTTTAATGTATAAAAAAAAAAATAAAACAAGAAAATCAAGAAACCGGTATGACCTAGTAGTCCGGTTGCAGATTTTTTTTTTTTTTTAAGAGGATTTGGATTTGTGGCAATGGACGGGGGGTAGACGATTGCAGTCAGTAATATACAAGGTATGAATGATCTAAAGTATCCTGATGCCTGTGCGATTCGGATGGTATTCTGAGTTTTGTTCTTCGGTGGGATCCTACCGTTCGCCGTGATTGGCTCTCTCGTCCGTGTTTTGCAGGAAAGTGAGCTTCTTGCATAAAGATTCGTTCTTGGGCGTTCTTCTCGGCGAATACCCTGCTCTGATTGCAGGTGAAACGACAATAAGACACTCGCAGCTCGCCACCGCCCGCGTTTTCTTAAACTGCCAGTGGTCACGAGGTAGTCACGAAAGCGCCGAAAATTGGACAATGTCTAGGTGAACGTTATTAGATCAACTCTCAGTCAAAAGGTCTTCAAACCAAAAGCGGAAAGCGGGAAGCGTGACACTTTTAGCGGGAAGCGGGAACACTTCGTTTCGCTGTTTGGTTTGGATATGGGTTTTGTCGGAGCAAGAGGGATTCATCGGGGAGAAATATTGAACCAGTCGTCAGTAGGGTGACCTCGCGACCCGCGACCCGCGGGACTGTTCCGCATTGAGAGCTCGTGTCCCGCGTCCCGTGAGAAATTTCAAAATTTTCAAAAAATGTCCCGCATTTCACATTGTCCTAAAACTACCTCCGCAACTCATGGTGTTGCCGAACAACGGGGCACGGGGAAGCGCGGATGTTGCTGGTAATCGTATGAATCGAAATGGTACGCCATTTTTTATCCAAGCGTTGTGGGAAGTGACCGTCGTTCTTGCAGAAGAATTGATGCGCATGCGCCGTTGTGCCTCTCCCTTTGGTGGCAAAATGTGAAAAAAAAAAAAAAATTGCTCGCCAAAAGGGCTTATATAACATATTATACTTATTTTCAAATTGCTGTGTCAATGGGAAAGGGTTGCTGTGAGTTTTTTTTTTTGTGAAGACACTTACGATAGCAAAGGTCGAAAAAAAACATAATGTTAAAAATTTGTGTATGACCATGTTGATGAAATAAGCGTTGACAGGAAACAATAACCCGAAAAAGATTTACTGTTTCTTATTTCCATCTGATGCATAGAGTTCTGCTACAGTTGAATCTTTTGTTTTCAACTTTGACACATTAATAAAGTGTTTGGCATAAAAAAAATATATCACTGGGAGTGGAAATTATTCGAGCTTAATTGGTGCAATGAAATTATCAGGTGTATAAACAGTACAAGATAATGAGTGTGCTAACACAGCCTCGGTTCGTTGTGTGCGTGTTAATACATTTTCTCTACCCCCCTCCCCCCCCTCCCGCCCCTCGTGTCCCGCATTTCGCTTGTAGAAAGGTGGTCCCGCATTTCGCTTGTAGAAAGGTGGTCCCGCATTTCGCTTGTAGAAAGGTGGTCACCCTAGTCGTCAGACAGATGTCACTCATGGCCGACCAATGAGAATGTGTCTGTCCACCTGCTCCTTCGCGTACCTCACCTTTCTTGGCCTCTTTCTTCCTTGCTTCGGGTCCAAGCTGCGGTTCGCTGCTTCGGGCCTGCTTAGCCTGTTCCTCTCCCTTCCCTGGCCCCAACACAAATGCCCCCCATCAAAAAAAAAAAAAAATTACAGTGGTTTAGCTCAGCTATGCCAGGATATACGTGGCGTGACAAGCCTCCACGTTAACGCCTTCGTCTGGCGCGACGGCTTCCCGATACAGCCTCTCTAAACGTCCGTCGTCAATGTTTATGCCGTAGTGTTTAAACAGCAGCGAGTCTCTCAGTACCTCAACCCATGGTCCAAGCACATCGCGAGAAACCATGTTCGATAGATAGGTAGTCTTGGCAAACATTCTCCTCTTTATGTTGACCACTAGGCACTTATCATCTTCCAAGCTGCGAGGCAACTGCTTTAGCATCTCGTCCGTGTCTACCGGCACGTTCATCACGGGTCCCTTAATGCCAAACTGACCATTTTTCAGTTCATTAGACGACGGATCTGAACGAAGCGAATCCGGGGCGAAAGTAAACGTTCGGCCACATCGTTTAGAATCGGTAGATTTGGTGGCATGTGCGGGTAACGATACCTATTGGTAACGCTAAAGACTGGAATCTTCTGCTTAACGAAAAATTTCTTGCGCATTGTATCAACCCGCGCCACGGTTTCACCCCACTCGGGCGGCGCCGCTAAACTCTACGTTTAACACATGGCACTACTTACCGGCGGCAAGTCATTCATGTGCCACAGTCTTTCACACACGTCGCACACATATCCAAACGGATTGTTTACGAAGTCCGTCTCGAAGGTTCGAGTCGCACTGGCGCCTTCTCTAAGTTTCACCGTATAGTCAGTCAATCGGCGAGCCTTGACGTCATCGACGGCGTCTTGTTGTTGCTGCTGCTGAGATGGTCGGGCACGTCGCTCAGCCTCCTGGCGACGCCGCTTTGCTAGACGTTCCTCCCTTTGCTCCGGTGTCTCCGCAGCCCGTTTAGCCTTCTTCTATTCGTTCTTCCTACTCCCAACCGCTAATTTCCAGGCAACTACTTCGGTATCCGATGAGTTAAGCTTCTCTGCTCTTCTGCGCCGCTGAGCAGCAATTTCGCTCTCCTTCTCCATGGCTATACCACACTGGCAAACGCCCCGTTATATGTATACCCCCACTGATACCTCCGCGCATGCGCACAAAATGAAAGGCGCTATCAAGCGGCTCTGGTGCAGCGTCAGACTTGGCTACTGCGCATCGGAGGCGCACAGCTGGGCACGCGGCGGCGCCACTGCGTCCGCCGCGGCTATGACGTCACTCCTCTAGAATGCGCAGACCGGCGAGGCGCGCCAGCTGTGCGCCGTGTGAGGTCACTGCTCCTCGCGCATGCGCAGCACGGCTCTCCAGGAGCCACGCGAAACTGCTAAACCTGGACCAGTGTAGATCACGCTACAAAACGAGAGGAAGCGCAACGCTTCGTGAAAAATCTCCGCTAAAAGTGCAGGCTTCCCGCTTTCCGTTTTTGGTTTGGAGGGCCCTCGCCCCTTCTCCCTACCTCTCGTCGTTAGACGCGTCATCGTTTTCTTGGGGGACGGCTGGTATGGCTTTGAAGCAAACAGTCTAGATGGTGTTTAACCGGGAGGCACTCACTTGATCGAATGACGTTTTACCGAACGCCCACGTTTCACCGAATGACACTTTAGCGAATAGTCGGACGCCGCAAAGCGGCGTTTTCGGGGGGGGCCAAATGGGTTCACATTTTTGGAATGAGCCGCCGCAGACTGTCGCCGCGAAGCGGCGTAAAGCGCAGCGCGGCGGATGGGTTAACGCGCGCCCCCGTTATTCGCTAAAACGTCCATTCGCTCAAATGTCGCTGTTCGCTAAAATGTCATTCGCTCATGTGATATGGACCCGTGTTTAACCGTATACCCTCTCCGAAGAATACAGCTTTGCAAAGCGTCCTTTAGATGGCGCTTCAAACATACGGGCGGTTAAAGCCTTACGGGTGACGGGTACGAGGGAAGACGAAGTCCCACAACCAAGTTGATCTAATAACTCATGGTCTGGGTATACATTGCACGTGAGGCAAAACTGAGCGTGGATAAATACTTACTAGCAACCGCGTAGAATGAGATCACGTACGTGGCATTCTTCTGGTAAATGCAGGGGTCGCTGTCACATGGAGTGATTGTAAGATTGATAAGCTTCCTGTGCTCCCAGAGTTGATTCCCTGCGAAACATGTAAATAACTCTATACTTTTTTGTATTGCCTTAGTTTCGGTTGCGAGGCGGCTACCCCGAAGATGCGAGTTCTTCGTTCAGTTGTTGCAAACGATCATTCAAACGTAACCCTTCTGCTAATACACCATACAAAAGACACGCGGTGTTCGCCGCAGACACGATACAGTGTGTACAGTGTTTGTATGACGAATGTAAAGGTGTGCAAAGAAGAGACACCCCTCAGGCAGTATAGGGAGGTTTCGGGAACCGTTCTTGCACATCCGATACGGTACAATGGGCCCTCCGATACGAACTGCGCATGCGCTGCCACAGAAGACCCGCGCATGCGCAGTTCGTAGACCGGAGTGCCCGTACCGTATACCGGATGTGCAAGAACGGTTCCCTAAAACTCCCTAGTGTCTGCAGACTGGCTTTTGTATACGATGTATCAGGAGCGTAACGGCGGCTGTATACTATTTGTGCATCTACGCTAGTGTGACATTAGGAGTTTTAGTAGTTGAACATAGTGACAGTTGCGCACACAGGGACAAGGACAGAGTTTTAGTAGATCGTTCTGGGCCGGTTTTTAGCTATAGAAACGGTATCTCACGGTGAATTCCACTAGCAGTTCCGGAGCGCTTTCCGAAATCCGCGAGGGAGGCAAAATTTCGCTCCGTGGGACGAGCGGAAGAAGGACTCGCATTTTTGGAGCGACTCGCCGGACGGACCCGCCCGCGACGGTCGAGCGTTCAAAATAGCCGCTGCTCGAACTTGACAAGCCGACCAACGCCTTGGCCGACTGAGCTTTCTCACAACCGCGGTCACAACTGTCACTGTTTAGGTGCAGGAATAACGCGCGACACGGACCGGGTGAAAATCTCCGTACCAGGGAGCCCATGTCACGTATAACGAGGGAGACGCCCGCGTTCGCCACCGTCACGTCTGCCTTTTGGCCCGGTGGTGACAATGAGTTCATCGAACGACGTTTCACAGACACGCAACGTTTCATCGACAGATTGTTTCATCGACAAATCGTTTCATCGACAGCTGAGGTTAGCTCTTTTTTTTTTCTGTAGTAAGCTGCATGAGGCTGTCGGCGCGAAGCGGCGTGTACGGGCCGGCCAGGTGGCTTAAAAGTTGTGTAATGAGCCGCCGCAAACAGTCGTCGTGAAGCGGCGTAAACGCAGGCGAGGGGCAGGGGGGTGACTAACGCACACTCCAGTGATAAAAGCGTGACGACATGTCCCATTCGCGTAATGAGTGTCGATGAAACGTTCGTGTCGACGAAACGTGTGTCCATGAAAAGTTATCCACGAAACGTAATTCTACGAAACGAGTTTCGACGAAACGATATGGACCCCTTTCGGCCGCCCCGAAGCGGCGGAGCACGCACAGCAGTCGACATCGGTGGAGTTCATATTGCTGGTAAGACTTTATAAACACAAAGAGGTAGCAAACCATCACTTGCATGGTGGTTGCCTAATTTGTTCTTGCTTCATTGCACGAGAAAACGACGGTAACATGCAGTGTAAAGAGGTAAACAATCAGTGGCAGATGTTAGTGCTCACGACTGCCACGCTCCAGTCCCGGCTTTGCTTCCCCGATCTACGCGAGGTAGAAGCGAATTCTAGCCGTCACAATCTCGCATAAGCAACCGACGAATCCGAACAGATCCAATTCCACGACCCGGCCGGTCCGGCGTCCTCGTCGCACATGCGGACCGCTGAGTTAAGGAAATGACATCGCACGTTTCTGTCAACTTCCGCCAAGATCTCTGATATCCCGTGGATCAAGTTCGGCGGGGTTCGAAGGCGCTCCACGGGGCAGGCGCTGGCAAATCTACGAGTGGAAGATGACCAATTGGAGCCGGATCTACCAGCGGAAGATGCTTTTTCCAAAAGAAGCGCTTTGGAGCGCTCAACATCTGCTAGTGGTATTCACGATCAACCTAAACTTTGTAAAAGAAAGCACTGCCAGAGCCAGCGTACGAGCTGAGCGGGGCTCAAACCGCTTGTCAAGATGCTCGCGCGTTGCCAGTGTCATAGCTTCCTCTACACTCACAAAGCCTGGCAGTTTGACGACAGAGCCACAGAGCGCCCGGTCGCAGATTTGGAGCGCGAGGATCTGGTAGCACAGAGCATTTCTCGGGGAGCCTATAGTCAGCGCACAGCTTTTGCAGCGGCGAGGACCCAAAACATGCTTTTCAAACCCGACGAGAGACGAAGCGGTAGCCCGAGGAACGCGAAAAGCAGGAGCGGACATTCCATCGCTCGGGCGATGTGTGTTTCGGCGTCTCGCCGCAGCGGGGCGCCCGTTACACGCCTCTTGCCTGCCGCTCTATCCTTTTCACTTTTGGCGGCCGCGTTACGTGAAGACCTGCCAGGCTCTGTCAGTATATAGAAGGCTTAGGGAGTGCTTTCTTTCCCCCAGTCGCAGCTGAGACGCTGTTCTAGCAAGCCGGCCCTGATATCCGATAACTAAGATAATGACAGTCGATACTCCGCGCGCCGGCGCCATTGCGCCTGCTTCGTACGGTTATCGGCTAACTTGAGATTCTTTACTTTGCGAGGAAGCTTGTCTGAGAGGTGCAGTGACGCCACGGCGCCTAGCCCTGATTTTAGGACATAGTGGCGAAACAAAAAGGCCTTTATCTACCCGCTGTAGTAAAACGTGTAAAAAAAACAAAAAAAAACTGAGAAGTTGTTTATTTTATGGGAATAAAACCATGTCAATATATCGCATAAAAACCGTCAATATATCGCATATGTGCCGCTTCTAAGGCGGCTCTCGTAGCATGCTTGCTGCTTGGGCCGGATTGGTGGTCCACTAACCATTACGTCATGCACAGGCCTTGTCCTTCATACTCGTACGCATTTGCCCCTTCCTGCGGAAAGTTAAGATATTTGCGCTTCTTAGATTAACTTTATATTATTTTATCAACAAGACCGTGGGCAACCGGCTGGTCCGCAGCGTACATCCAGGTTGCCCCGTATGCTATATCGTATCTCGTGATTCCTTCCGCGACCTTTAAGAGACAAGACACCCGTTGAGGCGTACTAATGTTTAAACATACAAGCAGCACATTGCTGTTGTTTTGCGCGGGTGCCCTTTTGGGCCGGAGCACGCGGCGTGAACAGGCAATAACTGACTACGTGTTGTTCAACGAGTGTGTTGTGTGTTACTTCGAGGAAGGCAGAAGCGAGGGAAGTCCTAAAAGGGGTACACGTTTCAAGCGCCAAAAGCATCTTTACTAGAGAGCCTTATACCCCATTCACACCACTGTAAAGCTACCTTTAGCTGAGGGACCTTTATTCTCTGCGGCCAATCAATCAACGATCTTCCGCTCGTGGCGTGTGCTCGCGACCCAAGGGCACGGGCTGATTCGCCGATAGCAAAGAGACCTGGTACCTTTATGTTGACCGTGTGAATGGGGTATTAGAATAACTTACGCCATATTGAGCGCTTGCATTAGCGCACGCTATACGGAAGAGATTTTGGGAATGGCGTTTCTTCGGCCGGGACGCCAGAGCCCAAGCATCTCGCGCTTGCAACGCCACCAAGATACAGTATAAATTTTTATTTCACACACGAAATGCCATAACTTGAGAGAGAGAAAGAGAGATTTCGTCGAAAAATGCTAATCGACACGCTGAAAACGCTTTTGAGGCGGCCACTGCACGGTTTGAATCGACTAGATGAGCAAACATCGCAAAAAAATTGTAACGAGTCCTTACGACAGTCCATGGTGGAATCGTTCGGGGTTATTCCAACCCGACAAATATCTGAAAAAGAAACAACAATACAAAATGCTTCAAATCAAAATACTATATTCTACTTGGAAAAAAAATGCAAGAAATAATGACATAATCTTCAGAAGTACACCGAGCAACATTGGCGGTCGCCATTTTTTATAAGGAACGAATCGTGTGATTGGATCTCAGTACATGCTGAGAGTATAGGCCCAAACAATGGCAGACTCGGGTAGTCTATGCAGCAGCAACTAGATGACGTGATAGTGCTAGTGGCCGACAGCAAAATAGAGCTGCAGTCCCTTATGAATATATGTGGCGCAGAGAGCCACAGGTTAGGCTTAGAATTCAATAGCGACAAATCAGCGGTCGTGGTGTTCAATGACGACGGATCTGCAGAGCTAAAGACACAAGGATTAGAGGTCGAGCGAGTCAATAAATACAAGTATCTGGGAGCATGGATTAACTATAGGGTACGGAATACCTCAATGGACATGCAAAATGTGTGACTGGTAAGGGCGATACGGATGCAGCTGAGGCCTGTGGAACTACGACAGGTATGAAGTGGTGAGGGAGATCTGAAAAGGAGTTATGGTTCGTGCCTGACTTTTGCAAATGCAGTTTTGCGCATAAAAGCTGGACGTCCAGACAAGGCTTGAAATAAAGTAACGCGGAGAAGGGAGATGGGATCTGGGAGCACACGGTAAAACAGGGAACTAAGGTTTACAGAATTTCTAGAAAATTATCTTGATTTGATTTGATTTGACATGGGACGGTTCTCATTCGAGGGCAGGGAAGCTAGCAGTAAGATGGAATTTGAGATCAGACCGAGAGAAATAGATGCATCGGAATTAAAAACAGCGCGGAAAGACGAAGACCAGACAAAGAAGTGACACGGACGTAGTAGGTAAATAGATGCAGGATAAAGGACACGAAAAGTTCTTAGCTAATTACACGTGGGAATCGTCGGTACAAAATCGAGAAAGCGGACCAGAAAACTTAGATCTAGATATATGGGCAAGAGCAGGGACGCGGATGAGAAAATAAAGGTTAAGAAGAGAGTTAAAGGAACTGAGAGGGAAATATGGGAAGCAGGCATGCAGACTAAATCGGCCTTGGCAATTTACAGATCGTTTAAGGAGGGCATTGCTAAGGAACCTATCTTTGAGAATTCTAGCGGGAACTCTTGGTACGGCTGAGCACTTTTTACTGTCAGGGGCTTAGCCCTGTTGCACCTGAAGAGGCGACTAATTTGCACAGGGATTTAGGGAGGGAAAATAGACATGGGGAAGGTGGAGATAACCAAGAAGATCTGACTGGTTGCATAGGTCGAGGGAAGAATGAATATCTTCTTCTCCTCTTTGGGCGACCCGTACGGCGGAAGGTCTGTGCACTTGGTTGCATAGAGGCGCTTTTGTCGTACGGATCGTAGCTCTTATGAATAAATTTATATATATATATATATATATATATATATATATATATATATATATATATATATATATATATATATATATATATATATATATATAATGTCTATGTTAAATAAAAGCTAAATAACCCCCTCCCCCCGCAAAAAAAAAAAAAAAGATGTGGTGAGGTCGCCGCCCGGTTCAAAGGGTTCAACCTCATCCATTCGTCCATCCATTGTCTATTGCCAATGGTTACGCACGAATTTCATATTACATTCTGGTAGCAGCAATGGCAATAATCAAAACCAATTGATTCCACACTTTGAGATGGCCAAGAAGGAATGATTTACCTTTCAAATACGTCGAGTTGATAAAAAATGTTTAGCCATTTACTGTTTTTTCAGTTGGTAAAAGTATACGAGAACTCTTGCTTCGGAGAAGCACGTTTTCCAAATCAGCGCGAATTAAGCGAGTTCTGTTCTTCAGAGCGCTTTATCAAATTACACTCCTTCTTACACTTGAGTAATAATAGCTTGATATATATATATATATATATATATATATATCTATATCTATATATATATATATATATATATATATATATATATATATATATATATATAACGGGCATGGTGGCGGGAGGCCGAAGGCGTGGGTATAAAACTTTTCTTCTCAGTTTTATATATATATATATATTGTGGGAGCCGAGGGTGAACTACGAGGCAGATTGCACGTGACAGTTGGCCGGCCGAGAAGTGCGTGCTGAGTGAGGCTGGTAGCTGGACAAGGAACGTTGAAGCTAGAGCCACTAAATGAGCTGCGCTTAGAGTATCGGCACTCCGTTCCTCGACATTGTTGTGGGCGCCGCCATTTTGGGGCTTGTGCAGAACAGACGACCCTGCCGATCGTCATGATTCAAAAAAGAGACTTCTTCCGCATTAGATTCGGTGTTAGGAAGCTCATGTAATCTTGCTTTGCTCTGTCGCGAACTGTTTAAACATTTGTGGAGGCCGCAAGAGCGTTTCCTGTGATTTCAGATAAAGCTTCAGATAACTGGCAGCCATGATTTTAAGCCACAATATGGCCAAGTGCCGTTACTCTGAAGCGTAGCTTATTTAGTGGCACTAGTTGAAGCCAGGCTCCCTAGCCTGGCCCATAACGAACCCCGGAGCGGTCCACCAGCGAAGTCTGGAGCAAGACCGGTGGAAACGGCGAGCCCGGGCCATATGACCTGTGCTACGACGATCCCGGGGTGGTTCCGCAGCGAGACTCGGGCATTGGTAGCCCGGGACAGCCTACGCAGCGCTGGCGTGGGAAAGGCGATCCGCAGGCCTGGACACGGACCCCGACTGTGAGCTCTGATCGACGGGCGACAACAAGGGTCGTCGGGCCCGGACTACCGGCTCTCGACGACGGGCAACCGAGAGGTACAGTAAACCCATTCGCTGTCTTCTCGTTGCAGTGTATAACTCCCTGGGTGACGGGCGGAAGGCATACCGATCCGGCGTCGATTATTAATATAGAGGGATCTCCATAAAAAAAAAACAATATATATATATATATATACACACATTCGACGATTTTGATACAACTAAATAAACAGTAGGAAATCACGTAGTCAAAATATAAATAATCTCATACTAAAAAAAAAAAAAAAAATCGAGACGGTAAAAGGAAGGGACAAACACAACGTTGAACTTTCAGCGGCTAGCCTGCGCCAAAGCCCTTATTTCTGTAATCGATCTCGAAGTTCATAACATCGACTTACCGCTGTCGAACATTGTAATCTAACGTAATACAAAAGTAACGTGGGCTACTTATTGTAATTTTTACGTTATTTCGTTACGTGTAGAAGACGGTAACGAATTTCAAGAGTGCGTTACTTTTTGGCGAACTAACGACGTAACTCAATTTTGCAATTTATTTAAATAACTCGCACAGAAATGTCTCCGAACAGTAAACCAAAGAAGAGCGAATAAAAAGAAAACATGGCTCACCAGTACAAGTTTCCTGCTGGATTATAAACTGTGCCCCGCAGATGGCCAGGATAGAAACAGCCCAAACTGAGGCACCGTTCATCGTGAAAATAGGAAGAGACTATCACCGGTCCAGCAGTTCTTTACTAATGCGTAGCAGGAGAACTGCCTTTACCGTATAGTGCCTGGAACGCGTCAATGGCTGGTGTGTTTAGCATCCTTTATCGCTACTTCATAAGAGTATTCAAGAAGACGTCAACAACATACGTCACAGCTTGGAGGAAACGCTTTAGAGAGCCTCTAGGAAACGCTGCCGGTTTCCGCGATCCTGGCGGCTGGTCGCAGAAACGCCTGCATAGCAGACGAACGGGCGTAGCAGACAGTAGCATTTTCTTCGTCCGGCCGCTGCAGTGCTATGCCGCAGCACAGCTGGCGCCTGCCACGCGTTCATGTCCACCACCGTATTACTAGCAGGAGCACTACGATCGGTAGCGTTCCTCAATGGATTGTGACGTCACTTGTCCAAACTCCCAAGATCAAAGTATAGTCCTGCTAAACAGAGGAGTCGAAAAGCTGCCCTGAGCCGAGCTGTGATTGGTTGTTTGTTTTGTTCATTGAATGGTTTGCTCGTGTTTCAACGAAGTGAAAAGAGCAACGGAGCAACCGTTTTTCTTTATGGCATTTATTCGTGATGGTTCTTGAGTTTTTAGTTTCCGTATAAAGACATTTCTGAAAGAGCAGACAAGGCGATAAAGGCGGCAGCAGCTGTACTTTTCATGATTGTTGTGGTCGTACTTTGGGGGCTATAATCTATAAGAAACGACCTTTCTTTCGTTCTATAGGCAATTCGGCATTGGCAATAAGCAGCAATAAAGAATACATAAATTTTAGTTGACTTCAAGTAGAAAGTAAAATATATTCTTGCATTCGCTCGGTTCATGCCCGCACACGTAGACTACCAAGAACTGACTTTTTTTTTTGCGTTCTTTATTGGTTTAATCGCAGTCGGGGCCCCAACTGTAAACTGAAAAATGTAGACGGGTATAATTGTGCATCGTAAAACGAAGGACTCGACAAACGTTTTAAACTGTCAACAGTAAAACAAAGAAGTCTGAAAGTTCAGACTCTGTTCAAATGGCGTCTGCTTTCTTTGCAGTAAGGGAAACTTAATTTATTAGTTTTTCATCTTTTTGCATTCCGGAGAAGTATATACAGGACCAGAAGACAGTACTATTTTCGTCCAGATAAAAGCAGGTTAGACGTGCTGGTGGCGATGCTCACGCAAGTTATAGGCAACACTGTGCAGATCTACTATAGTGACATGCAGTTGCGTATCAACTTGGTTTTGAGTGGGGGAAGCAAACCAACCCCTCCCCAAACCCCCAGGCCGGGAGGCAGTGCCCGTCTCCCTTGGGCGCCGCCGGCCAGTGTTTGCCCTGCCCGGTGGCGGCTGTTAAGGGGGGGGGGGGGGGGGGGGGGGGGGGGGGCAAAGCACATGCCTTGCCTCCCCACTCTGAACCCCCACCTGTTCACCTTCTGCACACTGTCCCACCATGCACGAGATCTCGCTCGTTGCTTTGTGCCACTCTTCGTATGGTTTAATAAATAAAAGGAAAACAAAAAGCGGTTGGTTTAGTGGGTTCAGCATCGTATTACCAACCCGAAGGATCCAGGTTAAAAACTGATAACTTCCGCATTTTCTCCTGCGTTTATTTTTTATTTTTTATTATTCTTATTATTTCGGGTAATTTTCATGCGGCGCTTCTGCTTTACAAGAACCAGCGTTTTAAGGTGCATTCACACTAGCTTTCGAATCGCAACAGCGGAGCGAATCGAAGCTCGTTTTCATCGTCAAACGCGCGTGAAATTGTGTTGGATGTGTAATGGCTCGTCCACACTGGAAGCGGGTCCGCAACCGCGAAGCGGGTCTGTAACCGCGAAGCAGGTCCGTAACCGCGAAGCGAATTTGCGCTTTCTCAACCACAAAGCGGCTGGGATCGAGCGGTTGGGGCGCGTTTTCGCCAACCGCTTTGGAACCGATTTCCCCCAGCTGCATTTGCAAACCGCGAAGCGGCAACCAATCGCAATGCAACGGCGACGTTACGTCAGTGGCCTTCTAAACAAGATGGCATCTGTCGCTGGTGAGGCATCGGCACTGTAGTCCTGGCGTTACAGTAGACAAATCAACAAAGAAAGGTAAGGCTTACATCAGTCACATGAATCCGCCATGCATGGAAATAATTGACTAGCAATCTTAACGCGCTTCGCTCCGGTGTTTTGGTTCGGGTAAGTGTTCGTTTATTATTCGGGGCGCCAAAGCTCGTCGCTGAGCTGCCTTGTTCGCCTTTGCCCGTTGAACATCGAAACCCCCCCCCCCCTCCACCCCCCCTGATCGACCGAAATTATAGCTTTTGCACCCACTAAGGCAGTCGCGTGAACCACTGAAAGCCTTCGACACCGTGCATGACCGACAGGAAGGTCGTCAGAAACGTCGTGAGCCTAATTGCGTAGCGAACACAGAACCGCGGAGCCGGTATGGGTACCTGCGCTAGCTCGCCCTGTAACGTTTCTACTACCAACTTAGAGATTTTAAGTGAAAGCATAAAAAACAAATGTGTCTTTTAATCTGCACCGCCAAATGGCCATAACAGGTCTAAACCAATGAAAAATAAATAAATAGGGTCCAATGACCAGAAAGGTCATTGGACCCTATGGGAAGGCAATTATAATGAAAAACTGTGGGCGTCAAAACCACGGGATCAGAAACGGGCCGAAAAGCTCAGTTGGCCATGTATTATAAATTATTTAAATTGTCGCTGTTTTGAAGTCTATTGCTTTATATATTGATTTTCTGTCCTTCTTGGTCCGTGCCCTTCTGTAATCTTGGAAGAGAACGACGACGAGGATTCATATGGTTGAAAAAAACCCGAGACTGCGGGTAAACGACAAAACACTAAAAAGTCTCTAAAACCATGTGCAATGTACACCAGCTCGTTTGCGCCCTTACTTTTTGAGGATTCATGTTTTTTCTTGAAAATGTCCTCTTTAGGAAAAAATAATATGGAGCTAGAAATTACTCATCATTATATGCATATCATATTTTAACGTGCTTATTATTAATATGTGAACTATGTATTTGCGTAATTTTTGTAGCTTATTAAAATTAGGAGGGCCGAGCACCTCAATACCCACCGAGATGCGTACGAATTCCAGGTGTATTTAACTGCTTCTATTTTCTATTTATTATATTTTATTATGTTTAAGTTTTTTCCGTAACTGGGGATGGATGTATTGCTATATTATCAGCAAAAACAACAACAACAACAACAAGAAAAACTGATATTTGAACTCAGATTCAGAATATGTGAGCCTGGCCAATCTCAGGTAGTGTATGTATACGAGTACTGTTTTCGTGATCTGACTTCTGATAAAGGTTTCAAAATTTAGCAAATAGGGTTATGTAAAGTCTAGAAGACACTTATATTGGTGTTAAACAAGATAGGTTAAAGCAATGTTATCAATCGCTCGTTTATTGGTGTTTTATAAAGAGAGTTTAAAGCGGTGCTATCGTGATTGTGTTTTCTTTTTTCATTGTTATGGATTGCAATAAGTCAGTTCGCCTCGCCCCCCTCGCCGAACACAACAATGCCGATTCAACAAAGTTGAGCTCAGCAATACAGAGCTTGACAATGTTAAAATTTTTTATATGTATTATTTTAAATTATATTACATAGCAAAATATGTTCTTATTTTCTAAAAAACTAAATGTTTCTTCTCTTCCCCGTCCCTTCCTCTCGTTTATTGTTTAGTTTACCTCTTTATTCGTCTTCAATTGTTACTTTTTGTATATTACTTATTCTATTTTTACTGTGTTTTCGAAATGATGATATTATCTGTTTTGAACAAGACAAGTAATATTTATATAATTTACTGACTATTCGCTTTATTCTGAGTTTGTTATCGGCTTCCGGGCTCCCATTTTCTTTTTTTTTTATCCTGGTACTTGCCCAATTAAATTGAGCTTCCAATCAGAAATAAAAGAGGCTTTCTTAAATTTTGGTTTTGCCTTGTCTAATACCTACTCAGAAGCCAGTGGCGTACCAACTTGTTTTTGAGTGTGGGGGGGGGGGGGGGGGGGGCAAACGAGACCCCCCCCCCTCCCAAGGCAGTGGCGGCTGTTTCAGGGGGGGGGGGGGGGGCAAAACACATACCTTGCCCCCCCCCCCTCTGACAGCTTGGGGGGGGGGGGGGGAGGGGGCTAGCGCCCCCTTGCCCTCCCGGTTGGTACGCCCATGTCAGAGGCCCCAGTATACAGAACTAATCTTTTTCCTCCTAGGTGTTGTTTTGGGTTCTCTGTTGCATGCTTTTGTGGAGAATAATAGAAAGCCTAAGGCCCCAAAACTGGTCCGTGCCTTCCTATCAAAAATCTAAGATCTTACAGATGCGCATTTTTATTGAAATTTTGTGGGTTACGTCGTGCAAGTCAAAGTGAGATGACGTTTTGTATGTCTTTTTTTTTTTCATAGTTGTTTTATAATTTGTTCATGGGCACTTTATAATAGGTATACACGAACTCATCTCTGTGACGTCACGGCGCGGTGGTGGCGCGTCGGTCGCACTTCCGGTCTGGGGCTGTGGGCAGAAGTCCCCATGCCAGACGTGTATTCCTGCGTTGTTTTGAAAGGAACCAGACGAAAACCTGCCTTCTCGTCAAAACGCCGCGACTGCGGCCGTACCAAAAGTGTCGAGAAAGGTTTGAAGGTCAGTTTTCACGTGCTCGGTTCGTCCGAGAATCTGGATATGTGCCGTGAAAAGGGAAAAGCAGACGCCGTCGGACAACGATTGCTTGGACGGGAAGCACTTTGGGTTGAATTCACGGATACTTGCGGTCATCAGATTTATTTGCTTTGTTTCAACATGAACGCCAGAAAACTGTCAAGTTGTGCGGACCACCTGTGGACTACGTTCAGTGCGTCTTCAAGTTCAAACGACCGCCTGATTGTTCAAATTGTCGTCTGCTCTTTCAAAAGTTTCTGCTTGTCGTCTGCTCTCTTAGACGACGCCGGTCCGTAGACCAAATGTTGGCCCGGTACTTGCGATAAGAAGTGAGTGCAGGCCTCAAAAGGCTTAAATTTGAAGGTTGGTAAGCAGGCTCGATGTAAACAGTAGATACAAGGAGATGTTGGTCATTGTTACCAGTGACCAACACCGACTTGTTGTTATGCCTAATTCAGTTGGTCCGATTCTGCTTGCGATTTTCGGTATCGTCGTCGACCATCTCAGCTACGGTTCACGCTTTTGCAGCCCGAGCGGCGTCGCGACTGAAAATTCCGAGCGAAATCTCATCATGCGAACCAGGCTTTAGCGTACAATCTGCGGCGTCAACGCGGAATGAATCGCCGCATGTCACATTATTCACGCGAAGTTTTACGGTGTAACGAGCCTCGGTAATTTCGCTAACGCCGCTCAAGATAGTCAGACATCGCCAGGAAGACGTAGAACCAACAATGCGAACGCGAAAAAGGGCAGGGGGACTCACACTGACGCCGACAACATCGCATTTCAATGGTTTGTTTCTGGGCGACGGCGAGCTTTTTGCCCACACCCCCATCGCGCATGCGCGGCACCGGTGGCGTCCGCTAGGGGCGCTCCGGGCGCTCCGGTTTGTTTGTAAACATGAGTTGGTGTATAGTAATCCTTTTAGCCTTGTATTGACAACGTACTCATTGTTAATGACCGCATGGATTTCTTTTTGTTTTCGTGATATGCTGTTATTAAATAAAATAACGTACCATTGTTGATGACTGCATGAGTTTTTTTATTTCATGATTTGTTTTTATTAAATAAGGGAGAGTTGTGTTATATTTTACGCATGAGTGATAAGAGCCCATCTGCCAAATATGCCACCCCAATTTGTTTTGAACAAAACATATATGTTTATTCCCCCTTTATATTTTCCCTCTCTCATTCAGTCTTGTAATATTGATAAATTGAATCATCTCTTTCAAGATATCAACTTTACCCTTAGAATAAATTAACTTTTGTTTTCTATAGTAGTACTCGATACTATACCGAGCCTATTTCGATAGCTATTAGCGTCTGGACAAGTTGTGAGGTAATGATCTTTTGATTGACATAACATGTTACAAAAACATTGGCTACTTTTTTTTTAAATCACTGAAAATAAAATGGAAATCTCCCATGTCCAGTTAGAAGTTGAGTAAGTAAGTGGAAGGGAGGAAGGATGTTATTTTAAAAATGATGGTATCCATTGATATAATTATATATTTTTGTCCATCCATGGACCAACTTACATTCCAAATGTCTCTTGCCTTTTTATGAGCTCTTCCTTAACGTAATTATTTGAATTTCCCATTGTCATGTATGCCCCCTGGCGACGGTCGTCCGAAGCAAACTGATCCGCCAATTCATTTCCCAGTATTCCAGTATGTCCATTTACAAAGTGAAAATTGACTTTACATTTTTAATTTAAATGGTTGATATCTTGTTTCAATTTAAATATAATGGATCTAAGTTCATTGTACTTGAGAGTGCTTGAAAGGCTGACTGGTTATCTGTAAACACATCATAATCTCGCTGCTCATCTGTCCCTCACAAATACTCAATACCCCTCACGAGTGCGACGACCTCTGCATCGAATATGATGGCATGTTTGGGCATACAGTATTTTCCTAGTTTAAATATGCTACCATTTTTTTTTTAGTTTAAAGCCACTCCGACCAAACCGAGACATACTGACTCGTCACTAAATAGTCTTAGGGCATTATTTGATGTTCTAAATGTTTCAGGATCATATTTACTATATAGTAGTGTGATTTTAGTACATGGATGGGTAGTCCATATATTTATTGGGTAATTTGTTTCAGTGGTAAAACTGTCCAATCGTAAAAGTGAGCGAGAATCTTGTTTTGAAATAGTTCAAACATAAAAACCTATATTTTTATGTAATATTTATTTGTAAAACATTACATGGTACTGGTGAGCTAAAGTCAGGATATGCATTACATATTTTTAATAGTAGAATTCGCTGAACGTAAATCACACGCCTCAACAAATCAGAGTTACCTTCAGTTTTCGACCCCACTGGCGCTCCATATACTATCTATGCCTCAATCGATTGCAAGTATATTTTCCGAAATTGAGTATGTTCTATTCCCCATTTAGCAGCTGAAAATCGTGCAAGGTTTGTATTATGTTGTACACTTTTGTTTTAGGATTTGCTACGTGAAGTAGGAAGGAGAGATGTGTATCAAAAGTGATACCTAAAAGTTGAAGTTCTGTTCTCGCCTTTAATTTATGTTTATTAAATTTAACGATTTGGGGCAGTTTGTGGTATTTTTCACCATTTGTTATTAGGATACAAAAACATTTGTGATAATTAAATTTGAGCTTTTTTTTCTTGTGCCCAACCATGTATTAAATTAAGTGTAGTTTCTGCACGTCTATCAATATCCCTCCCAGATATGCCTTCAACTACCAGAATCACATCATGTGCAAATGCCTGAATGTGTACATATGTAGAGAAGTTTATATTTAGAAGATCATTAATTAGAATATTCCGTAACAGTGGACTTAAAGGTGATTCCCGAGGGCACCGTAATGTAATTTATTTTTTAATTTCTTTGCTATTTTGTGTTATATAGGTTATCAATCAATCAATCAATGTTTATTTTTCTCTTGTGCATCGGTTTTTGAAGAAGGGAAAGAGAAGGTTATATAAGTTACGTGGACATTGATTCATTTGCTCAAAATGCAAAACAAAAGGGCAGCAAAGTGTATCAAAAGCACCTAAAAAGTATTAGGATATTACGAGTGAAACCTTAGCATTTTGTTTTGCAGTTTGGAGATGTTGTACTAAGTTATATAATGCTGATGTTTTTTATTTATTCTGTGTAAAGCCAAATTGATTTTGATGTATCAATTAGGATTTTGTTAGAAAATAATATATTCTTGGTGTAAAGAAGTTTTTCCAAAACTTTCCCTAACAGCGAGTGGAGACATATGGGCCTATAACAACTAGTGTCGTCAGTTGGACGTTTTTGTTTATTTAGCAGTATAACTTTACGTATTTTCCACATGTTAATGAAATACCCTACTTGGAGGCATGAGTTGAACATTACGTACATAAATGGATAGTGATATGCCCAGAGTTGCTTAATAATTGGTACTGTTAGTTGATCTATACCCGGAGCTGTTCTTACGAGCAATGTTGTTATAATTGGTTCTATTTCTAGATATGCAAATTTTGGATTAGAGGGGCCTAGATTTAGATTTATTATATACTATGTCTTAAGTTAGTTTATAATGGCAAATCTGTTAATATATCATCTGCTTGATATAACGTGCCTAAAATATTTTTGACAGATTCCATATGTGAACTAGTTAGTGATATATCTGTTTTACACAATAAAGAAATTATTATGGATGTTTTAATCTCATTAAAAGCTAGTTTATACGAAATACCAAAAAGTGGTGTTTTTATTGCATAAAACGAAAATTCTGCCAAGAATTTAATTTTGCAGTTGAAATAATTTCTTTATACTCTTTTCTAAAATCTAGATATTTTCTTTTGTATGTTTGTCTCATCTCCGAATTGTAACATCTTTGGTGTCATCTGCGATATGCATTAACTCTAAATCTAGTATTGTGTAATTCCTCAGACAACAACGGAGTTGCACGACCATAAATTTTAACATTTCTTTCACACTCTTTATCCCATGTGTGCAATCATCAATAAAAGTAATTTACGGTAGTTTTTATTTCCTCAGCTGTATGATGCAGAAATGAAAGGTTACTTAACCTTACACCTTTTTTTTAATGATATAAAAAAGATTAGAAATGCAATGTTTTGTTAGTTTGTCTAATTTTATATGGAGTTATATAAAAAATTCGAAGGAAATATATTTATGGTCGCTCAGTCTTTCTTTATCCTGGATCTCCTCGTGTGTGACCTTCGGGACGAACTGTCCAGATGCCACCGAAAGGTCGATCCACAAATCCTATCATTTGCAGTTTGAAAGGTTGCTTCTGTGTAATTTCTGTTAAGAATTAATGAGTTACGCACTAAAAAGAATTCACTTAATTGATCACTTCTGTCGGTAGTAATGTTATCAACCCATGTTACATTTTTAGCACTGAAATCGCCTCCTATGATTAAGTATTTACCCAACCGCCGTACATTGTAAAAGCAAGGCCTTCTTGTTTCCCGAAGAAGAATTGTATCTCAGCCACTGTCGGAAGGTCGCTTGCATAGCTGAGCAACTGACAAGCACGTACAATGGTTGGCTTCAAGTGTTTGCTGACGGGTCAACAAATCCCACGACGGCAACATCTACAGCGGCATTCGTCGTTCCCGGTGCCGGAATCGAAGCATCACACCGCCTCAACTTCGCAAACCCGTAAACGACAGCGGAGCTGGCTGCACTAGCAGCGGCATTAGATGCTCTTCACAATCTCACTCCTTGCAAGACAGTTATTCTCTCAGACTCTCGAAGTGCGTTGTCCAATTGGGAAGCTTTAGACCGGGCTCCTTTTCTGGCCCAATGTGTGGCCGACAAGACCCGAAAACTTTGCATGCGAGGGTGGCAGTTGGCTTTTCAATGGATTTCGTAACATATGAGTATCACCGGCAACGAACGCGCCGATGCCCTTGCTTCAAAGACACACAAGGAAGAAGAACCCTGCCTTTTCATCCCATGCTATTGCGAAGCGCGCAGACTGTGCAAATTAATTACCAGAATGCGCCACCCCCATACAGAAGTTGCAAGCGGGAATCCTCCTCCATCGCTACGTGAGTCAAAACTAACCAGATCAGATTCCACGCTACTCCATCGCCTTCGTGCAAACTGCGCCTACACATCAACGACACTTCACAAGATCTCCAGGTCTAGTACACCCAACTGTGCCAGATGCAATATCCCAGAGGACCTCGACCACGTTCTCCTAAATTGTTCTCATTACGATCAAGCTCGACGGTCCTTTTTTACCACCATCCTAAGTGCTAGCACAGCTGGGACTCAAAAGAACGAAATCCTTTTTCCACCCGGAGGTCGACGAAGAAGAGAACTTGTTTATAAATCTCCTCTTGAGTACCTCCAAGGTACTGGATTTGCAACGCTCCTCTAGCCCACCGGTCCGCCACCTAGACCAGTCACGCCATCGACTAATTTGTGATCTCCATACCAGAAGACAGTTCTGGAGTGTCCCCTTTCCCTCAAGAAATTAGCCTCCTGATTCGACCCTACTCATCCAGAGATTGCTGACCAAGTGACCCCCATCCCTCTTCTTACCTTTCTTACCCTTTTTCCCCGCCCGTGCGAGCCTTGCCCCTGCCCAAGGAGGCTAACATTACCAGCAGGCGTCCCCTCTCCCCGTGTGTAAAAACACTCAAGAATAACAACGATGACTACTCTGATGTGGAACTCGAGATCACGAGGAATATACAAAGAAACAACAAAAATTTGAACGCTGTCGAAGCACAGGTCAAAGCTAAGACGCTAAGAGCGTGAGTCAGGAGACGCCGTTTCACGCATTCCAAAGTAAAAAAAAAAAAAAAAAAAAGCGTCGGGAGATTAGGTGTCTTTACGTTACCACCAGGATAATAGAGATGCGCACCCTAGCGGTGGTGGCATGAATCTGACGCTTTCATTTGTCTCGCGGCGTTGAATCTAGCCAATTTCGGACGTTTTTCTGTTCTTCTTCACCACACGGAAAGAAAACAAGCTCAGTCAATGCGCCACAAGTAGTGCGAGGCACAATCAGGCAAGCTTGTACTACCCAAAATAAGGGCGCTACAGTTTGTTCAAAGTTTTAGCGCAGATCTAGGCTATACGCCTCGCAAGTAGGCTCATTTTCGTCTTCTGCGCATGAGAAAGGAAGTAGTGGTGACGCCAGAACGCCGAGTCCTGATTGGCTGATCGCGACCCCCTATCTCAGTGTCGTCTGCTCCTTTGCAACGTCGTCTGCTCGCAACGTCGTCTGCGTCTGTCTTACCTTTCCTGCGACTTTCGGAGCGAACTCGACTTCGCCTTTAAGAGAGGGCAGACAAAATAACTCGAGCGGTACGTTGTTTTTGTCTAACAACTAGCAGACGCGTATCAAGGACGGAAGTCAAAGGACTCACTGGCGAGGTGTCCCGGGGCGCCGAGGTTTGTTTGTTTAGAACCAAGAGTGAGCGTGTTAGTGTCCGCAAGTTCCCTCCCAAATACTTTTTCCCTCCATTCGTGTGCGGCGAGACCCCTCACTCTTTAACGGCGCCGGCGGGTTGGCGCAGTTAACGTCGTCTGCTTTACGTCTGCTAGTCAAAGCGATGGCTGCTTTACCTTTCCTGCGTCTGTCGGAGATTCACCGCTTTTTCACCGGCGAGTCACCGTTGCCTCGGGAAACAAGGAGATAACAAGAGGAAGAAATTGACCTCTTAATCTAAAATTGAGGACAGCGATCAAAGTATAACACGGGAAGGGTTCACAAGGGTCGCGCGGGCATATTCCATTCAGCACGTCAGCCGGTCGTGGGCAGACGGTCGCCGAGTCGCGGAGTGCCTGCTAGGCATAACTGCCCAGCTCGTTTGGTCGCGCTCGGTGGAATCGTGACCGTTGGAGCTTTTCCCTGGTGTTTGTGGATCCAGCGTTCTTGTTCGTCGTGCTCTGTTTCAAGTAATTTTTACTTTTTTCTTGCTGCTTGAAGTCAGGACGCGTCAGAAGCTCACGTAGAAAAATAAACGTCCGTGGGTCGTCGCGACCGCGACGCTGTCGGCCATGCTGATTTGATCGTGAGAAGTGCGTAAGACAGCTTCGGAGCTGTCGTAGGATTTCGCCGTAACCTAGGCAAAACTTACGAAAATTTCGTTTCGTGAATACGAGTTTGTTCTTAAGTTTTGTCTTACGCACATTTTTGGCGTAAGATCGTTTCGTGAATCTGGCCTCTGCGCTTCCGAAAGTCGCAGGAAAGGTAAGACAGACGCAGACGATGTTGCGAGCAGACGACGTTGCAAAGAAGCAGACGACGCTCAGATAGGGGGTCGCGATCAGCCAATCAGGACTCGGCGTTCTGACGTCACCGCTACCCCCTGCGCAAGAAGCAGACGAACTTGCCCTCCGCATTGGTTCGAGGTCGTACCTGCCTCGCTTATGAAAATCTCAGGTTTCTTGCTTCGCGGTTCGTTCTTTTTCCAACACATCCAAATGCGCCCCTCAGGAGTCGTGGTTTCGCTCAAATCGGTCGGGGTGTAAATACTCACGTGTACAGCCCGCATAGAAGACAAAGGCCTCCGACGTTCTTATCCACAAATGCAGCAGTCAGTCTCATAATTGACTACGGAGCCGTAATGATCAAGACGCCCTTCCCTTTCAGAGGCTATCAATGAGTACATCGGGTTCTACAAAAATCAGAGATCCCTCCACGCAGCGCTTCTTCTTCCTGTGCCCCGCGCCAGACACCCCTGAATCGGAATCACTTTGTCAAAAAGTGGTCGGCGCGTTTCTTCCTCGTACGACGATCCTGTCACATTGTACATTCAAAAACAGTGTGCAGACATATTTGAATCATAGATATGTAACATGATTCCAACACGCTTATTTAAGTGTGTCCGCAGGTCATTATGCCATCATGTCTGCAGTGAACTCCGTGTCTTTTATATGAGGTAAACGGACCGGACCAAATCTCACAGTTCTACGTGTAATAATGAAGCAAATAAGAGAACTAGACTTTGTTTAGATTTAACATATACGGCTTTTTTAAATTTTTTATTATTAGCTAAAGGCAAAACATGCGACATGTTTAGCTCATAATTCGGCGCGACTGCGTGGTTGCTCGGTGCTGGTCGGTTGCTCGGAGTCGTCGTAGTTGAGGCATTTCTTCCATTCCCTCGTGACGTGGACGCGCGCCTCGGCACAGCCGAAAGAATATTGCCAGGTACCCACGTAGATCTTAAGCGTGAAGTCGTACTGAAATGAGAACATTACACGACGAACATAATAAGTGTACTGGAAGGACGCGTACACAAAGAAGCAGACAATCCAGCAGACAACGGTTTGGAATATTTCGATACAGAAACACAGCTGTTCTGCCTGTGTGTGCGCAAAGGCGCATGTCACCGTTGTGATTTGCGCCATTGTAACTAATTTCACGGTGAACTCCAAAAATAGAAAATTTTGTTAGTGTACTAGAGACATAATAGACCTATATATAGAAGCGCTTTCCGACATTACATTTGTCACGTGCCTTCCTCCAGCGACCAGATTGGCTCCTCGGAGATTTCGCCGTTCGTCAAGTTCCGTTGAAACTCAGTTTACATATATTGATTCGAGGGAGAGGCAAAATACTCACAAAGACTGTTTCGAAACACAACTACAAAATAATTCGACGAAACAAAAGTGTATTTATTCACAAATGCAACGAGCGTTTGAGAAAAGTGTGTATACAAGAGAGAAATACACCCGAAAGGTATCCGATCATCTTCAAATACTTATAGAAATGCACTCCCGGCATTGCTTGTTTACCTATATATATTTATTTTTTTAATTTGATTGTGCTCAAACCGTGGCAAGATTCATACTCTTGGTGGTAAGGTCACCTCTTTCTCTCTTTGATGTTCTTAACGTACGACTTCCATCGCGAAGATTAAGAACACCTAAAATTGTATTTGATTACTATTTCATTCAAAATACCCAGTTTTCATCTACTAGGCGCACAGTTCTTTGGACCCAAATTTCTTTATCTTTTTGGCAAAGAAGGACGCTGAGATTCCGAGGAAGCCAAGCTATAAGCAAGATTGTTAGTTTTTGGACAGAGTCTGGGTATCCTGGCCGTAAATTGTCAAACAAGTACCAAAGTTAGGCTTTGCCACTGCCCGTAGTGCTTGTTCGATTGTCAACAGGCTTTTTAGGCCTCGGTTCCGCAGCGAATGCAAGAATTAGACTTCCCTGCAGGTTGTTTGGTAGCATCCTGGTATTTTTGGACCCACGCATAACACTTTAATACCTAAAAAAAAATCTGCATATTGATCAGTTATAGTGCCCAAGCAAAGCACAATCGTTCTAGCTAACTCCTTGGAGCAAAACCTAAATGCAATAGACACGTACGTTTCCTCAAGGGCTGTTCAAATAGGACACTTCGAAATCGTGAGGCGACACAACCCAGTCATATGAAGTGGGAGTTGAAGTCCGGCAGTGCGTTTTTTGTTTGGACATCACCAGGCAAACGTCACGACTTTCCTCCTCGCTTCC
Organism: Ixodes scapularis; assembly: GCF_016920785.2. Lineage (NCBI taxonomy): Eukaryota > Metazoa > Arthropoda > Arachnida > Ixodida > Ixodidae > Ixodes > Ixodes scapularis. The sequence goes on along the minus strand of NW_024609838.1, from coordinate 9,602,687 downwards.
TCCGCTTTTCGGTGACCTCTGTGCTTGTCAGACTTGACGTACCCCACCTGACAATGGTGTGCCTGTTGCCAGTCCACTTGTTCTGCCTCGCTAGTGACAGACTGGCCTATGAGCCCACACCCACGATTGCCTGTTTCCTGTTTCCAATTACATCGCCTACACAAACATACCCTCTTATTCTTCCCTTTCCCGTTTTCGGCACTTGAACAGATGATGAGTCCTTCAGCGATCGACGGACAGCCAACACAGCGTGTGAGTGGCTCTGCGGACCCACGTGATGAGCATGCTCAAGGCCTCCATGAAGAAGGAAACAAGCGAACTTTAAGGAAAAAAAAATTCCCTCAATGGGAAAAAAAAAAAAAAAAAGAATGGACGGAAGGGGATTGTTGCACGACATATGACGGAGTTGTGTCGTTTCACGATTTCTGAAGCACGCCGTTTGAACGCACCTTAAAATGGAGTTAAATACGAAATACCAATTACTTAAATGCCTACGAGCAGCCAGAATGAAGGAAACTCTCCCGCAATTACTCCTTTCTAATGGGGAAGGGGGACACCTTCCTCCTTTCTGCGGGGAGTAGCTCATAGACCCGCTCCTCTGGGGAGAGGAGGTGAGGGAATGGAAAGAAGGAAACAGGAAACCGGTGTTCTGCCCGGCAGAAGACGAATCTGTGGGTCGGCCTTATTTGAGATACTGACCATCCTTGGCCACATCGATTATGCGAACAAACACTGCAGAGAGAAGCTTACGACTCGAACTCACGGGGTAAAACTTGCGGCACAGTCGGGCGGTTATTTTGAATGTTTCGTTTCGCTTGACCCTGAGTGGCATGTCGACGTCGGGGTTGGTGAAGTTAAACGGCACCTCCTCGCCGAACGCACGTAAATCCTCGGTATGCTGCTCCAGCCATATACCTCCCATCAACTTTCCTTCGTTTACGTATGAAACTACAAAAGGAAAACAAACAATTTTAGACAAGTTCAAAGGAAAGTCAAAAATGTTTTCAAAAGTTTATCGAGCAACCATGGCGGTCGCCCATTTCTTGGGTAGAAAAAGAGCGTGATCGGATCCGAATCCTTGGCGAACGCTAACTCGCAGCACTCGTTCTCGGCATCCGAGCCGAGCCAAGCTGGCACGGAACGCCGACGTCGCGCTCGTGCCATGCTCAGAGAACGCGCCCAAACGAGGGCGAATTTTGGGTACAGTTGGCTCACAAGCTGCTAGGTGGCGCCAACTTAGGGCTCTATTAGGCGGTTATAAACAGGCGTCGTGTAAAGGCGCGGTCCAACTTCTCGTACATCTTACACAAGACAACGCTGTTCGCTGGAAACACAGAAGCATCTCAGGCCACGCCTCGAGGATGCTCCAAGGCATGTTTGCTTCATAACACTTAGCGAACCTGTCTGCAGACAGCTTTGTCCCTGAGGGCGTCATGGCGTTGCTTGAAGATATAACCATCAGTGCGTGCTCATTTCCCTCCATCGTGCCGTACAGCTACTCTCCAGGCTCAGCCCAGACAGCCAAGTGGAATCGAAGGTAGGATGTTCGCGCACCTTATCGTCCTTGCAGTGGTTGCTGAATTACCTCTTCGAAAGCAGAAGACAAAAGTGTTCACGATGTTCAACGCATCATTTGTCGTAAAATATTTACAATATCATTATGAATGTTACAAGGCTCTAAGAGGAAGTTCCGACCGAATGTCCCGGTAATACAACGATACAAAAAGAGCAACTAAGGAATCACATATATAGAGTGACTCCGGTAGATCTAACACTGGAACACGAGTCGGGAAAATCGGCACCTGCAAATAAACAAAACTAAAACTTTCTCATTGAATGTGCATTGAGGTGGTCGGTTATACCTCTTGAAATTTCAAGGCGTGGTTAATATTATTATTATTGCTATTATTATTATTATTGTTTATTATTATTAATGACATCTTGGCATATTTGTGCAGTTGTAGAATTTTACAATATGCGGACGACACTGTTGTTATATCTCTAGTCATCTCAATTATGATCATGCTTTACAATTAGTTATGACTCCACGGGAGTTATGGACAGATTGTACGCGAATTTGATTCAAATTAACGCTTCCAAGACAAAACTCGCTCGGCAACGCGTGCGGCATTACTCCCCCCTTTTAAAAGCGTCTGAAAGGATGCAACGCGACGCGACATAAAAATAGTCGAGTCGTGCTTGCAAGGCGCATGCGTCGAACGTTGACTTTGGCAAGTTTGTTGGCCTTATTATTTTTTTCTTTTTCACAAGAAGCTGAATATTTTTTTTTAGTCTTTACGAGGTAAAACTGGCCACCTCAATGCGCATTCGGGAAAAGTTCGTGCTTTCTATGTGGAGGTGCAGATTTTTTTGGCTTGTTTTATAGCATAGGATCCACGCGGCCCTATTATACGCAAGATGTTTTTTTTTTTTTTTTTTTTTTTTGTCGTGCAACGTTGTATTAGCAAAGGAAAGGCTGGAGATTCATACTTACGGCCTTTATCCCACCAAGGAAGGAACTTTTGCGAATAATCTATCGCAAAAAAGCGAGAAGAGAATAAAATGTTACAGCAATTATCTGTATTAATGAACAAGTCTTCACCAAGAAAGTCGTAAACGAAGAAAAATGTTTGAACAGCAGTAGAGGCTTTAATATACGACGTTTCGGGAAGAGACTTTCCTTCTTGAAGAAAGGAAGTCTCTTCCCAAAACGTCGTGTATTAAAACCTCTACTGCTGTTCAAACATCTTTCAGCAATTATCCGCACAGGTACGTGTTGACAACCACACGTGTTGATTGGTTGATTGCTACGATAGACCCTTTTCAAAAGTTTATGAGGCAACATAGCGAACGTCGTTCCTTGGGCACGAAGCATTTGGGATTGGGTCCAAGCCCTCGCCGAAAGCTGACGAAGTGCGGATATTCTTTTTCTGATATATTATGCTGATGTATTTTTTGTACAGTTTTTTTAAGTTTGTTATTTGGTATTCACGATAAAGTAAAAGCTCGCGTATGCGTTTTCACATTGCCAGTCGCCCGATACGCCTGCTGCACAAGCGTATCGGGCGTTCAGAGTTTAAACAAAACAAGATCTGTCAAAAAAAAAAAAAAAAAATCACAAAAAGCTTACGTTTGATTGCCATGGCCCAACCCTCTTCACTATTTTCCCCCACCAGTCCTCCAATTTCCGCTTTGTGTATTCTACCACCCTGAGGACACAGGTATCGTCCTGATGGCCGCGCTGGCCACCATGGTTTAAACTTCCATCTTTATCTACGCACATCGTCAGCGTCGTCTGCATCGTCTGCTCCTGCCCTGTCGATGGTCCCGGTCCCAAACTCCTCATCTCCAGTGCAACCGCATAGTCCAGCAGATCTGGTGGCATTGGCGGCCTCAGCTCTCGGCACTCCATTATGACGTGTTTGCCTGTCTTCTCCCGGCGGCCGTACAGCTGGCACGTACCGTCCATCCCCGGCGTGCACTTGGACATCAGGTGGCGTGTCCTCAACACTCCACTTCGTGCCTCGCAGAGCAGCCCACGGTCCCTCGAGTTGTCGACGAATTCCTCGCACACGATGCTCTTCTTCTCCACATCGTAGACGGCGAAGGACGGCCGTGCACCGACCGCGGTGACATATCTGGTCGTTTCTGTCTCCTTCACGTATTCCCGGACCCGTTTTACCGCCCCTGAGATTCGACCTCTTACAGCAGCACCCGAGTCACGTCATATCGCCCCCGTGAGCTGGTTCACCCTTTTTACCCACCGGGTGTTTATGCTTAGAAGGTGAATGTACTTGAACACCTGGCGTCCCCATCGTTGTTCCAGCAGAGGGCATCGGCGCCGTCCAAGAAACAGTTTGCTGCTGGCCTCACAAGCTTTGAGGCAGGACCAGCCCATGTCATCCAGGAAGCACTTACTGGTAGTGTTTTTGTGTGTTCCCAGCGACAGGAGACCCAGCTTTCGTTGCCTCACTTCCAGGTGTTCTCGAGTACGTGCCAACAGGCACAGCACGGCATTTGCGAAGGTCAGGCCCCGCACCGTTACCATTTTCCAAAGTGCCCGCATTGTCTCGTACCGGTTGAAACTCCAAATTTCCCTGAATCCTAGTAGCCCTTACGTTTGTTCGCCGTGCTCCGCAGCTCGGTTTCATGTTGTTCGAGGTACCTTCGCCCCGACTGCAGCGTCACTCCCAGGTATGTGTATTCGGCTTTCCACCCGATATCTTCGCCTTGGATGTTCACCATCTGCGACAGCTGTGTCGAGACATCCTCTGTTTCCTGTGGGTCCCGTTGCTCCTCCCCTGCCCCAAGGACTCCACACTTGCTGGGTGTTGAACGTTAGCCCCAGAGTGTTTTTCTCTTCTCCGCAGGTGTCGAGCGATTTTTTAAGCTCGTCCAGGGATCCTGCCATAAGCGCCACGTCATCTACATATCTCAAGGCAGGGACCCTCTAATCTTCTTGCCTCCCCTCTTTACCGTAACCCAAGTTGACACCCAAACGACTGTACTCCAGTGCTCTCTTCAGTCTTGCAATATACAACATGAACAGAAGTGGTGAAAGTGGGCACCCCTGTCTTAGTCCTCTTGTGGCCCTTATGGGTTCGGTGAATTCCTTCCTTCACTGTACCTTAACACTATTGTCTTTGTATATCTATTGGAGCAGGTCCCTTCATTCCACAGTCATTCCCAACTGCTCCAATACTGTCCACAGCAGCCCATGGTTCACAGAGTCATACGCCTTGGAAATGTCCAAGAAGCCGAGGTATAGAGGCCTCTGCTCATTGTTGGCTATCTCCATGGCTTGTCTGAACACAAACAAGTTGTCCTTCAAACTTCTTCCCTTGCGGAATTCATTTTGGAGCTACCCCGTGGTCCTCTCGTGCTCTGCCCAGCTCTGTGGGCGTTCCTTTAGTACATGCATGAAAATCGGTAGAGCACCAAGGTCACCGTTATCGGACGGTGTTTTTTCAGGATGAGCTTGTCTCCCTTTCCCTTGTATAGCATCCTGACCCGGGATCTCCTCCAGTCCTCCGGTATCTCCCTCGTTTCCATCACACAGGAAAGCTCATTTCGTGGACGTTCCCTGAACTTTCTTCCTAATTTCTTCAGAAAGCTTGCTGGAATGTCATTTAGACCCGTCGCCGTGCGTTCCATGGCGCTGTTCAACTCGCCCTGGGATATAGCTCGGCGCTCTTGGGTACCTCCTGTGCTCTCCCTAAGGGGGTCACTCTGTCTTACTGCATCTAGTTCCTCGAAGCTCTCCGCCATCGCTAGAGCAATGTGCCTGATACATTGCTGTCCAGTCAGGACCACTCCGTTCGTGGCATCCCTTATTGTTGTCGGGTTAAACTCTGCCCCTCTCTCCTCACCTCTGACATGTTGCCAGAACTTTTTTTGGGGGCATCTCTCTCTGCAACTGCTTCGCAAGTCCTAAAGCAGTTGTCGGTCCACCTTCTCCATTTTTCTCTGAACCACAGTCGAGAACTGTCTTTTTTCCCAATATTCCTCCCATGCTTTGAGAATATCTTCTTTCTGCGTCCTCATTTTAACTCGTTCACCGTGCGTCTTGCATGCCGCTCTTCTCCGGTCTCTTGCTTCTCCCCCCTCTGTGTCCCACCATCTCGATCTTTCTCCTTCGTCTCTGTTTCCGGTGTCCACTCCTTATTCCCTTGACCTTTGTAATCTGCTTGCGCATCCAATTCACAACGGCTGTGTACTGTCGGTTGGGTTCATCCTTCGCCTTCTTTTTCAGCTCCTCCTCCCCTCTCTCAATTTCACTATTGGGCAGCCCCTCAGGTGTCGTTAGCATCGACGACTGTTTTATTATGTTTGCCTCAAACTCCAATATCAGGCGGCGGTGCACCAGTCACATTTATTGTCATGTTTGTTAGGCTTTCATATAGTGCTGGGGACATGAGACAGTAGTCTATGCATGATGAACGTTTCCGAACTGCCCATGTGATATTCCCTCTACAATTGACTGTTCCGTTTACCATCCCTCATCCCATTTTTTTTCATCCAACGTAGGAGTTCCCGCCCGGTCTTGTTTGTCCTCTCATCCAGTTCTTCTATATGCGTGTTAAAGTCTCCAAGTAGGATGGTGGGTAGGTTCAGTTCTTCCGCGTCCTTCTGTAGGCAGGTCACTTGTGCCTCAGTTTGTTTCCTCAACTTTGTTTCCAGTCACTATTCCGACGGCCACCTTCTTTTCCCCTATCCTTCCTGTTATCCTCAGGTGCTCCACGCAGCTTTCCTTTGCCTTTCCCGGTCGCCTGTAGTCGCCCCCCCCCCCCCCCCCCCCCCCCCAGAAAATCCACAGATACTCCTTTTTGCTCACCACCTCTTCTGTTTTGACCCTGCCAAGTGAATTTCTTGTGTGCCGGTGATACCTCCCCATTCTTCAGGTGGGTTTCCACCAGTCCCACTGCCACATTTCGCGGCCTTTCTCCCTCCTTGCATTTTCAGGAAAGCCAGAGTTTGTCGCCTTCTCTTCTGTTCCCTGTGTGTTCTCTTTCCTGTCTTTTTTTGGCTGCACCCCCCTGCTGTCTCCTTTGGTTGTTGTTGCTTAAAATCATGGTTGCCAGTTATCTGAAGCTTTATCTGAAATGGCAGGAAACCCTTTTCCATCCTCCAGAAATGTTAAAACAGTTCGCGACAGAGCAAATCAATATCACCTGAGCTTTCGAACAGCGAATCTTAAACTAACGAAGTCGCTTTTTTTTTTTTTTTTTTCTTAATTGTGACGAAGGGCAGTTGCGTCTGCCCCGAAGCACCAAGATGGCGACGCCCACTAGTAGATCGGGGAAGGGAGTTCCGATACTCTAAGCCTCATTTAGTGGCTCTACAAGCCTTACGGGTGGTGGCAACAAGAAAAAAAGGGGTACCCCCTCTCTGCGGGAGTTCCTCAGCTCAAACTGAGTGGATCTCTACTCCATTTCACCTTATGACGTACCGCAGGAAAGGCTAGAAGCGCGAACTCGTTGCCCTAGGGCACATCTCGGCGGCACAAGCTCTCGTGCATTATAAGGGCAGCTCCCAATGCCATGAGCTCGCGCTTCTAGCCTTCGCTGCGGTACAACAAAGGTGAAACGGAGTATAGTAACGTTGGTCTGGGTATACACTACACGTGAGGCAAAACTGATCGTGGATATATACTTACTAGCAACCGCGTAGAATGAGATCTCGTACGTCGCATCCTTCCGGTAAATGCAGGGGTCTTTGTCACATGGAGTGATTGTAAGATTGATAAGCTTCCTGTGTTCCCAGAGTTGATTCCCTGCGAAGCACGTAAATGACTGTTTTTTTTTTTTATTTCCTTGGTTTAGGTTGCGAGGCGGCTACCATGAAGATGCAAATTCTTCATTCAGTTATTGCAAACGATCATTCAAACGTAACAGTTCCGTCACCAATATACAGTAAGAATTGTTATTTCACACACGAAATGTTGTAACTCGAGAGTGAAAAAAAGTTTTTAGGTCTTGGCTCACATTTTAATAACTAGGAGAATGCGATGGGAGCGGTCGACCGTTCGTGCTCACTTGCGTGCACCTCGGCAAGAGAGGTCCCGTGTGCTGACCTTCGCATACCGTACCTTCGCTGAAAAATGTTCGTGCGTCGCAAGCAGCAAGTCGACGGCGATCGTTGCCCACCTTACTGATTTTTTTTTTAACCGAGTGCCATGTTTGCGTTGTGTTGAAAATCACAATCGCGAGGATGTCACCGACGGTCGCGATTGCGACGCCGCCAAAGCAACCGCGGTCCTGGAAGCCTCGATTCTTCAACTGTGCTCATCTTGGCTTTATCCAATGTCTCGTCACGAATACTCCTGGGAAAAGCGCGGAGTCTCTTTGCGCACGCACGATATTTCCGAAAAAAATAGCGTACGCTAAAATAGAGCACGTAAAGCTCAAACCGCAGTAGGCGTTCGACGCATGCCCAGCGGCGACGACGCTATTCTTTGCGTACGCATAACATTTCCGTACGCTATTCTAAAACTCCCTACGTCCCTCCACAACTAAATATATATATATATATATATATATATTTCGCGCCACAGATAAATAGTACGTGACACTTGCTTTTGTCTCGATGTGACTAGTATTTGCGACTCCAGCGAAATCTAGGTGGCGCGCTGGCCAGGCAAGATGGCGAACGAAAGGAGGTCGTTTTCGTCGTTCCGCAAGCGGACCACCATAAATTTCTTGCGCGTAAAATCGGTGTTACATGTGAAAGGAAAGCAATTTTTCGACGGTGCAAACCATCCTCTAGTCAGTGCGTAGGAATGACCAGGCGGAAGCATAAACAGAATTACTGGAAACGATGTTTGTTTCTGCGCTGCCTACGAGGACCAAGCAGCGATAGCAGACGACAGAATCGAAACGACCTCCTTTCCTGAGCTTCTCGGCGTTGCCGCAACGCGGCATTGGTTTCGCTGTAGTCGCCATTAAGTGGCACATTGTCTTGTCACCCAAACCAACATATCGAGTCATGGACGCATGTACGGCGTCTGATGTTTCACCGAAGAAAGCCACTGGACATGCCGGGAACGCGTTCGAGACGGCAACCGTTGGAATGATAGATCAGTAAACAACGCGAAAATATTTTAACGAGTTCTTACGACAGTCCTGATAGATGGTTTTGTTGAGGGCTATTTCAACACGACAAAGATCTGAAAAAGTAACAACACAAAACACTTCCAATCAAATCACTATTCTACATGCAAAAAAAGAGAAAAAGATGCAACGAATAATTACACGAAGAATAGACCCTTTTCAAAAAGTCCATTAAGCAACATTGGCGGCCGCCATTATTGAGGCGCGGAGTGTATAAAAATAGGTGCCCACAAAATGGCGAACTCACATAACTGGTGCAGCAGCTACCACATGGCGCGCGCACTACTGAAAATGGCCCATCGGTTACGTACAAAGTTTGTATTGCACTCTGCTAGGACCAACACCAATCAAAACAAATTGACGCTACACTGTAAGGCGGCCAACAAGGAATGATATAGTCCTTCCAATTGCGTTGAGTTGATCAAATAGGTTTAGCAATTACATCTGCTGCTGAAAGTCCCCGTCGCTTTCAGCAGCACTGTACGTCTACATTGTATATATATATATATATATATATATATATATATATATATATATATATATATGATATAAAGAGCGGTCCCCTCTAAACGTCGTTATAAACTTCGAATTAGTAACTCCGACAGTACGCGTTCTTGACTTAACTTTTCCCGATCCATTGTTTTTATATTTACCTGCACACACACACACACATATCTATATATATTTATGTACAGGGTGTTTTTTGTTTTTTTTAAGCTTAACAGATTTGTTTTAAAAAAGCCGTGATAGTTACACTTATGCCGCTTGTGGATGTGAGTTATACGGCCAGAAGGACATATTATAGGGGGCTAATCGTAACTATCAGTCGGCTAATTAGTTAAAATTCGTTAATTAACTTTTTAATTAACGAAAATAGACATATGGTTCCAGTTAGAAACTTGCTCAGCGTCATCGAAAAGCATTAAATCAGTCATTCTCAGAAAGACTTTGAGCGCGTGGGAAGCGTAGTAGTGCACTAAATTTACCACTCGTGGAGCAGGTACAGAGCTAGCGGGTGCGATAAGGCGCCCTCGCGATTTTTCCGTCTCTTATCTAGCCCCAGGCTTGTACCTGCTCCACGAGTGGTGACTTTAGTGCACTACTACGCTTCTCACGCGCCGAAAGTCTTTCTGAAAATGACTGATCCAGTGGTTTTCGATGACGCTGAGCAAGTTTCCAATTGGAACCATGTATCTATTTTTATTAACTAAAAAGTTGATGAACAAAATTGAATTAATTAGTCGACTAATCGTTACGATCAGCCCCCTATAATATGTCCCCTGGCCGTATAGCTCACCTCCACAAGCAGCATAAGTGTAACTTTCACGGCTTTTTTTAAACAAATCTGTTAAGCTTAAAAAAACACCCTGTATATATATATGAGAACTGTTAACACAGAAACTAACCTTTCAAAATCAGTAAATCAGTGTGAATAAACCGTATTCTCTTTTTCAAGGAGCGATCGCGAGAAAATTACCATGCCGTTATCCAATCGGATCCTTAAAATGTCTGGCAAATTACTACGCAATGGCGTTGCATACGTCAAACGTGCTAGCATTACAAAAGTTTAGCTATACTCTGAGTTAGCAGGAGTCTACATTCACTGCGCTCTTCATTGAATAGTTTAAGGCGTACGACGTGTACACTACATAGTTGTTTCTAGGATGAAGCGATAAACTACGGCTAATCGGGCCGAAAAAACTGGCGATCTTCCGTAACTTTCCACACCCTCGAGGTCCTCCCCATCAGTGCGCACAGGTGGTCGAGATCCTCCTCGTCTACCCATCCGGCAACACGACCTCCCCGACGACCATGTCAGCGTCGAACACCTCACTCCTCCTTTCCCACCTGTCAACCAATCAGTGTCGAGCCTCGCGGCCACGCTTTTATCTGGGCTTCACGAAACGCCAAACATCTAGCCAAAGAACGGATCACGTTAAAAACGAAGGGTACAAAAACAACCACACGTTACTAAAAACATAGAGCACTTGCAGAAAGGAAAAAGAAAACGAGAGGTCACGGCGCATTTACTGTGTGTGATTGGTTCAGTCGGCAATAGCAAATGAAGAAAGACGAGGAACTCTGTGACGATGCGTTTTCTGGCGTCGCTTGATTGACTCCAATTTAGTTGCATGTAACGCGTTATTTTTTTTTTATTTTAGTACGCGCTGATGTACTGCTTAGATTTTTTTCAAAATGCCTAACGAGGAAAGTATTTCTGATACAATTTTACGACATCGTCTATGAAATTACGTTACTAATAACGCTTGATGAATACCATGGCTTTGTTTTAGATTAAAAGCAAATGAACTCGGATTCTGTACACTGCGCCGCAAAGTGTATATAATAGGATTGTTCGATTTACCTGCACCTCATGCACCCGCGCAGAAAAGTGCAAGGCAGTGCACTTCCGGTGTGTGCATAGAGATACGACTGGAAGTACGCCGACCTACATGTCTCTATGCAGGTAAATCGAACGAGCCTGATATCTTCGTCACCGAGGCATCATTTGTCCAGTCAGGATAATATATATATATATATATATATATATATATATATATATATATATATATATATATATATACATATGTATCTGAAAATTCTGATCAAAATATAAGAAACAATATGAAATCACGCAATAAACGTTAAGCTCATCTCGAAGTACACATACGCGGCTTATCGCTATCAAACATTGAAACCTCAAGTAAAGCAAAAGTAACTTAGGTTAGTTTTTGTAACTGTTTCATTATTTTGTTATGTTTAGAAGGCGGTAACGAATCTCAGCAACGCGTTTTTGCTAGTTCTTTTCTATAACGGGCTCAAGACTGCTTCCGAAGAGCAGACGAAAGAAGAGCGAATAATAACAAACCTAACTCACCATTACAAGTTTCCTGCTGGATTATAAACTGTGCCCCGCAGATGGCCAGCATAGAAGCTGCCCAGACTAAGGCACCGTTCATCGTAAAAATAGGAAGGGAACTAAGCGTTCCAGCAGTTCTTTACTAATGCGTAGAAGGGGAATTGCCTTTATCGCAGTGTCTCCAACGCGTTAATGGCTGGTGTGTTTAGCGTCCTTTGCCGCTTATTCACAGGGGTATTAAAAAAAAAAAAAAGTCAACAACATGCGTCACAGGAACCACGGAGGAAACGGTAGGAAACGCTGCCGATTGCGACGATCCTGGCGGCTGGTTGCAGAAGCGCCGGCTTAGCAGACGAACGGGCGTAGCATAAAATCATGTTATCTTACTTCCGCCCGCTGCAGTGCTATGCGACAGCAGATCGAGCTGGCGTCTGTCATATGATCACGTCCGCTACCGTATAACCAGTAGGAACAGAACGGTCGGTAGCGTTCCTGAATTGTGACGTCACCCATTCGAAATCCGGAGATCCAAGTAAAGACCTGGTAAACAGAGGAGTCGAAAGGCTGTCCTAAGTCGAGTTGTGATTGGTTGTTTGCTCCGTTCATTGACGGCTTGCTCGGGTTTCAACCCAGCGAAAAGAACAAAGAAGCAGCCGCTTTCCTTTGCGACATTTGTTCATGATTGTTGTTCAGATTTTACTTTCCGAATAAAATATCTATTTGAAAGAGCAGACGATTCGCGAAAAGCGGCTGCAGCTGCACTTTTTATATTTGTTGTTTACATATGGTCATATATTGCAGGCGATATCCTATCAAAATCGACCTTTACTTTGTTGTAGGCGATTTTGCCAGTTGGCACTAAGCAGCGAGAAAGAATACGCTGATTTTAGTTTACTTACGGTAGAAAGAAAAATATATTCTTGCGCTCACTCGGTTCATGAACCCTTGGACTGAAGTGCACTCCCAACAACTGACGGAATTTTCTTTTGTGTTTTTTTTTTATTTTTTTAACCGTATAATCGGGGCTCAGATGTTAAAGTGAAAAGTGTAAATGACTAATCGCGCACCGTGACATGGAGGACTCGAAAACCTTTTTCACCGGTCGCAAGAAAGTCTGGAGGTACAGACTTTGTTAAAGATGGCGTCTGTTGCGTTTCCATTAAATGGAAAACTTAATTTATTAGTTTTTTTTTTTTTTTGCATCCCGCAGAAGTAAATACAGAACCAGACGCCAGTATTGGTTGAAAAAGGAAAGGAAGAAACCTTATCACAAAAATGTTCTTTTTTGCAAGCCAACACTGTAAAGTTTTACTGTCTGATAATGCAGTTATTTAAATTAAATAAACACAAATTAATCAAAAGGAAGACGACATAACGAGCGTTTGGCCTATCTTTAGCACACGTCGCGGGAAAGTGGTTTATTTTATCCTTTTCCTGAGTGCCAAATATGAGCCACGATGACTGGCTTTTTTTTTTTTTTTGCCTCACCGTGACGCCTGGTCACTGAGTTTTAGACATAACACTCTCGGTGAGTTGCCTACGAGTACATTACGGCTGAAAACTTAATCCCTACACGATGGCGGACAGAACAGAACTGGCCCAACTAAAAAACTGAAACGTTAAAAAGAAGCCTGTTTATTTATTTTGGAGTGAAGAAAATAAATTCCACTTCGGTCGCCGCTATCATATGTAGTTCAAGGTTTGAAACTTTCGTGGTCATCCCCATCATTCCTGGACACGGTCTCCTTGCGCCCTCTCTTGGCTATTCCGAGCAAAACGCAGTAAAATTATAATTTCAGCCAAACTACTGCAGAAATACTGAAGTTCCCCGGGATATCTATTGAGGGCACTATATTTCGTTTCAGCTTCGGTCCGAGCGCGGCCGATGTTATGAGCCGAAGGGCCAATCATACAGCGAAAGAGGCACAACGTCATGGCGTGTTCTCTGCAGTTGATAGGACGAGCCGGAATTCGCCGTATCTCTGTGCGTGCTCCTCCGCCGGCTAGTCCTATCAAGCGCAAAGCGCTCGCCATGACGTTGCGCTTTTTGCGCCATTTGATTGGCCCTTCGGCTCATAACATCGGTCGCGTTCAGACCTAAGCTGAAACGAAGTATATACTCTCATTTAACACGTACTTGAACCTCAGGATTGTATACATTTTATTCCTGGGCCCGATATAATATGGTTGCATTGGGTCCTATGGGCTACTTTGACAAAATTTTAAATATATTCTCACTGAAATAAAGAATCGTAAAGTTCCGAGGAATATAATAGCTGCCGACTCATAGCACGCACCGCAATTAAAATTTCGGTGTTTTAATGAATATTTTTTTATTCCTCAGGACTTTCAAATTCGGCCCGCTTTTTGCCCATGTAAAGTTAGCCCTCCGCCGTGCACTAAGGAGCTTGCGGCGAAGCTGCCTTTACATAGGCTTGTCAAAAAAAAAATTGTACGATGCGTTTGTGACAGCATATTGACTAAGAATGTCGCGGTTATAATATGACTATAACATAATTAGATGTTTACAATCAAAATTTGTGCCCTGGATTTCAAATATAAGCAATTGTTATGTAGGGTCAGAAACATTTGCATTGTTTTTAGCTCGGTTACAGACACAAACTGAACAGAATTCTTTCAGGCGTGTATCACAAGAAATAACTAGAAAAATTACTAGATCGGCGCGCCGCTGGCCGTTCGATTGTATATCTTTTTATCTACCTTTATATATATATATATATATATATATATATATATATATATATATATATATATATATATATATATATATATATATATACAACGGGCATGGTGGAGGGAGGCCGAAGGCGTAGGTATTTAACTGAGAAGACAAAACCTTTAGTGAAAACAGCAACAACGGACGATCTAATCTTTGACGTTTCGGCCGGAGTCCGGCCTTCGTCGGAGCTAGAGCACTATATAGCTCCTACGGAGCAGAGTAGCGCAACCCTTTGAACCCCGTGTTTTGCCGACAACATGGCCGACAGAGGGGCTCGGCGCGAGTCACGTGGTACTCAGGGTTCCAGGAGGCGGCCCGCCCTATGGGAGAATACATGGAGATTGACACAACACGGCTGATAAAAAAACGAGCGGCGAGTTCACACTTTTCAAAACTAGTCTGTCGTGAAGTTAGTAAAGCACTAAACACTTTATAAAAGTTTTAATAATATCGGATGCGTGTGCAAATTTTGAGAAGGCGATTTCCAAGGCAATGGCGTTTGATGCAGACGATTTTTGCTCGCAGCGGAGATGGGCTTTTCGGGTTGGCCGGAGCGGGTCACGTGAATGGTGTGACGTCCCCGTGTCGTCTGCTGCATGATGTCGCTCAAACAATTTAAAAAAAAAAAAGTTACGTCCTTGCGTGGCACAAAACTTAGCGCAAATTATTCTAAGATGTTATATTATTATGTCAAAAACGATCGCTATTCCGTACATCCCCAACAATAAAGAAGAAACAACGATTTTCTCACGTTCTCCATCATTTCTGACCGCAGTTGGAACCTCCGGGCGTTCGCCGATAGTCGCCGAGAGACGGCGTTCTGGATTGCGCTACTCTGCCTCTGGAATAGAAGAAGTTCCTGGAGACTGGAGGAGAGGAAAAGTCGTTCTTGTTCCAAAAAAAGGTTGTGACCAGCGTTACCCCTGCAACTACAGACCGCTGACTGTGACCAGCACGTTATATAGAACCTTCGTACATATTCTGAAGGAGCACATGGCTGCATGGGCAGAGGAAGAAGGCTCGCTTACGGAACTTCAAGGAGGTTTTCGACGAGGTCGCCGGTTGGAAGATCATCTGTTTTCGCTAACACAATGTATTGAGGTTGCCCGCAAGGAGCAGAGGACCCTAATATGTTGTTTTCTGGACGTCGCCAAGGCCTATGATAGTGTGCCACATGCCCAGTTGATATGTCGACTACAACATCTTGACATGCGACCAGAGTGGGTCACCCTCATCCACCGCCTATACAGTGGCAACACGGTTAGGACAAAGTTAGGTGAGGCTAACTCTGAGGAAGTGCTGGTGACAAAAGGCTTACGCCAGGGGTGCCCACTCTCTCCACTATTGTACATGCTTTACGTAACCGGACTCGAAACGCAACTGATCCGATCTGGACTGGGCTTCTCGTTGGCTCACTTAGAAGATGGTCTGACCGTCGAATGGGATCCACCCGGACTTACCTACGCAGACGATGTAGTACTGACCGCGGCATCAGTCTGCGACATGCAGAAACTCCTAGATATCTGTACCGAGGTAGCAACGGAACTTGGATTGAAATTCAACACTAACAAGTCAGCAGCGGTGCTGTTTGCAGGTCCACAAGATCCAACATTTGGCAGTCTTCGACTCGGGGTGGACTGTGTACCTGTAATGAACTCGTACAGGTACTTGGGCATTACACTCACAAATACAGAGGACTACTTGCAAGAGCATCACGCCCATCTGCGCCAAGCAGCCATCAAAGGCATTCTGCGCAGACGGAATCTCTGGAGTTGCAATAGATTCGTTGTGACCCGGGAGCTGTGGAAGGCGGTGGTGGTACGAGGCTTGACTTTTGCTAACGCTGTGGTGTATGTCCCTGGAGATATCCGAGCTCACATAGAACGTAGGCAGAGGGAGGTCGGGCGCCAAGCGCTAGGCTGTCATGGTACAGTAGCAAATGAGGCTGTCCAGGGTGATTTGGGATGGTCCTCTTTTGAAGCCCGTAAAGCTACCAGCAAAATCGCCTACGACGGACGTCTCCGACATATGGACACCTGCCGGTGGGCCAAAAGGCTGTTCAGGTACACTCAACTGACTGGGCTGCAGACCCGCTGGCAGAAACGCCTATACCAGCTCGAAAGCAAGTACGGTTTTTTTGCGGACCCTGTCCAAGCGTCGTCGGCCAGGGAATGGGAGAGAGAGGTCCGAAAAAAGGTTCGCGACCAGGAAACACGGCAGTGGCTCAAAGATGCCCAATTGAAGACTACGCTCGATGTGTATGTTGCAAGCAAGAGGACCATCGGCTCGGAGGCTAGGCTATACGATAATAGCCTGGGTAGTCGTTTGCTATTTGAGGCACGAGCCGGGGCACTAAGGACTCTGTCTTACAGACGTCACTTCGATTCTACTGTGACCACGAGCGTGTGCCGGGTGTGCGGGGCCCACGACGAAACAGTAGCACACATTGTACTGGAATGCGCAGCCCACGACGAAACAGTAGCACACATTGTACTGGAATGCGCAGGACTCCGGCCATCCCAGTCACGAGACAACGACTGTGACCTTCAAAACCCTCTGGATCTTGTTGAAGTATTGGGCTTCACGGCTACTAGAGATGGACACCAAACCAGTGAGGTTAGGCCAGCGGCACCAGCGGACAGGCCTGCCTCGAATGAGACTACGGCCTCCAGTGGCCCACATAGGCCGTCTGTCGAGGCAACAAAGAGACGATTAGAGGACTGGTGGAGAAAGATGTACCTTAGGGGGCAATAACACGCAAATGCCCCCAGGCTTGGGCATGAATATTAAGGAGTTTTAGAATAACGTACGCAATTTTAGCGCACGCTAGCGCTAAATTTAGCGCTTGTATTAGCGCACGCGACGCGAAAGAGTTTTAGAATAGCGTCTCTCCGGTCGCGACGCAAAAGCCCAAGCATCTCGCGCTTGCGACGCCACCAAGACACAGTCACAATTTTTATTTCACACACGAAATGCTGTAACTTAAGAAAAAACAAAAAAGTTTTCTGGTCCAGAGTATTACTTTAAATTTATTTAAACGTGAGAATGCGACGCGAGCGGTTGACCGGTCGTGTCCGCTTGCGTTGCCTCGGCAAGAGAGGTCTCGTGTACTGACCTTCGCACATCGTACCTTCGCCGAGAAATGTTCGCGCGTCACAAGCATCAAGCTGTCGGTGATCGTTGGCAAACCGAGTACAATGCCGTCCCGTATTGAAAATCGCAGCCGCGAGGATGCCGCCGACGTCGCACTCACGACGTCGCCAAAGCAGCCGCTGACATAATCCTGGAAGCCGCCATCTTTTTTCAACTCTGCTCGTCTTGGCTTTAGCCAACATCTCATCACGAATCCTCCTTGGAGAAGCGCAAAGAATCTTTGCGTGCGCACGCTATTTCCGAGAAATAGCGCACGCTAAAATTGTGCACGCAAAGCGCAAAATCTGGTTTGCGTTCGGAGCATGAGCAGTGGCGATGACGCTATTCTTTGCGCACGCGAAGCTTTAGCGTGCGCTATTCTAAAACTCCCTATTGTTCGAGCCCGCCCGATCTAAAGGGAACAGCCGCATCATCATCATCATCATCATCATCATCATCATCATCATCATCATCATCATCATCATCATCATCATCATCATCATCATCATCATCATCATCATCATCATCATCATCATCATCATCATCATCATCATCATCATCATCATCATCATCATCATCATCATCATCATCATCATCATCATCATCATCATCATCATCATCATCTCTGCTCCGAAGGAGCTATAGACAATTGCAAGCATGGCGCCACAAGTGGTGCCCCATACGTGCAAGCGCGTGCAACGCGCGGGTGGACGTAGCTTTGGCAAGCACGTAATCGCACGGGCGTGCCTGCTCGAGCAGAGACATGGCGGCGGCCAGTCGCCCAGTTTGCAATCGTCTATATAGTGCTCTAGTCAGAGCGCGGGTCACAGGCTTCTTCCTGACGAAGGCCGGACTCCGGCCGAAAATCGGCCGTTGTTGCTGTTTTCACTAAAGGTTTTTTCTTGTCAGATATATATATATATATATATATATATATATATATAGGTCACCGCTGCCGGCCCGGACACAAAGTCACCCTGCGCCCCCTCTCAAGAAGCTACAACAGTCATCCCGCCGTCCTTGAAACTTGGCCCCGACCGTCAAACTTCTTCACCCGGATAAGAACTGCCCTACGCTTCCCTCTCTCGAAAGCTTCAACCGTCACCCTTCCGAAATTTGGACTCGACCGTAGCATTGTATAAATACCACCCGCGTTCATCTGTAAAAGTTCTTCCTGACGAAGGCCGGACTCCGGCCGAAACGTCGAAGATTAAATCGTCCGTTGTTGCTGTTTTTCACTAAGGGTTTTTTTCTTCTCAGTTATATATATATATATATATATATATATATATATATATATATATATATATATATATATATATATATATATATATATATATATATATTGTTAGGAAAAGAAGAGGACGACGGGCTCGTGCAGCAAAAGGCGAACGAGAGGGCTCGAGGATTTTGGGCGTGCTGAGCCCAACCGCCGATTTACAAACCGCATCGTAAATCTCATCCAGCATTAAATCATCGTTTTCCAACATCTTAACAAGTGGTGGAGGTAAGCAAGCTTTCTCCTACCTCACAACCCCGTCTGCTGAACTGGAATTGCGCAGTGGACGCTCTACCTCTCGCCCCATGCCTGACGAAACGGGAAACGCCAGCACTATCAATCGACCGGTCAAAACACGCCAACGAGACCCCCCCAACTTCTCAGGCGCACATGACGCAGATGTGCACGACTGGTTGAAGACTTATGATCGCGTCAGCGACCACAACCGTTCGGATGATACCCTAAAGCTCGCCAACGTCGTTTTCTTTTTGACGGATACCGCTTATCAGTGGTACGACAACCACGAACCAGACTTCCTCTCGAGGGATGGCTTCAAAGCAGCGTTTTCAGAGGTTTTTGGAAAGCTTGAGAGCCGCCGCCAGCGAGCACAAGACAAGCTTGCTCGCCGCTACCAAGCGGTCTCCGAATCTTCAACTGGATACATCGAAGACGTCATTCGCCTCTGCAGCCGTGCTGATCCTGCCATGACCGAACAAGACAAAATACGTCACATATTTAAAGGTTTGTCACAAGAGCTATTCTCCATCGTTGCTCCTAAGTCGCCACCAACAGTCCAAACCCTCATCAACGAATGCCGAAAATACGAAGAACTTCGGAGTGGTCGCATATCTACGACGCTATTTCAACGGCTTCCTGAGGTATCATTAATGAATGCCTGTACGACTGCTGATCTTTCGGGACTCATTCGAGACATTATTCGCGATGAGCTCCGTGAATTCTTCCGGTCTCTTCACTCGCCTGCTGATGGCCCATCTCTTAACACCGAGCTCCAGCATATTCGAAAATCTGTGCAAGACGAACTCCGTGCTGCACTCCATCCAATCCCCCCGACTCCATCCGTCTACACGCCGGCACCGCACACCCCTACTCCGATTTGCTCTATGCAGCCAGACACTACTCGCTGCTACTCAAGCACGCCATCGGACACAACTTCATACCGTCCACAGAGAAACGGACCACTCCGAAGGACGGATGCCTGGCGAACACCCGATGACCGCCCGGTTTGTTTTTATTGCAATATACCAGGACACATAGCCCGTTATTGTCACCGCCGCATCGATGATAGCAGTTACAACCGCTTCTCAAACAACCGTCGCCCCGCCGCCAACGCCGAGGACCGCCCCTCTTTCGACAATCGCCGGTCCGTGGGCTCCTACTCTGCGTATGACACCCGCCGTGGCCGCTCACCATCGCCGTATCCTCGACGCCCCCGTTCCGTCTCTCCACTTAACAATGGCCCCGCCGCCAGCCAACCGTCAAACTAAAGAAGGCAGCCTGTCTTGACACTGGAGGTCAGGCTGCGCAGCCCCGAACCATTCCAAAGCCTCCCTCTCTCGGACCCACTGCAGTCACTGTTACAATTGGAAATCAGCTGTTTACTGCCCTGGTCGATACTGGGGCCGCAAAATCATGTCTGTCGGATAAACTTCGCCGTCGCTTGCACAAAGTGCTCACTCCCCCTTCAGGAACCTTCTTACGTATGGGAAACGGCGACCTTGTGCAACCTATTGGTTGCTCAACCCTCTCATTTGCACTGGGCGGCGGCTTCTACACAGTTGTTTTTACCGTGCTCAGCAATTGTCTCATGGATATAATTTTGGGTTGGGACTTCCTGTCATCTACGGACGCCTTCATTGATTGTTCTAAACGAGAAATTCACCTCAACTCTTCGGCCGGATGTGAAGACTCCCATGACGACGCTCCTATATCCCTCCACGCAGATGATGACTATCTAATACCTCCACTGTCTGCTGTCGCTGTCACTCTCAAGCCTTCACAGCCCTTCGAAGCGCCGTACGGTCTCGTCGAGCCGATGCAAACCACTGCCAAAAAAAAAACCTGCCATCATTCCCTACTCTATTGTCCCCACGGGAAGCGGAAGCATCGGCCTCTTCGCAACAAATGTTTCCGCCCAGCCACAAATTCTTTGTCAAGGTACACGCCTAGCCACGCTACGACGACATTTTCAGGACACCTTAGCCACTCTCTCTGACGTTTCCGAGGCCGAACCTGTCCTCCTGAACACAAAAAGTGACATCTCAACCCGCATTACTCAGATGACTGACCCAAGTCTAACAACCTGCGAACGAGACGCCCTAACAAGACTCTTACTTACATACGAGGCGCTGTCCGATTTCAATAGTCGTCCACTAGCCCAGACTACAGTGCTTCATCATACCATCGACACTGGTAACGCATCACTACTTCGGAGCCGCCCATACCGTGTTTCCGCCGCCGAACGAAACGCAATTGCCAATCATGTTACTGATATACTCCACAAGAATGTAATAGAGCCCTCTTCAAGCCCTTGGTCTTCTCCGGTTGTACTCGTTAAGAAAAAGGACGGCTCTTGGCGTTTTTGTGTGGATTACCGCCGCTTGAACAGCGTTACTAAAAAAGATGTTTACCCACTACCTCGTATTGACGACACATTAGGGAGTTTTAGAATGACGTACGCAATTTTAGCGCACGCTAGCGCTAAATTTAGCGCTTGTGTTAGCGCACGCGACGCAAGAGAGTTTTAGAATAGCGTTTCTCCGCCGCGACGCAAAAGCCCAAGCATCTCGCGCTTGCGACGCCACCAAGATACAGTAAAAAAAATTTTATTTCACACACGAAATGCTGAAACTTTAGAAAAAAAAACGAGTTTTTTTTAATCTAGAGTAGCATTTTAATTTGTTTAAACATGAGAATGCGACGCGAGCGGTTGACCGGTCGTGTCCGCTTGCGTCGCCTCGGGAAGAGAGGTATCGTGTACGGACCTTCGCACATCGTTCCTTCGCCGTGAAATGTTCGCGCGTCGCAAGCATCAAGTTGCCGGTGATCACTGCCAAACCGAGGACAATGTCGTCCCGTATTGAAAATTGCAGTCGCAAGGATGCCGCCGACGTCTCACTCACGACGCCGCCAAAGCAGCCGCCAATATAATCCTGGAAGCCGCCATTTTTTTTAACTGTGCTCGTCTTGGCTTTAGCCAACTTCTCATCACGAATCCTCATTGGAGAAGCGCAAAGACTCTTGCGTGCTCACGCTAATTCTGAGAAATAGCCCAAGCAGCACATAAACGTGAAGAAAACGTCGAAAGAACGTCGAAGACGTCTGTAACGTGACGTCGTAAAACGTCGAAGGTCCGGACGTTACCTTCCTTCGACGTCGATGAAACCTTTAAATGTCCGCGAGGAAAGGTGCACAGAAGGTCGAGGGGACGTTCCAAATGACGTTTGTTGCACGTCACATGCACGTCTCAGTAGGCCGTTGCGTCCTCCCTCGACGTTTATGGTACGTGTGTTTACGACATCCGGACTACCAGCGACGTTGACAGAACGTCGAGAAACCTTTCCAAATTACGTGCCCTAGCCGTTGTAGGAAAACGTTGTCCCCCCCCCCCCCCCACACACACACACACAAAAAGGTACTTTTTGATATTATTGCGAAGGCAAGTTGCTATCATGCAAGTACGAAGGAAGTAACTAAAACACGGGTTTGGTACGAACTGTTTATTTGAGCATTTTCCGACATGAGATACAATACGGAGCGCCTCCAAAACACGTCCCTGGATGTGCCAGCCTCAAAGATATAAAGTAACAAATTCACGTAAATAAATGAACAAGAGACAATGTCATGCAGCGCGAAATTTTCCTCCGCTTACCTCGTTCTGCTTCTGATTAATGCGCTGACGCGCGTGCTATAGCCGCCCCATTGCGCGTAGCTGGTACTCTCGCTGCATGCACGGGAATGGTTTCAGAAGGGGGATCCCGTCCGCTGATCGTTTTTGATTGGGATCGTCGGAGGCGTCTGAAGGGTCTTGATCGGAGACTGGACTTGACGCGCCGTTATGTGCACTGCCACTTGTCTTCTGGGTGGCGTCATTCATATCCTCACAGGCACCTTGATCCGAGCAGTAGTACGACTCAGCGTGTGAAGCGTTATTGCCTTGAAAAAGGTCCTCGAGCCTTGACTGAATACGACGGCGTTTTTGGCGATCACCGACTTCTTCATAGGGGCGACTTGAACGACTCATCCAATCGCAGCACTTATACTGTATGCAGACTCGAATAAAAATCACGGCGACATAGCAGCCTGCCTCGTAGACCCGTAGACGTGACGGCCGGTGCTAGTGACTGGCTTTCGGAAAAAGCTGGACCGGGTCCCAGAGCTGTTCTCTCTGAGCCAATTCGAAGAACAGAACATTCAGTGAAATATTTTGGCAACGACTGAAGAAATACGTCCACCCGGAACTTAGACTTGTCAATTGTTCGTCCTTCGCTATCTTCCCCCACTTTTCGCTCTCGCCCTCTTCTTGCCGAGTTTCCCGACGCATCGCATGGGGCTCTATGGAGATGCCACTGGCATCACCCCTGCCTACCTTTCCCCCTCTCTCTCGCGCCGTGCCGGCTGTTTTTTTTTTAATTTTTTTTTCTTTCTTTGTGTTTTTTTTTTTCGGCACGTAAGTGCGGACTGGACGCTTTTTGGACCGTCATCTGGGCCATTCAGGGGTTGGCATCATGAATGTCAATTTCCACAAAACCGTTGACAGTATCTACCGGATTGCGTCATTGCCGGGCCTTCTTTTTTTTTGAGTCAATTCTAAAAATGCGCAAGTGTGCAGTGAAGTTGTGCTCTGGTATAGTGTGTGCTGGCATGCGATTTTCGTTTGGGTACGTCCCCAGTGGCAACGAAAGCCAGATCTGTATTGACAGTCACGTGACAAGACTTTGCGCCCCGATCTACCGAAAGTGCTAAGGCGCTGGAAGTTGGTGTTATGAATGAACTGTGATGTTGATGCGAATTTTTTGGTTGTGCGCAGGTGAGCATGGGTTACAATATACGAAGAGAAATTGACGATCCTCAAAACAATCTCGGGTGGTCGCGGAGCAGTATGGATGCTCCTAGGAAAGGATGCAGGCCTGAAATCACCTGGAGTGGGGATAGTGTAGCGGCGCCCGTGAGGCGCGTGCCAGGGCCCAGGACCCATGGAAAACGACAACGCGCATGCAAAATGCAAGAATGGTACAATTCGATCCGTTCTAGGCGCCATGGGCTTCGCAAATTAAACCCGTAACAATATTTTAAACAAACCAAAATTATAACAAGCACATCCTAAAAGGAATGATATTCCCAACATGCTTTCATATTATTTTTTTCTTCCGTTTACATTGAGTTTTGTAAATGCCCTCTTTAGCGTCATCGATGTGCAATTAATAGCATTTTGAAATACGCAAATTAATGTATAAATAATTAAACTTCTCAACCTCTCAAAAATTAAGTTTTGTTTGCGGCTCTTGAGCACTGTCACCTTGACCACAGTGATTCTGCGGCTGGAGATTGAGCTGGAAAATCTAAAAACGTCGAACAAAACGTGAGTGGTCGCGACGTCGCTGAAACGTCACTGACGGGGCAATAATGTAACGTCACCCTGGACTTTATTTTAACTTTGAAGACACGTGAGTGTTCGACGTGGCTAAAACGTTTTGTCTTGACGTCGTGGCGACGTTAAAGTTGAAACGTGACGTCGCCAGCACGTCACAGACAGGACAATAATGGGACGTCATTTATGAACTTCAGTTCAACGTCAAAGAAACGTGATAATTGGACGTTGTGAGAACGTCGTGCATCGACGTCGTGGGAACGGTGACGACGTTTGAGTTGAAATACAACGTCGTCACAACGTCACTGATTGGACTCTAATGGAACGTTATATAAGGACGTCACCTCAACGTCGAAGAAACGTGATCGAAGTCATGCGGGACGTCACGGACGTCCGGGACTTTTTCTCGACGTCTCCACGACGTTTTGTGCTGCCTGGGAGCGCACGCTAAAATTGCGCACGCAAAGCGCAAAACCTGGTTTGCGTTCGGAGCATGCGCAGTGGCGACGACGCTATTCTTTGCGTACGCAAAGCTTTAGCGTGCGCTATTCTAGAACTCCCTATTAGATACCCTCCAAGGGTCTTCCTTCTTTTCCTCCATGGATCTCCAATCCGGCTATTGGCAAATACCTGTCGCCGACACTGACAAGCCTAAGACAGCATTCATTACACCCAATGGCTTGTACCAGTTGAACGTGATGCCGTTCGGCCTATGTAACGCCCCGGCAACTTTCGAAAGGATGATGGACACCCTTCTGCGGGGACTAACGTGGACCATATGTCTCTGCTATCTGGACGACGTTGTCGTCTTTTCATCGACGTTTGACCAACATTTACACCGTCTACGTCAAGTCCTCGACTGCTTTCAAACAGCCACTTTGCAACTGAATTCAAAGAAGTGCGTGTTCGGAGCCCGCCAGATCAAAATTTTAGGACACCTTGTCAGTGGTGATGGTCTGCGTCCTGACCCAGATAAAGTCCAGGCCGTAACAGAATTTCCAGTCCCAAAACACACAAAAGACGTACGTACGTACGTTTCTTGGACTTTGCACTTATTTTCGCAGATTTATCCCCGGCTTTGCTCACATAGCCGAGCCTTTAAACAGCCTCCTCCGAAATAACGTATCATTTCAATGGACTTCTATTCAGAGTACGGCCTTTAAAAACTTAAAAGCTGCACTGACCTCAGTCCCCATCCTTGATCACTTCGTTCAAGGCGCGCCTACTGAGATTCGAACGGATGCCAGCGGACATGGTATCGGTGCAGTCTTAGCTCAAACCGTATCTGGTGCCGAACGTGTCATTGCCTATGCCAGTAGAACTTTGACAAAATACGAACTAAATTATACTACTACCGAACGGGAATGCTTGGCTGTTGTGTGGGCAATTACTAAATTCCGTCCTTACCTTTATGGGACTCACTTTACAATTCTTACGGATCACCACTCCCTTTGTTGGCTTGCCACACTTAAGGACCCCTCAGGACGCCTTGGTCGCTGGTCTCTAAAGTTGCAAGACTACCAATTTACGATCAAGTACAAATCCGGAAAACGACACATCGATGCCGACAGCCTTTCTAGATGCCCTCTTCCCAATGACCCTGCGCCTTCTGTCATCGCTCCCCTCACCGATGTCACCGCTGTTCTAGATACTATTGACATTCGTATCGCTCAACAAACTGACGAAACGTTGAGTCAGATAATCTCCTGCCTACTCCATCCAACGAACCATGCAAGTCGACGCACCCTGCGGCGTGCACGACTGTTCCAACTTCGCGACGGCATCCTCTACAGACGTAACTACGACGTCCAAGGTCGTCCATGGCTCCTCGTGATCCCTCGCCAATTACAAAGAGAAATCATACGAGCCAGTCACGATGACCCAACCGCCGGACACCTTGGTTTCTCAAAAACGTACTTCCGCATTCGCACACGCTGCTTCTGGCCAGGCATGACTCGTACCATCAATCGTTATGTTCGATCATGTCATCTTTGTCAAACGAAGAAAAGCTCCACAACTTCGCCATCGGGTCTACTGCGGCCGATTCCCCTACCGCAACGACCCTTTCAGTGGATTGGAATCGACTTCCTGGGCCCTTTTCCCCTGTCCACATCAAACAACAGGTGGATAATTGTCGTCATTGACCACCTGACCCGCTACGCCGAGACAAAATGCGTCCCGTCTGCTACCGCCGAGGAAGTTGCCGTCTTCTTCTTACAAACTATTTTGTTGCGTCACGGAGCGCCTCAATACATCATAAGCGATAGAGGAACACCCTTCGTTTCAAAACTTCTTCAAGAAGTTTTGCGGCTGGCTTCCACCATTCACACCGTCACAACCGCCTACCATCCGCAAACGAATGGCCTAACCGAGCGTCTCAATCATACTTTATCTGATATGATTTCGATGTATGTCACCGACAATCAAACTACATGGGACGCCGTTGTTCCCTACATTACATATGCGTACAATACGGCTCGCCAATCAACAACTGGTTTCTCACCATACCATCTTCTTTACGCCAGAGAACCTTTCACGACACTGGACACGGTTCTGCCCTACGTGGACGAACGGGCCCAGGGCTCCTATCCGGCCCATATCGTCTCCCACGCCGAAGATTCACGACACTGGACACGGATCTGCCCTACGTGGACGAACGGGCCCAGGGCTCCTATCCGGCCCATATCGTCTCCCACGCCGAAGATGCCCGCCAGCTCGCTCGTATCCACACGTCCCAATCCCAGCAGCAGCAAGAGCTGCGCTACAATGCATCCCACCGCCCAGCGACCTACAACATCGGAGACGAGGTTCTTATCTGGTCTCCTTCACGTGCCCTCGGGAAATGCGAAAAGCTTCAAAGCAAGTTTATCGGCCCTTTTCGTATCACCCGTCAACTTTCCGCTACCAACTACGAGGTTGCCCCTGTATCGCCACCTCGCGATCGCCGATCCCGCGCATCGGACATTGTCCACGTCGCCAGAATCCGCCCCTATCACCGCCCGGACACCTAAACTCCACCACCATCCTCCGTTAACAGCCGCCGGAGGACCGGCGTCTCCATCCACCGGGGGGCTACTGTTAGGAAAAGAAGAGGACGACGGGCTCGTGCAGCAAAAGGCGAACGAGAGGGCTCGAGGATTTGGAGCGGGCTGACCCCAACCGCCGATTTACAAACCGCATTGTAAATCTCATCCAGCATTAAATCATCGTTTTCCAACATCTTAACAATATATATATATATATATATATATATATATATATATATATATATATATATATATATATATATATATGCGCGTATAAATAAACAACACAGCGACGGCGACGCTGAGAGGATGACACACCGGGCGACGGCAGTGCCTCAATCTGAGCCCTGGTTCCTCGGAAGCGGAAGCTTCTACTTTGACTGGGTTATCTCCTTGGAACCTGATGTTTCGACCCCAGTGGACCCCAGTGAGCAACAGCGCCATCATATTCCTGGGGCTCCTTCATGCCCCGATCGAACGG
Organism: Ixodes scapularis; assembly: GCF_016920785.2. Classification (NCBI taxonomy): domain Eukaryota; kingdom Metazoa; phylum Arthropoda; class Arachnida; order Ixodida; family Ixodidae; genus Ixodes; species Ixodes scapularis. The sequence goes on along the minus strand of NW_024609838.1, from coordinate 9,574,952 downwards.
CGTGCCAGATCCCCATGGCTCGCTGCTCACCCGCCCAACCCACCTCCACAAAATCTGGACTTCTGCGAATCGAACTGCCATCCTTCCCAATACCAACAATCCATGTCGTCGTCATCATGCATGTATATACTCATCACATTATCATGTTCACTAGACGCGGCACCGCGGGCCTCCATGGTACGAGCTGCTGCCTTTCCGCGGTGCGAAAGCTCTCCAGTGCCAAATAAATAAAGACTAAAAACTAAGGCCTTAAGACAAAATGCTTGGCTGACAGCCGATAGCACCTTAGAAGAAAGAACAACAGTGTTTCCTCGTTTAGAGGATACAAATTCCAAAACTACACCATACTAATGGCGCACATCACTGAAATAACATACGCAATACAGAAAATAACACATTAGAGAGTTTTAGTATACCGTTTTCATCTTCCGCTCCGCTCTGAGGGTGCCAAACTGCGCATGCGCGGCCCGCTTCGCCAGAATGGAAAGCGGAGGTCCAAAAACGCGTTTTAGTAGAGCGTTTTTCTTCAGCGTAAGAGCGTTTTGAGCGGGTTCGAAAAATTTGCTGGCGTAGCCCCACAAGTGGACGTTTATAGTACTAGTAAGACAAAAAAACCTAAGCGTTAACACCAAGAGAGTAAAAGGGAGCGTGATTGTAGAGGTAGTAAAAACGAAGGCGACAATATTGAGCACAAAAGAGTAGGCACACACCTGAAGAAATATTAAGCTATAAAATATAAATATAATCGTTCCACCTTGTGTGCGAGTGAAGCCGAAGGTATAAGCATGAGCATGTTGCTCTAAACAGTGCTTGGACTGCACGAGCGCGCGTGCTTATCAAGGACGCTGAAAGGCCGGCACTCGCTCTTGTAGCTTCTGCTCCACTCGAATTAAAACTAAAACAGATTTACTTATTCGAAGTAGAAAATAAGAGAAAAGGACGAAGTTTGCGCATTGGGAGTACATCCTTTTGCGTAGTACGAGTACAGTGTTGCTCAAGGCTATAGCAAGGCAACTGCACGATGAATCCCCGCTGTTCTCAAGGAAGGAGACTTCTACTAACGAGATTAAGATGGCGAGACATCGAATCTATGATTCGCATCCCTCGTGCCATCAAGCGCCGAAGCTTCCTTTCCGAACGCGGTTTGCTGGATATTTCCAACGTAGAAAAGAAACCCTTTAGGAAGCTATCCTGCTTAAAGAAGGACCTGGCTGTTCTGCATGCGAGCCTCCAAATACCAGCACCCGACAGATCGGCGCAGGGTGTTGCCAATCTGGCGAGACGCTTTGCATGGTTCTTCCTCGACTGGCCTATCCCAACCGTCTGTTCGTACTTGGATGAGCGTTTGGACGGAACTTGTCGGTGTTCTTCAGTTCTGTGAACCTCATCGTGGGTCACATCAACGAGAGGTTCGGCCACCTGCTCGCTGACATGAACAAACATAGGTGGTTGACCCTGGCGAAACTAGAGCTGTGCTCACAGGTGAGACCCTGCATGGTTTGTGTAAATTTCGCGTTTCCATTGTTTTTAGCACAGCTGCTCTGTCTGGTGAAAAGTTACTTTTTTCTATACGCCAAAGGTGTACATGGGCAGTGTCAGGAGAAGTCACGACGAGCGCGTTCGTAATCTATGAGTATTAGTAGGCCACTTTTATGAGCCGTCTTTGCTCTACTTTACGCTCTGCGAGAAGCATCGTCCCCACCGCGCATGCGTGGCCCGCTCTGAGTTGGAGCGTAAAGTTAGCGGAGTGAGCGTGCGCTCCGCTTCACAAGTTGTAGAGCGGATTGCCCTCAGCGTCCTTAGCGTGATCGCTTAGATCTCAAGATGGTGGCACTTACTCAATACGCGTCGATGTTTTTGACCGTGACCTCAGCTTGAAAGAGGTCGAATCAAGAAGTAAAGCGTACGCCCCGCGCGTAAAAAGTAAACCATTCGATTTGAGTTATGTAACACAAAACAGCATAATCAAACGAAGTGAACGAGTATCACTTTGCAACCAGCACGGCGTCGGTAAAGTCGTCGCGTTTTGTGGACGGCCTATGGCTATGCGGTCAGATGTACGGGTGCGCGTGCTTGAACGACGATTATATCTGTGCATGCGCCCTCCTGTCGAAAATGCCACTGAAAGCTGACCACGAGCATAGCACTCGCAAGCTGCACCAAAGAAACCATTCCTCTCAGCTTTATTTATTCACACTCGCTCGCAACTTTTGAATTGTTTAACTTTCCTCAAGAAATGTTTGCGTTGGATTTCCTTGGTAGATTTAGAAAATAATAGAAACTTGAATGCAGCCCTTTTAAAAGTGCAACCCATGGTGCCGCTAGTCTTCGAGGCCGCCTTATTTTGGCCAAGTGTCTAGAGGGCAAGAGAGCTACGTCATTAGAGAGTTTTAGTAGACCGTTTTCATCTTCCGCTCCGCTCTGAGGGTGCCAAACTGCGCATGCGCGGCCCGCTTCGCCGGAATGGAAAGCGGAGGTCCAAAAACGCGTTTTAGTACAGCGTTTTTCTTCAGCGTAAGAGCGTTTTGAGCGGGTTCGAAAAATTTGCTTGCGTAGCCCCACAAGTGGACGTTTATAGTACTAGGAAGACAAAAAAACCTAAGCGTTAACACCAAAAGAGTAAAACGGAGCGTGATTGTAGAGGTAGTAAAAACGAAGGCGACAATAATAAACACAAAAGAGTAGGCACACACCCGAAAATATATTAAGCTATAAAATATAAATACAATCGTTCCACCTTGTGTGCGAGTGAAGCCGAAGGTATAAGCATGAGCATGTTGCTCTAAACGGTACCTGCACTGCACGAGCGCGCGTGCTGGTCAAGGACGCTGAGAGGCCGGCACTCGCTGTTGTAGCTTCTGCTCCACTCGGATTAAAACTGAAACGGATTTACTTATTCGAAGTAGAAAAATAAGAGAAAAGGACGAAGTTTGCGCATTGCGAGTACATCCTTTTGCGTAGTACAAGTACAGTGTTGCTCAAGGCTAGCAAGGCATCTGCACGATGAATTGAAGGAGACTTCTATTAACGAGATTAAGCTGGCGAGACATCAAATCTATGATTCGTATCCCTCGTGCCATCAAGCGCCGAAGCTTCCTTTCCGAACGCGGTTTGCTGGATATTTCCAACGTAGAAAAGAAACCCTTTAGGAAGCTATCCAATACCAGCACCCGACAGATCGGCGCAGGGTGTTGCCAATCTGGCGAGACGCTTTGCATGGTTCTTCCTCGACTGGCTTACCTCAACCGTCTGTTCGTTCTTGGATGAGCATTTGGACGGAACTCATCGGTGTTCTTCAGTTCTGTGAACCTCATCGTGGGTCACATCAACGAGAGGTTCGGCCACCTGCTCGCTGACATGAACAAACATAGGTGGTTGACCCCGGCGAAACTGGAGCTGTGCTCACAGTTGAGACCCTGCATGGTTTGTGTAAATTTCGCATTTCCATTGTTTCTAGCACAGCTGCTCTGTTTGGTGAAAAGGTGTACATGGGCAGTGTTAGGACAAGTCACGACGAGCGCGTTCGTAATCTGTGAGTATTAGTAGGCCACTTTTATGAGCTCTCTTTGCTCTACTTTATGCTCTGCGAGAAGCATCGTCTCCACCGCGCATGCGTGGCCCGCTCTGAGTTGGAGCGTATAGTTAGCGGAGTGAGCGTGCGCTCCGCTTCACAAGTTGTAGAGCGGACTGCCCTCAGCGTCCTTAGCGTGATCGCTTAGATCTCAAGATGGCTGCACTCACTCAATACGCGTCGATGTTTTTGACCGTGACCTCAGCTTGAAAGAGGTTGAATCAAGAAGTAAAGCGTACGCCCCGGGCGTGAAAAGTAAACCATTCGATTTGAGTTCTATGTAACACAAAACAGCATAATCAAACGAAGTGAACGAGTATCACTTTGCAACCAGCACGGCGTCGGTAAAGTCGTCGCGTTTTTGTGGACGTCCTATGGCTATGCTGTCAGATGTACGGGTGCGCGTGCTTGAAGGCCGATTATATCTGTGCATGAGCCCTCCTGTCGAAAATGCCACTGAAAGCTTACCACGAGCATAGCGCTCGCAAGCCGCACCAAAGAAACCATTCATCTCAGCTTTATTTATTCACACTCGCTCGCAACTTTTGAATTGTTTAACTTTCCCCAGGAAATGTTCGCATTGAATTTCCTTGGTAGATTTAGAAAATAATAGAAACTTGAATGCAGCATTTCTAAAAGTGCAACCCATGGTGCCGCTAGTCTTCGAGGCCGCCTTATTTTGGCCAAGTGTCTAGGGAGCAAGAGAGCTACGTCATTGTTTGTCGCGGATGCGAGTCTAAACGTATTAGACACGAATGCTGCGTCAATACTGAATATGAAATTTGTTCTAGTCACAAGTCTCGCACTAAAAGCGATGCCCAAAATATGGCGGCCGAATATGTTACCCGGTGGTGTTTTGAAAAGAGTTACCAATAACGGTCGAAAGAATATTCCACGTCAATTTTTTGTCTGGTGAAAACCAGACAGGCATAAGCAATGCAAAATTTAGCAAACACAACCCTGGACTTCTAAGCAATAGTGGTAGATTAGAACAGTTTTCAGAAGTTTCGTTTTGAATTCCGGCGTAGCGGACCTCGCATGCACAGTTTGACGGCCTCAAAGCTTAGCAGAATTAAGGAACAACTATATATATATTAATTTACAATACCCAGTTTTTTACAACCCTACAATGGAAATACGCTTTATCTTAGAGGAGTAACAAGTCCCATATTGCATGTTTTGGTAGTGTTTAAATACTGCCGTGTTGTAAGAGTGTTTTTCTTTGTCTTTTTTATTAGGCCGTCAAGGACAAGGGAACACCCCTGAACAACTGTTGGGGTTTTGTTGAACGCACAGCATGCCCATATGCCGTCCATCAAAAAATCAGAAGAGGACCACAAAAGAGGGCTCGTCGTGAAGCACCAGGCAGTGATGTGCGCAGACGGCATAATTTGACGGCTGGACGAAACCTACAAAGACCATGAACATTTTCTTGTTTGTTTAATATTAGAATGCATAAAATTATCACCGAAAATCATGTTCAAGCTTTTGTACTGAGCGAAATACCTGTCCAACCGGGCTGAAAGGCATCTAGAAATATTTTAATAAAAAACGTTTACTAACGACTCCCATTTTACTTCTCAGATGTGCGTGTGAATATTGCATCTAACCAAATTACAGTGTTACTGTTGAATTCAGCATTGTAAGAGTAGCCTATGTTGCGTGGCCTTCTATTGCAAGAAAAGACCGTAGCACAAGTGAGGCAGAAACTAGGGAAACACACTTTCATAAAAACACAAAAGAAATAAAAAGAAGTGTATAGTCAAGCAAACTGGTTTCATGTCACCCCCCAAGGCAGATACATACACTGCGCTCCACTGTTAATACGAACACGAAAGAAATCGCATTTATTTGCAGTTTATTTTTTTGACAGCTATTGAAAAAGCTGAAAATTTGTCGCTGAGATTAGTGCCCCAAACGAGCGCTTTATTCCACACCAATAGGCAAATGTCAGCCCCTCGAATTTAAGGTGAAAAATGAAAACAGGATATTGAATGCTCCCGCTAACCATGTCGCGCAGTGTACATAAACACCAAGGCACTCTATCACAAACCGAAGCATACGAAGAAGAAAAGACTCATTTCATTGGGGAAAAAAAAGTAGAGATATAAATAGAGCACTCGCTTTCGCTAATTTTCACTGTCTTGCTGCCTGAAGTAACCAAACAAAATATCTGTCCGTTTGCTAACTGCTTTAGTCTTTGGTCTTTAACCTTTAATTTTTGGCTGTGAAGAGCCGCGGCACCGCGGTAAGTAGCAGCCCGTACCACCGAGGCCCGCAATTGCCGCGTCTAGGGAACATGGTGATGTGATGAGTATATACGTGCAAGATGACGACGACATGGGTTGTTGGTATTGGGGAGGGTGGCAGTCCGATTCGCAGAACTCCAGACTTCGTGGAGGCGGGTTGGGCGGGTGAGCAGCGAGCTATGAGGATCTTGCACGCCGTTCGATCAGTGCATGAAGGAGCACCAGGAACATAATGGCGCTATTGCTCACTGGGGTCCACTGGGGTCAAAGAATCATGCTCCAAGGAGGTAGACCAGCCGAAGTAGAAGCTGCCGCCTCCGAGGAACCGAGGCCGATTGAGACACCGCCGTCGCCCGGTGTGTCATCCTCTCAACGTCGTCGTCGTCATCTCGCGTAGACAAATCGAGCCCGCTGGCTTAGACAAGGCAGCACCTGTTCCCACCGTTCAGGGGCCATGAAAGGATTGCGGCCAGCGAATTCTCGAAGCAGCCAGAGGTTCTTGACCACCGTGAAACGTTTTCTGGGGGACGCCTTTTCAAACAAAGTCTGCGCAGCCATCTTAGTGCAGCGAGGTTCATAACGGTCAAGCGCGCTCCCAAGCATGATTTCAAATAGCGACCACCCACCTTTCCAGAAAAACACCATCTACTGAACCTTTACTGAGAGTGGAACGTACTTCTTAAAATGGCGACGATAGCGGAGCTGACGCTACACGCTCAAATCCCAGAGCGGGTCGCGCATGCGCGATGGCGACTCCGCTTTCCAGAGAGCGGAGCGGGAAAGCGAAAACGGTCTACTAAAACTCTCTATTGTTTGTCGCGGATGCGAGTCTAAATGTATTAGACACGAATGCTGCGTCAATACTGAATATGAAATGGGTTCTAGTCACAAGTCTCGCACTAAAACGGTGCCCAAAATATGGCGGCCGAATATGTTACCCGGTGGTGTTTTGAAAAGAGTTACCAATAACGGTCGGAAGAATATTCCACGTCAATTTTTTGTCTGGTGAAAACCAGACAGGCATAAACAATGCAAAATTTGGCAAACACAACCCTACACTTCTAAGCAATAGTGGTAGATTAGAACAGTTTTCAGAAGTTTCGTTTTGAATTCCGGCGTAGCGGGCCTCGCATGCACAGTTTGACGGCCTCAAACCTCAGCAGAATTAAGAAACAACTATATATATATATATATATATATATATATATATATATATATATATATATATATATATATATATATATATTAATTTACGATACCCAGTTTTTTACAACCCTACAATGGAAATACGCTTTATCTTAGAGGAGTAACAAGTCTCATATCACATGTTTTGGTATGGTGTTTAAATACTGCCGTGTTGTAAGAGTGTTTTCTTTGTCTGTTTTATTAGGCCGTCAAGGACAAGGAAACGTCAAGGACAAGGGTTTTGTTGACCGCACAGCGTGCCCATATGCCGACCATCAAAAAAATTAGAAGAGGACCACATGAGGGTGCTCGTCGTGAAGCACCAGGCAGTGATGTGCGCAGACGGCATAATTTGACGGCTGGACAAAACCTACAAAGACCATGGGCATTTTTTTGTTTGTTTAATATTAGAATGCATAAAATTATCACAGTAAATCATGTTCAAGCTTTTGTACTGAGCGAAATACCTGTCCAACTCGGCTGAAAGGCATCTAGAAATATTTTAATAAAAAACGTTTACTAACGACTCCCATTTTACTTCTCAGATGTGCGTGTGAATATTGCATCTAACCAAATTACAGTGTTACTGTTGAATTCAGCATTGTAAGAGTAGACTATGTTGCGTGGCCTTCTATTGCAAGAAAAGACCGTAGCACAAGTGAGGCAGAAACTGGGCAGGAGCTTAAGCTGAAAAACGCACTTTCATAAACACACAAAAGAAATAAAAAGAAGTGTATAGTGAAGCAAAATGGTTTCATGTCACCCCCCAAGGCAGATACATACACTGCGCTCCACTGTTAATACGAACACGAAAAAAATTGCTTTTATTTGCAGTTTATTTCTTTGACAGCTATTGAAAAAGCTGAAAATTTGTCGCTCAGATTGGTGCCCCAAACGAGCGCTTTATTCCACACCAATAGGCAAATGTCAGCCCCTCGAATTTAAGGTGAAAAATGAAACAGGATATTGAATGCTCCCGCTAACAGTGTCGCGCAGTGTACATAAACACCAAGGCACCATATCACAAACCGAAGCATACGAAGCAGAAAAGACTCATTTCATTGGGAAAAAAAAGTAGAGATATAAATGGAGCACTCGCTTTCGCTAATTTTCACTGTCTTGCTGCCTGAAGTAACCAAACAAAATATCTGTCCGTTTGCCGACTGCTTTAGTCTTTGGTCTTTAACCTTTAATTTTTGGCTCTGGAGAGCTGCGGCACCGCGGAAAGCAGCAGCCCGTACCACCGAGGCCCGCGGTGCCGCGTCTAGAGAACATGGTAATGTGATGAGTATATACGTGCAAGATGACGACGACATGGGTTGTTGGTATTGGGGAGGGTGGCAGTCCGATTCGCAGAAGTCTAGACTTCGTGGATGCGGGTTGGGCGGGTTGGGCGGGTGAGCAGCGAGCTATGAAGATCTTGCACGCCGTTCGATCAGTGCATGAAGGAGCACCAGGAACATAATGGCGCTATTGCTCACTGGGGTCCACTGGAGTCAAAGAATCATGCTCCAAGGAGGTAGTCCAGCCGAAGTAGAAGCTGCCGCCTCCGAGGAACCGAGGCCCAGGGCTCAGATTGAGACACCGCCGTCGCCCGGTGTGTCATCCTCTCAACGTCGTCGTCGTCATCTCGCATAGAAAAATCGAGCCCGCTGGCTTAGACAAGGCAGCACCTGTTCCCACCGTTCAGGGGCCGTAAAAGGATTGCGGCCAGCGATTTCTCGAAGCAGCCAGAGGTTCTTGACTACCGTGAAACGTTTTCTGGGGGACGCCTTTTCAAACAAAGTCTGCGCAGCTTCTTAGTGCAGCGAGGTTCATAAGGGTCAAGCGCGCTCCCAAGCATGATTTCAAATAGCGAGCACCCACCTTTCCAGAAAAGCACCATCTAGTGAACCTTTACCGAGAGTGGAACGTACTTCTCAAAATGGCGACGATAGCGGAGCTGACGCTCCACGCTCAAATCCCAGAGCGGGTCGCGCATGCGCGATGGCGACTTCGCTTTCCATAGAGCGGAGCGGGAAACCGAAAACGGTCTACTAAAACTCTCTATTGTCTCTTGATGGGACCGGACATTTCATCGAACGCCGTTTCGTCGAACGCCGTTTCATCGAAGCCGTTTCATCGAAGCCGTTTCATCGAATGCCGTTTCATCGAACGCCGTTTCATCGAACACCGTTTCATCGAAGCCGTTTCATCGAATGCCGTTTTATTGAATGCCGTCTTATCTAACGCCAGGGTACGTGACATCCCCGCTTCCTGAAACTGGTCGGAGGTGCCCATCCGGGGTTCTGGAAGTGCTTTGACTTGCATCGCCGCAGAACATCAACTGACGGAAGACAAGCTGGAGGCGATGCTGAGTTCCCAAGAGCCTCCTCGCCAGAAGAAGGTTATAGCGGCAAGAAATGAGAAGGTCCGCCTTTTTTATGAGAACCGACGGACCATGGCTGTGGGGGACTTTCTGAGAGCAATAGCTCATCATTTGAAACGGTGAATGGCTGTCGCACGAACACATGACCCCGCTAAAGTTTTAAAATAAAATTTGAAGTGACGTACTTATTTTTGACTTCATTAAATCTTAAAACTAAAAAAAAAAAAAAAAAATGTTTCGTTGTAGTTTCATAACTAGCACCTCAGCTTTAGCTACTGCAAGCTTCGGGCAGTAAAAAAGTATCAATAGCAAGACATGAGAGGCTAGGAGGCTCACATGGCTTAAGTTGTTGCGCCTGCGCAAAACCTAAGTCGCCTTCTGGCCTCCATGAGTTGGAGTGCGCTCTTACCGGGAGTGCGACTTTTTATTCATTTGTTATAACACCCTCAAGGCTCATCGAGTAATACAGAAGGGGTGAACAGATAAGCACAATATGCGAAACAAACATAAAAATCGGTACAAATATCCTCATGGGTTACTTGCATCAAAATAAATTGTAACAGCTACAAGTTTGGACATCAAAAAACCTGAAGATGAAATGGGAGAATGACGCGAAAATGCACTCGATCCGTGCATAAAAGAGCATCTTTCATATTTTTTATATAAAAGACATTCGATGAAACGGCCGTCAGAGATTCGATGAAACGGCTTTCGATAAAACGGTGTTCGATGAAACGTCCATTTTTTCAATAAAACGGTGTTCGACGAAACGGCGTTCGATGAAATGTCCGGGAACCGTCTCTTGAATGCAAAATGGCAAAATGCACATAATTGGGGGGACTTTTTGTTTCTAAAAGCCAAATTCAGAAACCTAAATTAAACTAATGTTTGCTGAAGGTCGGGGTATATTGTGTGCATCGTTTTGAAAAAATATCAGACGAAAACACCACGCAACACATTCGACGTTGTTTCACACCTTGAGACAGTGGCTTGCAATGGCGCACCGACCGCCGGCGTAGTAGAGCGCGCAGTCGTGAAACGTCTGCGACTGATAATGACGATAGCTTATTAAAAAAAAATAATAATAAAAGACTCGGCGCGGACTTCTCCTCCGTCAGGGCTGGATTCGGCGCTGTAGGCGTTCTGTCTAATGCGAATGAGCGGAGTGGAATGTATTCCGCCTATTAAAGTATTTGGCCAGACGCAAACGGTGAAAAGGGTGGGTGTCAAACTCGGACGAACCTGACAGTGGGAACCCAGAGAGATGCACAGGAGAGGAGGTTCAGATAGCGGTCGCGCGCTTCGCATTTTCCGTGTGTCTTGCTCTAGGGTGCGTACATGTCTGTCTGTCTGAGTGTGAATCCATTGTTGCCCTGAATGTGCCAGCGCGTGACGCTCTCGCGCACTCGGCGCGTGACTTGGGCGGTAAAATGGCGTCTATGCATCAGCCAAAGCTAAGCGCTCTAGCTGAGTGACACCGGATTGCGCGCACTTCAAAATGCGTCAAAAAAACGATTGGGCGGAAAAATGGCTGAGATGTCACCACTCAAGCAAAAGCGCGCGTGTGTATGAAAGTAAACTCTATCTTGCTCAAGGTTGATACGCCACATGTCGTTAGAATGGGGAACTAAAACAGCGTGTCTCAGAAACCTGGCCATGTTCGGAACATGGCGAAAGCATCTACCGAAACATGGCGGCGACATGTAAAGGAAGATGGCGTCGAAAGATGCTTCAGATTCGTTTGTTGCTATTCGTGAAAAGCATGGTGGGTGCTTGGAGTCGCTGCATTCTCAACAAACAACGTAGAAGTTGACCGTCCGACGGTGCTCCTATTTACGTCGATGAAAGAAACATTAATCCCGATATCAGATTGTCAACTTTGTCGCTGTTCGTGCAAGAAGGAGACGACTTGAAACTTCCACCATACGTTTTACATACAACATCGAATTTTCGTTCGACGCCATATTATTTTCTCGCCGGAATGACAGGACAGTCCGCAGCTCTCAGCGAAGTGGCGTAGTACGGGCAGAAGGAAGCATTCGTGACTTGGCGCAAGTGACTTCGAAACGCGATAAAATCCGCTTATTTCTGCGTAGAAAACCTATGTGCAAATACACCGTAAGTAATTTGTTGTTAGATGTTAAAGCGAAGGTTCGATAGATGCTTTGTCCGAGTTAGGTTGTGATCGATTAGCCGGCAGATCGAGCCACACACGCCGATCGGTGCGTTAGCTATTCTCTTTACCGCTTCTCGCTATAAAAAGCCCCTCGAGCACACTGAAAGATTATATGGGGTATATGGGACAAGGGGTGTAAGAATGTACGCACCCTTTCTTTCTTAGAGTGTACTTTAAAAAATGTGAGGCACGCGTCTCGCAAGGTTGGGCATCTTTCGCGACATTGTGATTTCTCGCGCCTCCAAAATGTATACAATGCCCCCGTTGCTTTCAGCAGCAGCATACGTCTACATACTTTCTTTTTTTATTAGGGTTGTCCGGCCACAAAATATTATATATTCACAATTTGCTTAATGTCCCCCTTCAGGGTTTGGAGTGAAGTTCGATGCAGACGGGGTCTGCGTGAATCTACGATGGAGACTGTCTCTCCAGTTTTTCCGCGTTCGTCTCCGTGCTGCCGGCTATAGAAACATTTGATCGAGTTCATGTAGTATCTCGATTTGGGTGAACTATGTTTATACTGCAATACACCTAATAGTTAGGCAACTAAGTTTGAATTGTAATCTGAAAAACATACTGATATCGTTTTAGTGGTCATATTATATAGAATCATAAATAACCAGCATATTCGTCAAAATGAGTCCGCGATTCAGACTAAGGTCTGAATTGAAATACGATAACCAGCTGCTTAGTGGGGCGCCAGGGTTAACATGCTCCTTGGTTCAAGAATCACTTGCTTAATTTTCGCACTTTTCGTGCAGCCTGTGTTTTTGCCTGAACTGAAGACTGAATCTTTTTTTTTTTTTAAATGTTGATGCGCAGGAATGCTCGATTTCGCGGACAGATAAGTAGCATAGTCGAGGCGAGCGAGCTAGCTGAAAATTACGCTCGGAGGCACAATTCATTAGCCGTCGCCGCCGTTGTTATCTGTTCAAAACTGATTAGAGCTAAATACCGCCACACCGGAGCCCATAGTTACGGTTTCCACTGAAATCTCCGAAACAAAAGTTTGATATGAAAAGAATAGACCGCACCGGGGAACAAAAAATAGAAAAAACCTATGCTCTGCAGTTCAGGTGCACCGGCTGCACTTAGCCGTCGCTGTTCAAACATCCAGAAAATAGGTCATTAAACCAAGAAAACCTGATAAATTCCATGCGTCTCCCGTTCACCCGGTCCGGCCGACCGGACCTGTTCCCAGCCGCCATGTTTGTTCGGAGGTGGCGCCCCCTATAGGTCGCTGGAGCAGCGTTGCCAGGTTGGAAAGATGATTCGGTACCAAATTCTGGCCGGTATTTCACCAGATTACACCAGCACTAAAATATCGTGTCTATTATCTCCAATTCCTTCAGCTTTTTTTACGCATGAACACGCTAAAGGATAGCTTTCAAGAGGTTCACTAGAAAGCAGACATATGGCGCATCAGCACTGTTACTTTTTAATATACCGTGTTTATGAAATGTTGGGGCTGGGGAGCCTTCATGTGCGCTTTGCTAGGGTGATGCTACTCTTTGTAATACCACTCGCCGACAAACCAGAAGCCATTTTGGTCCTCGGCGATAATCTTTATCTCACAAGTTCGGAGCATCGTTGTGGAACCCACGGAGGGAGGATTAGCATTTCCCCCCTCGGATGGGAGGACGGATGGACACAAAGGCCACTTTCCTGTGGACGGGCAAACAATAAGGAACAAAATGGCGGTGGACGAGGGTGTGGGAAAGGGAAACAGGCAGTTGGCATCACCCTATGCCAAGCGCACATGAAGGCACCCTAGTTGAGGCTAGCTGAGTAGTCCTTAGACGGAAAATTCAAATTAATGAAGGCCACCGCCACGTAAGAAATGGACACATAATATTGCAGTTAAAGACTCTCGCACTCTAAATAAAGCGTACATTCTCTGCTCAGCATTAAGAAAAAGAAACGCTAAGAACGAAGTCCAAATACGACACCACGATAAAGTTCAGTTCATAACAGGTTTTGAAGTCAAGCGTCAAGAAACAAACTGATATGCATGACATCCAGTCACATAACACTTAACTTCACACAAAGTCCAGTAACACTGACACGGAATATCTCTTGACACATAAAGCACATCTATCGCTCATATCCATAAGGATATGGAACATACACCAATAGGGTACATAAATACACTAACAAGTGCCAGAGCTCACTACACTGCTTCGTGCATCTCTGACGTAAACCTTCGAAGCGTGTCATCAGTTGCTAAAAACTACTCACAGCAGCCAGACTTCAATGAAAATGTTGTGCGAATGTGTACAATAGCGTCCAGCATCGCAGACATCTCATTTCTGTACTTGGTCCTGATGCAGGTGGCTTGGATAAAACCCATTTCCACTACAGCATTCGACAGTGGGCAAGACAGGCAAGATAAGGCATATGGGGCTAAATCTTTGTATGGTGTCTCTCCTAGCCCCGCTATCGTACTCGAATATTCCACTCCAGAATAACGTGCAGTCATCCGGCACTTTGCCATCAAACACGCACTCTTCAGCCCAGATGTGCGTCACAATTTTTCTGTACTGTTGTTCCCAAATACCTTGCTCTTCCTCCAAGAGGCGGTGAAAGGGAAGCTTCTCAAAAAGGTAGCGTGCCGCTTGTGACAACACTTTTGATGGGTGAAGGGAAGGAATTTGATTGATGAAAGTGACAAACCGTTTCTCGAGATTTCTCACCAGTTTTCACCAGACATGGTCTGGTGTAACCGTTCCGGTACATCGACACGAGTAGCCTTCCAATTTCACCAGATTTTCCAAATCTGGTGCTGAATTTCACCACCTGGCAACGCTGCGCTGGAGTCGCGAATAGGCGCCTATAAACTAGTCGGTGACAGGCCAAGAACGAAGTGGAAGCTCCTCTCACCCCCTTTCCACTACAGCGGAGGGAACGGCCAGCGTTGGCACTGCTAAAGTGGAAAGAGGTGGGAGGAGCTTCCACTTCGTTCTTGGCCTGTCACCGACTATAGTGTCTCCGACTTGGGTGAGAAATTTAGCACGCCGGTACGATGTTCATCCAGATTGAAATGGACGGCGGCGTGGTTTGAGTCGATGATTGGTTCTGTAGCGCAAGTTTTCCCTCCCCGTTATTCTCCTGACGTGTAAGGTTTGAAGCCAAATGTGCTCATGAACATCCGCTTGCCTCGTTCGGCAGTTGGAAGAACAATGGCCGGGCTTGAGTGAACAGGCGCGATCTCTTACGGCCTTTGCACGGGGAGTGGTTGTGCCCTGCGAAGGCAGCTCGAAAAGGTCGCTGTAACCTAACCGCTCCTACACCGCTTTAATTTCTTCTGAGAGGCATCTCCTCCTCACCGTGTTGTCCTTTTTGCTCCGGGATTGAGTTTGACAAGTTTCTATAGGTAATTAGACCTACAGGTCATGAGGCCGGCTGCCTGCAGGAACTTTTCCGGAGCACATTTCTCTTCGTCTCCTCAAGAAACGAGTTTGTATTGACAAGAATTTAATTATCGTAAACCGAAACTTAATCGGCTCACTACAGTTATTTCGAGCAAGTATAATTGCCCACATTTTAATCGCAGTGGTCGGGGAAGTTCAGGATGGCTCAGGCGGTGTTGGGCATGGTAGTGTGGTCGGAACCACGGACGGCTAAAGTCCCATTTCTCCTAGGTGAGAATGAAGGCCACAAAGAAAACAGCTCTCTAGCGCGGTCATAAAAGAACACGGCAAAGCAGCACTGAGCAACGTTACTGTAGCAAGCTCAGTTTCAGAGCTCGGCCTGCGACGTGGGCTCAGTGGCGGTCACTAGAACTAGCAGCGCAGCAGTCGAGTCTTGCTTCCGGGCTGTCTAGCCCGCCAAGTTTGAATAGCAATACTAGAGCTTGGGCGAGTTGGTGATTCATACCAACACTTCACAGCGCAAGGAAACAGACGCACACAAAAATAAAGTTCAAACACTCAAAGGAAGAGCACTCACAATGCGCTGACTCGGATCTCTGTGGTGAATTACATTTCATCTTCATCACCTTTTTTTTTTTTTTTTTTGCTATTATACACATGGAAGTGAAAAAAAAGGAAGAAAAGAAAAAGAAAGGGAAACAAAAAAGCAAATTGGGTTATGGGGATATTTATACAGCATGTAGTTGGTCAGCCATTTCAAAGTTGTTCCGGGTCACTCGCTGTATAGATGGTCATTTTAGCCAGTACGGTATAACCGCTACCCTGGGGGTCTTTAACGTGCACCACGCAGTAGTGATACACGACTGCACGCCAGACGATGCTCATCCAGATCGAAACAGGCAGGGGTGGGGATTGAGTCCAGGATGCTGGGTTCTGTATGCGAGCTTTCGCTCCACGTGCGCCTGCTGTTTGGTTTCTGCCATTGTGTGTTTGGAACGAACTGACTTGGAACTTGTGTCATTGAAGTTTTCTTTTGTTTTATTTTTAGTTTCTGGAAGATTTTGGGAGAAAGCGTTGAAATAAATAAATTTGATTAGCTGAATTTCAAACGCTTGTCTGTCACCTTTCTTCTGTCCCTTCTAATTTATCTTCAAGTTTACATCCGAGTCTCACCGTTTAAGCATCATGATTAATACGCACCAACTGCCCCCCCCCCCCCCCCCCCCCGGCCCGCACGTTGACCATTTATTTTGTAGTCGCGGATGATAAATGATGTTTGCCTGAGCTCCTCCATACTGATTTTTCGTTTATTTATTAACTGATATTGTATCGAAAAGTCCTGTCAACAAGCCTAATCTCAGACGAAACCTTTCCTTTGCGTCTGAACAAGCAGATGCGTTGAATTCTTTCACACTGACGCTTTCGGGCAGCCGTGTATGGGCGCTGCCATAACCGAGCTTCAATTTTTGTTTACTCCTGTTACGTTGAGTTCACTTCATCACGACCACAACAGGGCAGGTTATTGCTATTTTAGATTCTACTGTTTCCTTCTTCCCTAGCATTGGCCTTTGTGGAAGCTCGTCAATGCCCGCGTCAATGGCTTGGCATCTGGTAAGACAAGAGCATGTCAGCAATGGCGACTAGAATCTTGCCCGCGTGTGCAAAGCGCCGATACCTCATCTCAGAATTGCCCTCAGTAAAGACAAAGGCACAGGCGCGTGAGCCTACCTCAGCAAAATGCTTTTGTTTGTACGAGAACTCGTACAGGTATACTTGTTAGTGAGCGCGTTGGTAATGATGTAAGTTTAGATAGGGTTATATACGTAAAGACAGGGGACGGGACAACAGGTTCTTTCCAAAGCCTCGCACTCGCACCCATGCCTCTGTATGTACTGGAGATGTTTGTGAGATGGAGCTTATATACCTCGCAACACTAAAACACCTACTAGCGTGCCGATCGTAGTCACGTGATTTACAATACAGCGAGCAAGTGTTCCGAAATGATTCTTTGGCGCATTGGAACGCAAGGAGGAGAACGCCTAAGGGCAACACAGAAAAGGCCAAGGGAACGTAAAGCCCCTCAATAACTGACAAGTTCCGCCATTCGTTGTTGTGGAAATGCTGCAGAATAAAGTCCCTTGCTACTTCTTTTACAAGTAACGACAATTAATACAAATGACAAAGCACAAGCCGTCGGAACAAAATGGCGGCATTCAGTTCAAACCTCTCCTGTGCGCCGCCATTCTCTTCCTAAAATCTGCACCGTCATACAGTAGGCGCTTCAAAGAATGTGGCTACTTGTAGGAAGCTCCTATCTAGGGGTTTTACTCGAGACGCGATCCGCGCGCCACTTGTGCCAAGAACGTGGCGTCTGAAATCTAGCTCAGTGCTGCGCTGTTTCGTCACAATCTTCCCAAGAGCTGCGGGTTGCATGTGCCTCGCGCATCGACGCACCTTGCGCTACTTTGAAAGGGAACGTGCAGACAGGGCAGCCAAGCCCCTACCGTCATTGGGTGGTTTACAATAGCGACTCGTTCGTTTGATGCGAGTTCAAACATAACCCTGAGAACGCGCCGGTTCTTGTTTGCATCGTACACTGCGTTCATTCTTTGTTTCCGAAGCAGTTTCACTTCATGATCCCCATAACCGTTTAGCTAAACAAAGCAGCGCAGCTCCTGCATTCCCATGCGGTGCGCGCTGCATGCAAAAAACTTCACAATCCGACTTTGTTTACGTTTTTTCCCCGAAATGACGACTAAGCAAAGTAAAGCTCGAAACGTTACCTTTATTGACATTTGTATAGAGTAAATTGAACTCTGGCGTGCTAATTATTATTTCTTTATTTTTAATTATTGGTATTGTCAGCCATAGACACGGCTTCTACAGGAGTGGGTGGTATAATGCAGTAAATCACATACATGCACACAACAATACACAATAAAGTACAAAAAAAAGAACGCCGGCAGAGGATACTAATACATGCTGTGACAAAAAGCACGAAAAAAAAATGCTGCTGTCATATGACCCGCTGATAAACAGGCAATGGCGCAGCATCCGAAGGGCTGAAGCACTTATACAGTTTAACGCCAACATAACAAGTGAAAAAATAATGGGAAGGAACTCTGGGGGTGGGAGTAGAACACCAGATGAGCATCGTGATTAATCAACACTTACGACGTGTGACAAAGTATCATGTTGTCGACGTTTTTAACACACTCATTAACTGAGGTTAGGGTGGCAGCGCCACTTGGCAGAGCATTCCACTCCTTTTTCGCTTTAGGAAACAAACTATACTGGAAGCAATCGTTTCTAGCAAACGGCTCTCTTATGTACATAGAATGACGGTGCCTTGTGGATTCACGGATGCGTATGTTCATGTAATTAGATTTTTTTATGCAAATTAAATCATGAAAAATTATGCATTCGCTTCCATCCTAATTTCAGGCTTTATAAAAAGCAAACAACGGCACAAGCTTATCGCTTGAGCAGCACGCAGCGTCAGATCCGCGTCTTCTGTGTTCTGCTTCGTCGGCGTGCCGGCCATCTTGCAATGTCCGCAAGCCCAGCTTTGCTCAGCCTGTCTGCCCGCTATCTTATTTGCCACGCGGCAACGCGCTCATCCGCAAGAGGTGTCGGCCATCAAACTGCAAACGGCCTTTGGTGTAAGGTGCTCTCTTGATCCCCCGAAGCCAGTAGTAAACCGCGCTCACGCTGCTTTTCTCCAAAACCTGCAGACACCGTCTGGGGTGTGTTCCTCCCTTGTATGACTGTCACTTTGGTCATACAAAGAGCGTCTGCAGAAAGATTAGAAGCATACGTATGTATGAAGCAAACATACTTGGAAGATCCTTGAGACGCGTCAGAAAATAATTCGGTCATCATGTCATACGGCGAACACCGCGTTTTTTTTCTGTATGATGCATGAGGATGCGGCTTCAGTCTGCCCATCTCACGTAGGGCTTTTGAGGACAGAGGGTGGCCATTGTTATCGCCGATAGCCATGTACTTCGACGATTGTCTAAACATAGCTCGCGGCTTCGACACAAGTCCGAAGAGCACCAGACGTGCAACGCGGGAACACGAACAAAAACAGCCTCGATAAGAATTCATCATTCCGCGTGATGAAGTGATCAATTTATCGGAGATACTGAGCGGAAATTGCTCCCGATGCTCGAAAGCCGACCGTCTGGGAAGTCGCATAAACAATGGACCTTCGGTTTTCTGCGATAAGAAGGTGTGTGTATAAAACGCTTGCTCAGAACAGTGCTGACAACGTTCTGAAGCACCGAGTGCCGCCATGAACGCCTCCCTCGTTTTCGTCGTTCTACTTGCGACCGTCTGCGCCGCGCAGCAAGAAATTAAGCTACGTAAATGTAAAGGTATGTGGTTGGACACCTTTCTTTCATGAACGAAATAACCACATAGCCCAGGTGCAAGCATCATTCATTGAAGAACACAACAGTGATTTGTGTTCAGTAGAAATTTTGAAGTTTAGCACATGATCGGCAATAAAAAAAAACTGTTCTTTATAGCACCACTAAGCCCCTAGTGGAACATTTCGTCCTGCTTAAACTGCTCTTCTTCATTGATAAGAAAACTTGAATTGACAGTTTCATATTATTCATCGTTCTAGATTTCGGAGACCATCAGCTGCTCAAGAGCCTGATGATCACGCCTTGTGACAGTGACCCTTGTGCCTTTGAGCGTGGAGAGTCGTACAACGCCACTTTCATGGCCGAATCTCGTGAGTATAGATCATTCCAATGTTTGCAAGTTAATACTCAGCCCAGAGTTCGATCTGCTCAGCCCAGCGTTCGATCTGCTCAGCCCAGCGTTCGATCTGCTCAGCCCAGCAAGCGCATGTTCGTCGCTTTGGAAAGCGAGCAAGTCACGCGTCATAAGCACGAACACTGAAAATGGAACACAGCAGCCGATACGGCGTCAAGCGGCGTCAAAAGCAGCGCATGGCACTAGGTCTTTTCTGGTTAGGTTTGGTTCTACGGTGATAGAACACGTACGTAAACAGGACAACCACCATGATAGTGCGCGTTTAACGCCGTCTCATTGGTTCCTTCTGCTCGTAGTTTCGGCCGCTGAAAGCAAGTATAGTGGAGTCCATTGTGGAACACTATAAATAGTGTCCTACAATACATATTGATAGCCACACTATAGTGGCTATCGATGTGTGCAGATATTCCAGAGCACTTCAAGGGCATGGATCTGTAGACGTTTGGGTTTTTGTTTCGGTAGTTGGGGCCTCCACTTCCTTATAACTCGTAAGTTATAATAAAGTTGACGACAATAAAGAGGGCGCCCCATCTTGGGATTTCAGCTAGTGCGCACGCCTAGATTGCAGTGTTTCCAAGTGCTGGACAAAAGTCACGTGGTCTATGGGCAGCGTTTGCGGTGCGGGCACGAGGAGGTGACGAAAGCGTCTTTCGTCCTCGCCCCGAGAAAACGCAACGGATCCGCACTCGCGATTAAGGGGCGTTCGTCATTAAACTGCAAAACACTCTTTATGGCTCCAGTTTTTCCCTCTCTGATATCTATAGGGTTCTCTGATTTCAGCCGAAGACATCGAGGACATGCACGTCAAGCTGGTGGTGCAGTCGCACACCGACTCCTTCAAGATCAACATGGTCACTTGGGACAGCTGTCACTTCGTCGACGTTCCCTGTACCGTGAAGGCCGGGGAAACGTTCATGGGAAACGTCAAAGTACCCATCCACAAGGCCTTCTCAGCCGTAAGTAAAATTCCCGGATGTGTATCTGTTTAGACGGCGGAGCGCAGGTTTGTCTGCTTCATGAGCGGGGGTCGCAGTGACGCAAGAATGCCGAGCTCTGATTGGTTCCGATTGGAAAGATAGTGGGTAGACCTCAAGGTAGCTATAGCACTGAGACCTACCCACTGTCCCTCCACCAGAGTCAACCAGGGCTCAACATTCTGACGTCAGTGGAATCCCTGCGGAAGAAGCAGGCGAGGCCTGTGCTTGACGTCATCTTTTGTGGACCTCCGACCCTCCCCAAGTGGCAAACGCGCCGAAGGTCGACGAGAGACAACGGAAAAGTGGCAGACGCGTCCGTCTTGGCGTCGTCGCGTTCGTTGTGAGATGCTGCGCGACGTGCTGCCGGCTATGCTGACTGCGTTGCCTGGAACGTGTCTTATGGCGCATTCACACTGGAAGCGGATCCGCGTTCGCGAAGCGGTCGCGGATGCGGTTCGCGAGCGACCCCGTTCAGACACACCGAGAGGCGGTTGGCGGTTTCTTGGCGATCACGCGTGATCTTTCGAGACTTGCGTTTGGCAACCCTGTTTTACAATCCAAAATCCACTTTAATTCAAGATCCAAAGTCAAAGTTATGCTATTTTGGCACTCGGAATATTTTTCTCCGGGATGTTCGCGCGCATCACGAGTTCAGGCAGCGAAAAAAGAAGTGTGGACCCGCGAACTGGCCTGTGATTCCCTCGACTTCGCCCACAAGCAAAGCCCAGCAGGCGCGCCTTGCTGACTCAGAACAGGATGCCCCCGACCTTTTCTTTGAAGTGGACCCTTCCCGCATGAATAGCTGACCTTGTTTTCGGGATAGAGGGCCAGTTTCCCCCCTTGTTGTTCGCTCTTATCATTTTCGAAGTTGTAAGCGGTGGGGTGGACCGTGGTGCGGGGGAATGAATGTGTTCGGTGCTAGCCGGTCGTGGCTTCGTTTGTGGCGGACTCTCCTCTCGTCACTCGCTCGTCGATCGAGTCTACTGTTTGTTTGACATTACGCTCAAATAAACGCCGTATGGATTACCTCTGCATTGTCTGGTACGTACATTTTATTCCTTGAGTAGGTTCCCTTTATTTGTTTTATTAGTAGTAAACGTTACAGTTCGAGCTAGCGCAGGTACCCTGCCCCCTCCGCGGTAGTGCCTTGGCTACGCAATCAAGCTCACGACGTCTCTATCGGCCTTCGTGGTGGTCATGCACAGTGTCGAAAGCTTTCAATAGTTCACGCGACGATCCTAGTGGGTAGAAAATCTGACATTTCGGTCGATCAGGGGCGGGTTCCGACGTTCTACAGCAGAGATTAACAAGGCAGCGAACTTGGGCTGTGGCACCCGGAATAATAAACAAACTCTTACCCGAACCAAATCATCGGTGCGAAGCCCGTTAAAATTACGACTCGATCCTTTTCGCGGCGGATTCAAGTGACAGACGTGAATATCAAGTTTCTCCGTTGATTTGTCGAAAGCTAAGACTACAGCGCTAGGACTACAGCGCCTTGGACGCCTCACCAGCGACAGGTGCCATCTTGTTTCGAAAGTCACTGACGTCACGTCAGCGTCGCGTTGTGATTGGTTGCCGCTTTGCGGTTCGTGAGAGCGGTTGGGAGAAATCGGTCCCGAAGCGGTTGGCAAAAACGCGCTCCAACCGCTCGATCCTAGCCGCTTTGCGGTTGAGAATGCGCGGATCCGCTTTGCGAACGCGGATCCGCGCATTCTCAACCGCAAAGCGGCTAGGATCGAGCGGTTGGAGCGCGTTTTTGCCAACCGCTTCGGGACCGATTTCTCCCAACCGCTTTCACGAACCGCAAAGCGGCAACCAATCACAACGCGACGCTGACGTGACGTCAGTGACTTTCGAAACAAGATGGCACCTGTCGCTGGTGGGGCGTCCAAGGCGCTGTAGTCCTAGCGCTGTAGTCTTAGCTTTCGACAAATCAACGGAGAAACTTGATGTTCACGTCCGTCACTTGAAACTGCCGCGAAAAGAATTGACTCGTAATTTTAGCAGGCTTCGCACCGGTGATTTGGTTCGGGTAAGAGTTTGTTTATTATACCGGGTGCCACAACCCAAGCTCGCTGCCTTGTTAATCTCTGCCTGTAGAACTTCGGAACCCGCCCCTGATCGACCGAAATGTCAGCTTTTCTTCCCACTAGGATAGCCACGTGAACTGTTGAAAGCTTTTGACACCGTGCATGACCACCACGAAGACCGATAAAGACGTCGTGAGCTTGATTGCGTAGCCAACTCATTACCGCGGAGGGGGCAGGGTACCTGCGCTAGCTCGACCTGTAACGTTTACTACTAATAAAATAAAAAATGGAACCTACTCAAAGAATAAAGTGTACGTACCAGACAATGCAGAGGTAATCCATACGGCGTTTATTTGAGCTTAATACCAAACAAACAGTAGACTCGATCGACGAGCGAGTGACGAGAGGAGAGTCCGCCAGCAACGAAGCAACGACCGGCTAGCGCCGAACACATTCCCCCGCACCACGGTCCACCCCACCGCTCACAACTTCGAAAATGATAAGAGCGAACAACGAAGGGGAAAACTGGCCCTCTATCCCGAGAACAAGGTCAGCTATTCATGCGGGAAGGGTCCACTTCGAAGAAAAGGTCGGGGGCATCTTGTTCTGAGTCAGCAAGGCGCGCCTAGCTGGGCTTTGCTTGTGGGCGAAGTTGAGGGAATCACAGGCGAGTTTGGCGGGTCCATGCTTCTTTTTTCCCTGCGTGAACTCGTGATGCGCGCGAACATCCCGGAGAAAAATATTCCGAGTGCCAAAATAGTATAACTTTGGCTTTGGATCTTGACTTAAAGTGGATTTTGGATTGTAAAACAGGGTTGCCAAACACAAGTCTCACAAGATCACGCGTGATCGCCAAGAAACCGCCAACCGCCTCTTGGTGTGTCTGAACGGGGTCGCTCGCGAACCGCATCCGCGACCGCTTCGCGAACGCGGATCCGCTTCCAGTGTGAATGCGCCATTATTCCGGCCGTGCATTCAAAATGGCCCCGATGTATCAAACGTCAAAACAGCCCGGAGTGTCGATCTGTCGGATGTCGCAATCCTGCTGGTTGGTCGTAGAAGTTCCGGCAGCAGGAGCAAACGCGAGTGTCGTTATCGTCGTGGTGTCCCAACACTCGGCTGTCAAAGCTTTCGTGGTCTGTCAAAGCTGGAGACCGACCTGCAGCAGAACACAAACTATACTACGCAAAAATTGTTTCCCCCTTCGGATATATAAAGCGCAGCTTGCCAAAAACCAAGACGCCCAATGAACAAATGCACCGAGCTGTTCGAAAAAGAGAAACGGTTTGTCTATGCAAAGCCCGACGTTGTGCAGGTTTCTGCTTTTAACGCCCGGTGAGTCGGGAGACGCTAAAAACCCCGGAGAATATGAACCTGGTCTGTTTACCCGAGCATATCGCTCGTAATCTTTGCAAGCGTCGACGTAGGCGGGGCACCGATACTCCACTTCTCCTTTTTTTTTTTCTCTTCCCCGACAATAGGTGATTTCATAGGGCGTTTTCTTTTTGTTTTCTATTTATGGACCGAAATAACTTTTGTCCGTAGAAACAGCGGACAGCCTGTATGAGATAGCATCCTCGTCCTTTACTTCTTTCCCTCCCTCTGGAAACAAACGTTTCGAATGTAAATATCCAGCTTCTAAGAAAACCTTCCTGCAGTTACTGCTAATACGCCATACAAAAGACTTTCTGCAGACAGTGTGTAAGGTGTGTGTCTTCCTCGTATGGCCGTTCCTGCCGTGTTGGTCAGGACATGTTCGAAGAACACATATGTATGAAACGAACATGCTTGGAACGTACTTGAAGCGGGTCCGGAGAACACCGTGTGTCCTTTGAATGGTGTATGATCAGTGCGGCAGCGGCTTAAACGAAGTGCCTTCATCCGCGAGCCCTTCGAGTCGGATGAAACAGCGCAATTACGTGTGCGACGCGCAAGTTGGTCTGCCTCTTTTGCAAGCTTTGCGTTGACATCACAACTCCGAGCTCTGACTGGTTCTGCTTGAAGGATAGTGGGTAGACCTGAATAACCCAGCCTGCTTTGAGGTTTAGCCACTATTCGTCAGTCAGAGCCAATCGGAGCTCAGTGCTCTGCCGTCACCACAAGGCCTGCAAAAGAAGAGGATCAACTTGCGCTCTGCGTAGTGTTACTACAAATTATTATAACCAAGCACATTAAGTACAACATTTTGAACGCTAAGAACTTCCCAGCAAATCCGTAAACTGAAGCCAAACAGACCGCGAATTGACGACCGTTATGGCGCTGCTGTCGGCGCATGCGCAGACGCTTCAGTTCTCGCGAACTTGGTTTCTGCGCAGAAACACGTGTGGCTCCTGTAAACTCTTACATCAAAATTATGAATGAGTTTCAATTTAGTTTCTAATGTATTCTTATAGAGTACATTAGGAACTCAATTGAAACTCATTGATAATTTTTACACACCTTTTCAGCGGTTGTCACCCGGGCTGAAAACGGAGTCACTTAGCCGTCGAGCTAGTGCGCATGCTCGGAACGCGTATCACAGCTCAGTAAACAAAGATGGCAGCGGTCAGGAGGCAATTTTCGGAATGGTCTTTACATCTTCTAGCAAAGTTGAACAACATCAAAGATTTTTTTTTTTTTATCAATTGTTTGTAATTTTTGTGCCCTTTTCTTTTTAGGGCAAGTTGACTGTCCGGATCGAGGTGGGCCCTTTGATGAAGAAATTCGCCTGCGGTGAATTCGACATCGTGGAATTGTAGAGCGACCGAGGTCCTTCCAGCGGATTCTGTCGCGGCGTTCAAAGGAGAGCAATAAAATCCGGTTATAATCTCCACTTTTGTGACGTCCGTTGATCGCGATACTTTGCCTATGGAACGCGTCTCCGACCGGTCTATTTTTTGTTCTATCCCACCCTCGACAGTGGCTCCAAAGTGACAACGAATGACGTCACACTAGCCCGGAGTGTCATGCTGTTGGATGTCGCAATCCTAACGATGAAACCGTAAAAGTTATATATATATATGAAAAAGGCTTGTGCGAACGCAAGTGTCTTTGTCGTCGCGGCGTCCCGGCTACCGACCTTTCCGTCGACTGTGAAGCTGGAGAGCGCGACTTACAAAAGAACAGGCGTCTGTCGCAAGAACACAGACCGCTGCTGCGTCACCGCCAGGATCATGGTGGGCGCTCCAGCCATACTCCATGAATGACACTTTGTTGACGTCATCAGGCGGGAAACCAGGGACTAGTTGTTTCGACTGGGTCGACCCACCAGTTGGAGGCACCTTCCAGGCACAGTAATATCGGTAAAGCGTTCGCGGTGTTCTTCAGAACAAACTCAGTGAGGTATGAAGAGAAATTTGAACTTTCTTATACGCCAAATTTGTACCGAGGACACCGGACAAAAAAGCTTCCCATAGGAAGCTTTGACTGGGCCCGGTTTTCCCGCATGTATAGGGAACACGATATAATAACAAAACCAATCTACGATGCCATCACCTCAACAGAGAGAGAGAAGTGTTGAACAGAAAGGAAGCATGATCACCTCAACAAAATAAGCGCTCACTGTTTTCCCGGCCTCCGGCCCAGGACCAAAACGACACAATAATTTTTTTGCTGCGACGCATAATTTTCGCAATATCGAATTTGTCCACTTTCCGTGAAACACCCTGTAAATATATATTAAGTGAAGTAACTTTGAAGCAATGGGACGGGAGGAGTGATAAGTAAAAGAAGTGTTCTGCTGGGAAACTACTACAACAAAGTTTATTACGACGTCGTTCCGAGCGGGAACCGCTTTTCGTCAGGTAAAAAAACATCTACGATTCGAGAGGGTTTATATATCCGACAAGCCACTCACTCCCCCATCAAAAACTTCCAGCCTTTCCACTCTGATGAAGAAGGAAAAGCAGCGGAGCTGCAACTTCTGTTCTCGGCGGTGGCTTTCCAGGCGAGCGATCTGCTCTTCTTTCGCAAGGGAATCTGAATCGCTCGACGCAATGGAACTTGAGGCGATAGCGGCCTCGCGGCGGTTACGGAACCATTCGCGCTGCTGCGCACATCGCCGCTCGATCCGTTCCCGCTCTTCTTCCTCCGAAGAAATGGTGCCGCCATCTATGAGCGACGGCGGCAAGCAGACAACCGGCAAACACAACACCCTGGACAGCTACCGCCATCTATGAGCGACGGCGGCAACCAGAGTGTTGTGTCGACATTTGTTTGGTACCGGACATGATCCTGGGGAAACTAGCCCTTAACAGCTCCGCTGTAAAAACGTCTAAAGCATTACCGCATTCGTTGAGAGGAACTTCACCACGATATAGATCATTGTAATTAAAACAATCTAAAAGCTGATTACCTTTTTGACAGATGGCGGCTAAGGAATCGCTATCCACCAGGCACGTTGAAATCACCGAGAAGGATATTAAAGTTAGACGGGTCTAGTCTGTCTTATAATGTATCCAAAACTTGTCCCAATTCTAGAAAATTGGGAGACGGTGGTAAATAATAATTCCCAGTAAGAAGATTTTTCGGCCCTTCTGATTTTACTTCGAGCCACACGCAGTCTTAGTAACTTTTCAGATTCAAACGTCGAAGTGCCGTAATATTTTTGCGTATATAGCTACAGAGATATCGGACGCAAGCCAGAGTGGTACTGGTAGCCATATCAAATAACTCGTCATTGAATTCGGGGACAGTATGCGTAGTCTAGCTCGTCGACACCGCGTTTTCGCTGTCGATGCTTACCTCAGAGCACGGTAGCCTCGTGCAAGCACTGCACTTGTAAATGCTGACTCCGTCGCGAAAAAGAACGTTGTAATCTTCAGAACGAATGTTCAAACATTTTGAGTGGAAGTTGCCGTCGCGCTCAACACAGCAGGCGATAGAATGTTGCCTGGACCGCTCGGCATCATTCGAAATGATAGATGTTCATCCCGTGCATAAATATTTTGTTGATACATGTGCTCTCTGAACGAATTATATAAGGACCAGCAACCAACACCTGAGTGGCTGCCACTTTTTGAGGTCTTGTCTACCCTCAAAGACTTGTACGTGTCTTTATTTTCTTTCTAGATTGTTGGCCCCTCGCGTGTCGTATTTCCGTGAAGACGTTTGTGGGGAAAAGGCGAAGGCCTCGGCTGTGTTCCCAATCCTACTCGAATTGGATCCGAGTTACTCCGGCGGATTACGTAACGGTGACAAAAGAAATAGAGCCCGGCTGGACACCGGTAGGTTTTCGAACGCCAAGGAACCGGACCCTAGGGTGGGAACGGGTAAATTTTGGAACGCGGTTCTTGTCTTCTA
Organism: Ixodes scapularis; assembly: GCF_016920785.2. Lineage (NCBI taxonomy): Eukaryota > Metazoa > Arthropoda > Arachnida > Ixodida > Ixodidae > Ixodes > Ixodes scapularis. The sequence continues at coordinate 9,546,954 of NW_024609838.1, read as the reverse complement.
TTTGGTGTTCCCTGTTGCACAACAGCTCCCAGATGGCCGTAGTGTTTGATCTTGTATACGTCACCTAAAGAGGGCCAACGCGGTAAGAAGATTGGACCGGAGTGCTGCATCAGTGTCAGTGTGGGACTCGCCTTGGCGCGGAAAATTCAGCGTCTAAGACATACGCGCGTTAGTTGTTGTCAACCGAAGTCTTTCGTGGGTTAAAAGAAAAGTCGGATTTTTCAGACGCTAACATTTTTCTTTCTAGATTGTTGGCCCCCCGTGCGTCACATTTCCGTGAAAACATTCGCTCATGTAAGAGTTCATTGTCTCAGAACCTTTACGTCTTCGGGCGTAAAGCCGTCTCAACTTTTAAAGCCCCGACCTTTTGGATGACCTTATCCCAGCGACATTCCGGCAGAACGATATAACATCTGTTCGAGTTGGTATATATAATCTCTGTTTTTTTTTTTTTTTGCTTGTTTTTTTCTAAGACAAAAACAAGTAGTCAGCTGGTTCGGCTCAAAGTTCAGAGCGTGTGGTCGGTGTGGAGTCCTCTCGAGGATCGTCGTAGTTGAGGCACTTCTTCCATTCTCGCTGGAAGTGGATCTGCGCCTTGCAGCATGCGAAGTAGTATGGTACAGAACCCACGTCCAGTTCAATGTCCAGGGTGTCCTGAAAAAAGAAAAAAAAAGGAAGATCAGTCTAGTCAATATACCACCAGTGAATCCCGCCTCTCCCTTAACGATGACGTCATATGATCAGTTTCATGGCCCGTACATGCGTAGGCAATGAATTCCAATCGGCAATAACAAGGAAAAGTCGGGAACATTTCTTTTTTAATTCGTTGGTTCTTGCGAAGGCAGGCCTGAATTTACAAGTCTGCGTTCATACTGCATCGTACGAGACACAGTGTGCAGGTACCGTCCGAGGCATGCTTCCTCCTCGTACCAGAGTCCCGTCGCATTATAGCTTCGTCGGATTTCCCCGCACCGGCGCGGAATAGTGTTACGCGTATTGAGATACGACCAGAAGTGTACACTGCCCGATACACTATTCTGCACCGGCGCAAAACGTGCGGGTGGATCGAACGCACCTGTCCCTTCTTCAGCCTATCTGCTCTGACAGCTCGTACCAAGCCCTTCAGGACGACCTCGACTAGTGCTTTCGCTGGTCAGCCGAAAACAAACTACCCTTTAACTGCTCTAAAAGTCTTGCAATGACATTCATTGTCTCTTCCGAAATTACAACCCAAGCCTCAAGCTTAACTCTGGGTGGCTCATGAGCCACCCAGAGTTAAGCTTGAGGCTTGGGTTACCACTAAAGCACGTGCCCTCCACAACCCCCCTTGGTGACGTCCTGGACAGCCGTCTCAACTTTGCCCCCGGGTCCACAGCACCACATCGAAAGCAAGAGGCATGCTGGGCTTCGTCACTCTAGTCACACGAGGGATGACACCCAACACCTTCCGCCACCTTTACACTGCGCTGGTACTGCCGCACCTAGAGTACTGCCCTCTGCGGTTTGGTACACCCCGCAAAAATATCTGCAAACCACAGTACAAGGTACCCTCTAGTGACCTCCTAAAAACTGCTGCCTGGAGGCGCCTGCACCAGCGACAGCAGCTAGCATCTGTCCGGCTGTTCTGCAGGATCTTGGAACCAAACCAGCAGGAACTTTATGATGCTCCCAGAGTGAACAGAAGAACAGGTAGACTCCAGCCCGTGATGTCCTGAACATTATGGCATGGGGAGTCCTGCCTGCTGATGGCAGCTACACTTTGGAGGGAACTCCTCCCAGACCTCACTGAACACATCCCCTCTGATCCCCAAGAGGCGAAGGAAGTAGCTCATCTGCTCCTCCGTGACCCCTCTCACAGTGTTTAAAACTTTTCCCCCTCTATTTCTAGCTTATTTACCTACTTTTTTTTTCACCATTTTGTACAAATGTATAATGTTGTAAGAGTGCGCAAATCCGTGTTGTAAGCACACTAGCTTTTTTTTTATTATTTTGTACAGATGTATTTATATTGTAAGAGTGCAAGGGTCGGTGTTGTGGGCATACTAGTTGCATGGGCGTCAGCCTTTCCCCAACACCAGCACGCCTGTACATTTCTAACTCCCAAGTGCAATAAAAATTATCAATATCACTGTAGTCGAAGTAAACAAAGATGACGGCACGAGCGTTTCTGCTGTCTTGAAGGTGCCGCCACATTGCCGCACGAGTAGATGAATCTTCCATGCTAGGACGGGCTGGGTTATCACCGTGACACGCTAAGAGAATTCAGTCAAGGATAGCGCTCTCTACGCGGAACGATGAACTTCCACCACGCCGACCGCGTCGATCATCACTACTGACGCCACGTTTTTCAGCAGACAGGCGGCTTTGCGTAAGCGCAGTGTTATCTTTCTTTTGGTTCGTTTACCACACGATAGATGGCGCGTAGCGAGCTCCGAGCATTATAAAATTCGGCAATTTCCGTCACATCCCTAATAATTCAACAAAATGTGGATCAGAATATTCTTTGACAAAACTCTGAAGAAACATGTGCCGGCTATTTATTGTTTATGATCGCGGTGATGGTGAGTGAGGCTCTTATCCAATAGGCGATGTGGACTTGGCTAACGTGCCGCGTCACCGCGGGTGCATCACAGTGAAAGGGCTCAGAGCTTTCAAAGGAAAGAAGGTATAAAAGTGTCCGCTTTTCTTTTAAAAGTTCTATAGCGAAACTTTTTTTTTTTTGCTCTCTATTTTTGTGTTTTGGTTTTCTTTTCACACCTTTTACGACGTGCAGTGGATGAAAATCGATTTCAAAATCCCGTTTCATGGTCCCTTTAAAATCATTTTGAAAGCTAAATTATGTTGGTTTCGGACATGTGGCTAACGTAACGCTAGAATAAACCTGCCAATGCTTTTGTCGTTGTCGGGAGTGGTGAAGAAGGAGCTCGCTTTCTTCTCTTTCTCGCAGAAATGTATACCGCATCCGGGAGCAAAGCAGTGTGTCCGCCGTCTTGCCATCGCGGTAGTCTCGACGCATGGGGCAATTTTTCCGGGAAGAGGACCCCAAACGGGCACTTCTAGTGAAACGAACCTGTCTTTCCCGGCGCGGCGTCTGCAATAGGCATCTCAGAGACGAGCGCGCCAAACAATCGTCTTCACGATTGTTACGTTCCACACCCCGGCGAGGCCGTCTCCATCCAGGGCACATTTACAGGGACGGTCCGCAACACCATCGCTCGGCAGAGACCCTCTCGAAGACACGGAACCAAGGCTTTCGAACATCAGCTGAAGTAACCGACATCAACGGGTCTTGCTCTTTCTCCAACATCAAGAGAAGCTGCTGCGACATAAACCTCCGGGGTAATGAGAGTGGTTGCTGCCCCTCATCTTCATCGAAGCCAGCAGCCACCACCAATCACACAAGGATCCCGCCGGTGACGCAACATCGTCACGTCACCGAGACTATAAAAGGGGGACCCGCGGGCTCGCGCGGCGCAGACGGAATGGGACCTACCATCGAACGCAACCATCATCTCATGTCCCATTAAAACATAGTCACCCTATAGCCCAAACCCGGTCTCCAGCCTGTCCGTTCCCCAGCCCTTAACGTGATATACTAGGGCGCTCCCGCACACGGAACAAAAAGCTGCGCGATGCTGACACTTCCCTCTTCTATAGCCACCGTAAAGGGGCCATGAAATGATTGTTAAACTTCTTCCTTTTTAGCTTTCCTCCTCAACTCAAAAACGAAATGAGAAATCACATGGTCGTGACATGCTTGGGCACCGGTATACAATGAATCCAAACACCGTCCTTTTTAAGCACAGCATGGAACTTGTCATTCGCGAGCGATGATAAGTGATAACTCATTGGAAAGGCACGCGAATTCAAATATTCGTCGACGGATTGATCGTTGACGAGCGACGCAGTGCTTGTGTCCAATGCGTGAGCTGGGGTAGGCTGGCGTGCTTTGAGTACCGCGGATGTATCATAGTGAAAAGGCGAAAAGCTTTCCAAGGAAAGGCGGCAATAAATAGTCCGCTATACTTCGTATTTTCGTATACTGAAAAGCAGGCTTTTGACTTTCTACCCTCTTTCGTTTGGTTCACTAAACGATATTCGATTAGTAAGATTCTAATCTAAAATTATTTATCCGAGCAGAAGATTTATTCCATGACCCCTTTAAAAACGTTGCTTAAAACAAAAAAAAAAGAAAAAGAAATAGGTAGCTTGAACTTACGGCGTGGAAAGTGCCGGGGCATATTGTGACGGTACCCTTAAAAATCTGGCCCTTTGTCACTCTCATGGGAATGTCCACTTGAGGGTTTGTGAAGTTAATCGGAATGCTATGCATCAACCATTTTCCGTCCCCAGTGGATTGCTTGATGAACAGCGATCCACGCAACTTTCCTTGATCCACGTGAGAAACTGAGAAGAAGAGGACCGTGTGAGCCGTTTGAGACCAAAATAATATTACTATCGTTAAAAGGTACGCAAATTAAGCAAATATTAAAAAAAAAAAAGAAATTACCAGCTACCTTATCGTTTAAATTTGCTGGAAGACATTGTACAATCGTTTCGGGGAGTGACGAATATATTTTTATTTTACCCGCTAAACTTAGGGGAAAAATTGACGTCACGTAACGTCTAGGCACGTGACTACAATTTCCCCGTCAAATTTAGCGGTTAAAACCGACGTCACGTGACCTGGGATTGCACGACGTGGTCGCGTGACGTGACATCAACGTGTCAAGTCCAACGTCATTAGATTATTACACTTGTTGCACTCCCACGAAAGAGGGTGCCTCCCCCCCCCCCCCCCCTCCTCTTCCCCTTAGTCCGCCTCCCGTCGTTTCAAGCGCCATCTAGATTTCAGTTTTAAAGCTACGTGTTTCTTAGAGTACGGTGACACGCCATCTAGATGCTGCGTTCCGAAACATACGTATTGGATAGAATACACACTGCAGTTACCATAGCGGCCGTCCCCCCGAAACGGTGGCGCGTCGAACGCCGGGAGGCGAACCGTGGGGGGAGAGAGGGGGACACCGGTTGTGCGAGCAGCGCCTCAGTTTTGTAACTGAGATAATCGAGTAACGTTGGCTAAGTCCTCATGTTAGGCGACACCCCGACCTGAAGTGAGGCCATTTTCGCCCCTTCAATTTAGCCGAGAACTGCACGCATGGACGGACGGACCAATTTATCGGATTAGGTGGATTCGTTAAACGCATTCAGCACTTTAAATTTAGAATATTTCTAATTTGTTTGGCGAAAGTTCGCCGCATAGAGGTCACAAGTTGGAGTTCGTGACAAAGCCTCTAGATAGTTCAATATTAGCAATTTTACAAAACATCACACAATTAAAAAAAAAAGTCGAAGCAACAAGGAAAAATAAACGCTACATTCATTTGGTGAAAAGGAAAAAAAAAAAAGAAACATTATAAACGTCAGTGAATGGTGGTCGGGTAAAAACTAAAAACAAAATAAAAACCAGAATCCTATTAAGGGGCCCCTGAAAAAAAAGAAGCTTTTTTTTTAAAACAGTCTGGCTGATACACGTGTGTCAAGAAATAAATTTTACGCGAAAAAAAAATTAGAGAACATTGATGGCGAGAGATTTATTCGAAATTCTGCGCGCAAAGTCCATGACGTCACGGGTAATTCCGGAATGACCATCTCGGTCGTGACTGTCTAAAAAAGCTTTTTTTTTTTTCAGGGGTCCTTTAATAGAACAATTGTTACACTTTATAACACAACTAATGAAACAGTAGGGTCCGTACTTACTGTTTAAATTTCGTATCCACCAGTGTCTGATCTCATCTGCATAACCTAAGAAATACGAAATGAGATCCCACGAAACAATTGTCAAAAGTCAGTTCCACATAACCACAATCCCTCAGTCATTCGGTGCTGCGTGTTAATTCGTCCAATGATAAATATTTACGAAGCAGACAATACACTGAGTCACAGATGTAACGATAACTTTTTCTTCTCTCACGTTAAAAGGGTAGTGCAACGATTTTAATGTTCAAAGAATTGGCAGTTTGTGTTTTTTTATGTTGTTTATCTAAAAATAAGTGACTAAAAACACGTCACCTCGACCCCTTTAAAAGTCGGCAATCGCGGAGAAAGCGGCTGGAGTCTCTGAAGAGACAATCCAAGGGGAAACCACGTGATCCCCCAGAGTACGTCACTCGAAAGGGGACGTGGAGAGTTGTGAGACACTTTGACCTTCGATTTGTTTCATTTCGTTCAAATAAAGACTAGAACTCGACACAAAATATGGTTTTCCGTTCTTCGTTTCATAGATTTCACAAATTGGTTTCCTCAGTTAATTGGCCAAAGTCCGAAAATCGTTGCACCGCCCCTTTAACCTTTTTGCTGTGTGCGGAAGATGAAGCATGGTCTTGGTGTCCTTGGTAATTTCAACGTTCGCCTCTTTCGCACCTCTTTCATGCCATTGTCTGTTTCTTTTTTGTTTTGTTTTTTACATTGTCATGGACATATTATTACATTGCGTCAGGGAAACATTGAAAGGTACTTGAAATTTCGGTTACATCTATAGCACTACAAACAAGGTAGCACATTGTCCCTCCGGACCATAGACAGGACAGGGTGCGCACACGACATACGCACGAAAAAGTTATCATACACAGCACGCGTCTACAAATGTCTGCTTTAATATAGTGCCACAAAGAAGCTCGCATTATACAAAAACCATCATTAACCTTTCTCATTCACAAAATTCATCAAGTACCGTCACAAAGAACGATCTAGAAAAAAAAAAAGAAATCCCTCAGTATACTCCGTACCGCGTAAAATTTAAGCTTTTAAACATGTATAGTCAGGCAAATATTTGTGATCATGATCCGTTTACATATAGTAGATGCATGCAACCTCATATACATGTTCGCGCATAAGCTATCTTGCCACCAAAATGTACAACTCCTGTGGCCTACAGAGAATACTTAGGAAACGGAGAAAACGACCCGTGAATATCCGAGTCATCTGCCTGTTCCTGTGTGCTACCTGTGGTGTTCCCTTTTCAAGAAGAACCACCATGCACTTACGCGCGGCAGGTGAGCAGAGCTGCACATTCACATTGCGACTATAAACTCTGGTACGACAGTATACACCCGTGAGCGACATAAAGATGAACAGCCCTCTTCTTGTTTTTGACGCTCCCGCAAGTTTTTAAACAAGCTCTCGAGAGGGTAGAACGCAAAGTTTAGACCCTTGGCCACGTACCATGCATGTGAGACGTTGAGAGTTAATATAGCTTTAGGGAGCCGTAAAACAGGCAAGAAACAAGGTAAGGTGTTCACCTTCATATTGCCGGCGGGTGTACATGCAGTGACCCAGCGATTTATTGGCAAAACACGTAGCAAGCAATTGCAGTGGCCAGACTACACCTCGTATACACCGGTACAGGGATGCGTCGTAACTCTTGGGGATAGGGCAGAGAGGGGGGGGGGGGGATTTTTTAACCCCCTTTGTCTTGTTTACTTCAAATTCTTGAAATGTCTGAAAAGATGCCATCGCCGTCGCTCCAACCCCCTTTTCCCCGCCCCACCGACCCTGTTCTAATGCCACAGTGAACTTAGAACGATAATCACTGTAGAGAGGGCTTGAGCAAACTCAAAACCGTAAAAAAAAAAAAAAAAGATTTGCATCCAAGATTTCAACTAGTTGACACTTACTGGCATTCGCGTAAAATGTGATCGTGTACGCAGTATTCTTTCCATGGATACAAGGAGACGTTTCTTTACACGGACTGATGGTCACATTTATAAACGTCCTGTTCGTCCAGAATTCCTCTGCAAGAGATACAGCACCCGTTTCTTCTCAGTGCACGAGTTCGGATCAAGAGGTAATAAAAACACCGACCTCGTTTCTTTTCTTTTTCTTTTTAGAGCGCAGCCCTTAGGTGCCCGTTACCGCGTTTCGCGGCGTCGCCGTCGGCGTAACCGCCCCGCTAAGTTTAGAGGGAAATTGAATTGGTGTAGAGGTCACATGACCTCAATTTCACCGCCAAATATAGCGGGGAAAGTTAACCCGCAAAATTTAGCATGTTAAGTTTTCCCGCTAAATTCAGAAGGTTTAAGTTCCCCGCTAAATTTAGCGGGCGAAATTGCGTCACATGACTCCGTGTCACCTCACCCCTCAACAAATACAGCGGGAGGACGAGAGCTGCGCTCTAGTTCCGCATTACAGAGGTCTGTAAACGCCTTTTATTTCTGTAGTGAAGTAAAAGTAATAACGCGATTGCCGCTCTACCAATACGTTTTAAAAAGAAACAAAAAAAAAAATGAAATACGTTTACAATTCTCTGTAATGCGAAATTAGAGCGCAGCTCTTGAAGAGGAGGAGGGGAAGGTACAGAGGAGAGGGTATGTCCCTCCTCCTCGTCTGTTCTCTTTCCCCCTCCCCTCCTCGTTCTCCTCCTTCATTTCCTTCTCTCCCCTCCCCGTCCAATTTAGGCTCCCCCCTTAATTCAGCGGGGAAAACGACGTCACATGACTTGGTGTCACGTCACCTGAGAACAAATTCAGTTTCTCCACTAGATTTAGCGGGAAAATTGACGTCACGTGACTTCAACACCAATTCCATTTCCCGTTAAATTTAGCGGGGAATGGAACTGTCTTTGAGGTCACGTGAAGTCAATTTTTCCGCTAAATTTAGCGAGGAAATCTAGTGACTCCATTTTCTCGCTAAATTTAGCGGGGAAATTCAGTTTCTTCGTTACATTTAGCGGACAAATTCAGTTTCTCCGCCAAGTTTCCCGTTAAATGTAGCGGAGAAACTAAATTTGTCTGCTAAATCTAGCGGATAAGCTGAATTTCCCCGCAAAATTTAGCGGGGAACTGAATTGGTATTGAGGTGATGTGACGTAAATTTTCCCGCTAAATTTAGCGCGGTTAGGCCGATGCCGAGGGCGACGCAGCGAATCACGGAAACGGAAGCCTAAGAGCTGCACTCTAAAATTCAAATCCAGTGAGTCCAAACTGCAAAGGTGCAACGTCGCGTTGTTCGTCATCTAAGGGCTTGATAACGGTGGGATATAACTGATTAAACCGCTCAAATACGTTCAAAGAGCGCAAAAAAGAAAGAAGGCTTTTTAGTAGGGTCAAGAAAACCCCAGTAATTTTTTTTGTAGTCAGTATACACGTACAGGAACATCAGTTATATGAATAAGTTGCACCACTCGGTTATCAAGTCGCTAGTGAAAGTAGGTACCGTTGGCTCGGCGTCAACGCGCTGTACGTCGAATTCAAGTTCTCTGCTGTATTATATGGGACAAGGGATGTAAGAATATGCCCATTTTTTTAGAGTACGTCGACGTGTCCCGTGTTAGAGGCATGCATGTTGACATAACACGAAGTAAAAGTTATAAATTTTCTTTTTACCACAGCTAACATATGGTCCGTTCGGCATTCGCACGTGGCAAAGACCTGAAAAAAAAAATATATACATGTATATATGACCGAAGAATTGGCTTTGTGTACGAACTTCACAAAGAGTCTTTGCGCCGGTGTAGCATTGTTTTGTTTATGATGAGGAAAACAAAGCAGCCAGGCGGCACACTTGGGCAATTTACTAGGAACTACGGGGATCGACCGAGAATATGAAACCAGGTTTATTTGTCTGCATAAAAAAACCACGCATCGTAGAAAGCTGAAACTACGTGAGAATGCGACACTAGCGGTGGTGGTAAAATGCAAAAAAGTGAGCACGTTACGGTCTTTGGATCAAAAGACGCGAAAAAAAAAAAAGAGACATATTTCTTTAATTTCCCGATTTCCAACTAAGCCTAAAATTTGTCAAACCGAAATTTGGGTTTGTGGGCACCTGTAACATTTATTTCGGTGAAAATATTTGTCGGTAAGAAAAACAATAGTGTTTTCTTTCTTGCTTACAAGTTCGTTTTACTCAAATAAATATTGCACGCGCTCACAATCCCATAATTTGGATTGATGTTTTCTTTTGTATCTTTTGATTCATTTAACGTCGTGTGGTCAAACTTTCGTATTTTATCACCACCGCTAGGGTGACATTCTCACGGAATTTGAGATTTCGCGGCCTGTGAATAGCCACGAGATGCTCGCCTATTTAAACTAATGAATGGCCCAACTCCCAATACACGGCTCTGCCGTACATCGAACAAAGTGCAACGGAAGTAGGCGCGGCCACGAAATTGTCCCTCAGTCTTTCGGCTACCGAGACGATCCTTTTCCTGCGTACTTTTTCTTTTTAATAAGTTCTCCAATTTCTAGAAGTCTCGGATAATTTTCATCGTCACCCGGGCTGTGTTCTATCTCTTACTCAAATGAATCAGAATTACTCCGGCGGGTAGTGTCACGTGACAACACAGATTGAAAAACGCTGGACAAGGGTAGGTTTTGGAACGCCAAAGTACAAAACCCTTACCCTGCAGTAAGATCGAGTAAATTTTAGAACACGGCCCCGGTTTGCCATGGCATTGCCGTGGCAACGTGGTTGTTTGCCCCATAATTTCATGGCGGCGTCCACTGAATCGGTGCCGAACAGGTGAGCTTTGGAGCCCAACACTTGCCTGATTGTGGGAATGAACCTTTTCCGAGAAGCGTTCTGCGCACGCGCGAGCGCCCGACGCCAAGCGGTGGAAGTCGGCACGAAAAATCGAGGGAATTTGGAATGAGGCTGTAGATCGACGAGTAAAACACGTAATTGCAGCATATATATAATTGTGTTACACAAACAAAGAAAGCGGACGAAAACAAAAACACGACGTTTGGGTGGACGCTACGGATTTCCCTCTTTAAAGTCGCGTTGGGCACGCGACGCAGCTCAGAGAGCGAAGCAACTGGTAGCGTAGCTCCCGTTATCGATTGGTAGCGCAGGTATAGTCACTCCCTCGATTTTTAGTTCGTGCAGCCACCGCCTGGTGCCGTCGGTATTAGGAAAAAGTCCATTGGGCGTGTAGCGGACGCTCTCGAAATCGCACTGGGACCGTCGTCTAGAGCGAGACGTCAGAGCACGGCTTCGAAAAGTGAGCGTGTCAGTTGAACGCACGAACGCTGAAAACGGCACCGCGAGTTGAGGAAGCCGCACAAGCACTGCTTCGAGTAGGTGTTCGTTTCCCTCCGCCGGGATGAGAATGCGGGTTCGTAAATAAACTTCTTTTGGTGCGCGCCGATCGTATCGAAAGCTAGCCTCGACAGCGAGCAGACGAAGCAGACCGCAGGCACGGAGCAGACGTAGCCTGAGCCTAACGTCTGCCTGCTCGCGGATGGACAGATAGATGGATGTTAATAGCTATACCCTTTGTAACCGCTGGCAGCTTGCGCCACCTAGCCAAAATCTAAAAAGACAGACATAAGATTCCTCCCGCCCTTCTAAGCTAATTTTCTTTCCCTAACTATCACCAGGCAGTGTGGGATATCACCAGGACGACTTTTGGACGATCGGGCAATGAGAGCGTGTCTGGGATTGAGGTCTTTTTTTGGCGTCACTGGGCATGACATCATGCCAGGTCCTGCCCTATTTCAATGTCCATGTTCGGCAGCCAGGAGTTGAGACGCTGGGACGACAGCGACACTCGGGTACGACCAACTGCCAGGATCGCGACATCCGACAGCATGACACTCCGGCTTCTGTGACGTCATTTGTTGCCACTTCGGGACCATCATTTGGTCCTTTGTTGCCACTTTGGAGACGCGCTCCAGGCAATAGTCGGAGAGTTGAGTTGGCATCGCCTTTGATAACACTTCGATGTACACACAACCAAAGCTAGGCGGGAGGCGACGATATAGCTGACACTATTCCATCATCCGGGATCTCGTCAAACGGCAAGCAATAGTCGCGTAGTATGAACTACACATCTGCAATGTTATCTAAATCTACAACCGCACCAAAAACGAACAATCGTATGCGCAGAACAAGGCGTATATACTTCTTGCGCAGGAGTTCGGGTGATTCCAGAACAACGCCAGGCTTTGATTGCCTTAGATTGAAAGGCTAGTGGGTATAGACGCCAATGCCAGTTGCCTCGAGGTCTATACCCACTGTTTTCTTTCAATCATCCAATAGGAACTCGGCATTTTGATATCATCGCAACCCCTGTGCAAGAAGCAGACGAACTTGCGCTCCGCATAAGCTTCGTGCATTTATACGCGTTTTCACCTCAACAACCGAAGCAAAAGTAGTCCGCTCCTCGCGGAGGATTACTAATTTCCCCTTTTATGTCGAGGAATACGATATATGTAGGTGTATTTCAGATTAGATATGTGTTATCTTATCAAGACGTACACGTTTCAAACGCCAAAAGCATCGCTTCTTCCTCCGACAAGGAACTCTTGTAAGGACTACTTCGCGCCGCGTATGCACAATGCTCAAAACTTGTTTTTTTTTTTTTTCTTGACGTGAAAACAGATATATACATATATATTATTAGATGTCGCCCGAACACCCGCAAGTACAAAAGCGTATAAACGTGACTTTCGGTGACTCACGTTCGCAAGGGTGCTGGTGGAGTAAGAACTGCCCTACGCACGTGACCAAGATAGAAGCCGCCCAAACTAAAACAGCCTTCATCGTGAAAATGCATACCAACCGATCTGACTCATCTCCGTTCGTTGTTTCCGTATTTATGCGCTGAATCAAAAACAACAAAGGAATGGCCTTTACAGCGGTAACAGAGCTTCGAAGTATTCGACTTTGGCTGACGTCGTGATCGCGCACACTAAAAGGCAACCAAATACGTCATACGGGGGCAACGCCTCCCGGAAAAGAGGAGTGCGGAATTGTCCTGCGTCACTAACGAAGGTCACCGTAGAGAATAGATGGGACGCGACACCAGCGTCAGCGTTCGGCTCCAAGTCGTGTTTTCGCTGATTGCACACGAGTTCCAAAGGAATGCTGACGCGACACTCGTGTCCCACCTGTGGTCTCTGTCCACGTCAGCACTCCGCAACGAAGAAGCCGCTACAGCGCCTGCGCGCCGATGGCCTTGACTGTAGAGATCCGGGTATCGTAGCAAGTTGCAGACGGCGAAAACCATCAACGAAAACTCCCTATTAGGGAGTTTTTGTAAACTGCGTTTCCCCCTCCGCTAAGCCCTCCGCTACGAAGAAGCCGCTACAGCGCCTGCGCACCGATGGCCTTGACTGTAGAGGTCCGGGTATCGTAGCAAGTTGCAGACGGTGAAAACCATCTACGAAAACTCGCTACTAGGGAGTTTTTGTAAACTGCGTTTCTCCCTCCGCTAAGCCCTCCGCAACGAAGAAGTTGCTGAGAGCCGTTGCGGGACGTCGAAAACGATCTACGAAAACTCGCTATTCTCAAATCAAGGCACACTACGTTTCAATCCAATTCCAAGGACAAGGCCTGCACATGACGTCATGGTTAGTGGATCCCCCAGCACCGCCCCAAGCGGAAAACAGACGCTGAAGCTCGACGAGAAACGCCGCAAGACGGCAGACGCTTCCGTCTTGGCGTTCCCGTGTGCTAGTGTCGCACTGGTTGTGTCTGAGACCCTGACGAAACCTAGGCGGCGCTGCGTACATCTGTGTGTGTGCATGATCTTTCACGTGGGGAGTTACGATGAATCGTTCTCCTGCTTACGCCCTTCGGACTCCAAGTCAGGGGCGTAGCCAGGGGGGGGGGGGGGGGGGGGGGGGGGGGAGGGGCTTATGGGGCTTCAGCCTAGACTTGTGCCCATCTCAGACACTCTACTCAAGATACTGTATTTCAAATAATTTTTGAAGTATCTTGGTATCTTGCAAATACTTTTGATCGAGAGTATTTGATACTCTAATTATATTTCTGAGTGTCTTGTACTGATTATCTCGAATACATTTTTGACAAGACGGTGAGAGTGCAGGCGAGCTGGTGGTAGCTAATCATGTCGTATTACACCTGAGACTGCGGTGGAAGAAATCGGAAGAACTTTCAGTAGAAGGAACAGACACAGAGAACGTCTCAAACTCAGCTGAGCTGAGTTTGAGACGTTCTCTGTGTCTGTTCCTTCTACTGAAAGTTCTTCCGATTTCTTCCACCGCAGTCTCAGGTGTAATACGACATTTTTGACATTCCGCCATTTTCCGAGTTTTTCGGTGTGAAGTGGCGTGGCACGAGCAAGCGTGAACATTCTTTCGAGCAACCAAATCCTGTTGCTAGCTCTGATTAGCTACGGTGACTTTGACTGAGCTCGTGAAAACATCGCTGTTTTGCCGACTGTGACTCATATTTTATCCCAAAGTTTGTACAATGAAGGTTTTCCCCTCGTCTTCCCAAAGGCGCCATTTGTTTCCTAGAGTTTCCCCCAAAAAATCCTTAAACAAAAGGGGTGCTATTACCGAAGTAAAGATTGCCACACAAAAGCTCAACGCAGACCGGTAAACGACCTACGACAACAATGCAGACATGAGTGCCAAGAAAATAACAAATAGCAAAAAATTAGAGGTGGACGCAAACAAAAGAAGACATTTTTGTTTTGCTTTTTGTATATTTGACCCCGCTACGGCAAAACTTCGAGCTTTTCTTTTGTTTTTTTCTTTTTGTCGTAAGTCCGTCACCTAGAAACGAACTACGAGCTGGATGACCTCTCAAAATGCCAACAAAGTGTCCCCCAACGTTGAGTGCCTTCCTGAACACAACTTACTTGAAGGTGCGACCACTGCCGTGATTATTATGTGGGTTTTCTTTGTTATCCAGTCACTCATATCCGTATCCAAAGTTCGTTTATAGTGAACTCTCCATATAGGGAATATGGATTGTAGCTAAACGATGCGTCTAAGGTGCGCCACAGGACCTGATATTCAGCCATGTCACTATTGGCGAGGCGCTCTGACCCGTTTTGTCGCCCCCACAACTCGGTGTATACCCAACACGAGGGCTGCACACACGAACACAGGCCTTGTGGGGATGCTCATGTCATCTTTTTAATAGAGCGCGGGGCACAGTGTAATGTAAAAATACTAACAATTAGGGAAGTGACGTTAAGTGCCGGATCTCTCCCGAAAGCTGTCGTCAGAGGACGCGAGCTTGACCCACTTGGTCTTTTGTGCTGAGCTGGGCACCGTGCATGCTGCATTGTTCATGGAGGCCGGAGTGGAAACAAAACAGCCCTCCCCCCCCCCCCCCCCCCCCCACACACACACACCGGAGAACACGAACTCCAGCCAGACGCTGACGCCGCGTTCGGTTAAGTCAGCCGAGCGCTGAGTCATTGTATTTGTTGTCCCCATCCATGTAGTTCTAGAGTTAACCGCTTGAGGCGCCACGTTTTGATCTTCTCCCCGATAGCTAAAGCGACCTCTTGTTGTCCCAGAAATGTTTTGTAACATGTACCAGTGATATTGCCACGTGCGTTGCCGAGCGAGCGCGTGGCCGAATGGTGGCGGCGCTTGGCTCTTGCGTGAATGCTCCGGGTTCGATACCAGAGGGCGGAATCCTTTTTTTATTCATTCTTTCAACTTGACATTCTCGTAAGTTCGACAACTTTGTCGTCTGATCGAGGTTAGAATGTTCTACGCGTCGAACGTTCTACGCCGAATGTTCCAGAAACCCACGCGGGTACAAAAGGTGCTCCGAGTAGCGGTCCGGAGTCAGTCTCGCCCCAGCGTTCGATCCTGCTGTTTCGCCGACATCGACGCCTGCGTCGTATTAGTCTATCTCTATTTTGTTTTGGGCACAAGTTAGCCCAATTAAACATTTAGTTTCTTCAGTTATTCGCCGCCACATCATTTGCCATTCGTGACAATATTTTGCTCCTTATAGTTGGACTGCATAAAATAGCCTTACGATGCTTTTTTTTTTTTTTTTTCATTTTCCGTTTTGTGTTGTTGCGTGCTAATAAACCATTCTGGCAAACCGAATTCGCGCAACTATACAATTGTCGTTGTCACTGACGTCGATACAAATTACGCAATGCGGAAGTATCTTCAAAAGTAACTGAAATACATTTCTAAGTATTTGTACTCTACTCAAGATACTTTACAGTGAAAGTAACTTGAGTAGTATTTTAAATACTTTATGAAGCAGGTATGTAGTAACATAACTTAAATACTTTTATCGAGTATTTTGTCCAACACTGCAGTTCAACCCCCCCCCCCCCACCCCCCCCCCCCCTCGCCAAAAAAAAAAAAAAAATATATCCTGGCTACGCTGTTGTTTCAGATGCACGAAAAGCGCGAAGCATCGGAATTGTTTTGGTCTGGCATTTGCTAACGCTCGGCCTTCACGTGGGGAGTTACGATGAATCGTTCTCCTGTCCATGCTGCTCGAATTCCAGGTGCACGAAAAGTGCGAACAGGCATCGGAATATTATTTTTGTGTGGCGTTTGCTAACGCTCAACCTCCATGTTCGACTTCGGAGATAAACTCACGTTCAAGAGAGCACTAGTGCAGAAAGGAGCAGCCGTCAGTTTCTGAACACATGCATGTTTTATTCATCCATTTTTACGGATATCTACAACACTTTACTGTAACGTTGAAGTGTAACGTCTGAGTGTAACGTCTGGCTGTAACGTCTGACAGTGATTGGTGAAATTTCTGGGAAAAAGAAGGTCGAGATTGAACGAGGCCGACGAGGCGCGTGACGTCAAAATATCTCGTTTCCTCCTCTCTTCGTTTCGCCCCGTCAAGGCGGCGAGGCGGAGAAGACGCGAGGCCGTTCCCTCTCCTTCTCGGAGAAACAAGACGTAAACGTATCAGTCAAGTGCGCCTCCTTTTTTTTTTTTTTTTTTGAAAAATACGCTAATTTGTTTGAGATATCGCTGTATGAGTGATGTTTTGGTGTTTGTAGTTTCCCGTTGCATGCTTTGACCGCCGTGTTTTGTGGAATCCACATTTCGGTTCAGCATCCCTTTTATCAGTTCATTCAGTAGTCATTTAGTGACGCTAAAGTGAAGAAATGTTTCATGTTTTTCGCTGCTCACGTTGTCCTCTTTTGAAGACGTGGAGAAAGGTGCCGCATGCCGAAAGCGGAAACCTATATAGCACTCTACGAAGCTTCGTCCCTGTAGCGCTCTTGTGTAAACAGCTGGTCCGGTGTGCACCAAACACCCATTCTTGTATGTGTTCAAATATTATTCTCGATGCCTAATTACTGCTCTAACCTCTTTCGGTTTTGATACATAATTTAATAATAAAACAATAACCTACATAAAACATCTTGCTAAAATAAATATTAGATTTTGTCCAGATGTTTGAAGTTCGAAGTTTTTTTTTTTTCATGAGGTGTATAGACATTTCGAAAAATAAGCGAAGTTTAACGAACTTGCTAGAATCCGCCTCAACGACCAACATTCCTTTTAATAAATTTAAAGATCTGTCAGCTCGAAATATGTAAACATTGTGAAACGCATTGCTCAAACCAGGTAGCCAGAGGAATGATACTGTAGGTCGCTCTGTGTACAATATCCACTTGGTCGCGTGGCAGGCGAGACAAAATATCCATTGAGAAAGAATGTCCAACTGAGACGGAACTTCCAACGAGTCTGAATATCCAACGAGACGGAAGATCCAACCAGGCCGGAATGTCCACCCTGACTTAACATCCATTAAGACGGAATGTCCAACTGAGACGGTATGTCCAATGTGTCTGAATGTCCAACGAGGCTGAAGATCCAACCAGGCCTGAATGTCTAGCGTGTCTGGACATTCAGGTAAAGGAAAAGGTAAAAGAAAAGGTCAACACGTCTTTTCACCTAAAATCCGGAGGCAGCAGACCTATACGAGTTGATGGAACAAATCAAACACCGACAAAAGCGCAAGTCACTAGGATTTCCTGCACACAATAGGCTCAGCGATGATAGAACAGGACGAACAGCATGCAATTTTGACGCTGTTTGTAGCGCTAGCCTTCCATGCACTCCACAAGAGACGCAACTAAGGATTTTTCACAAACTTATGTACAAACCTTGAATCGCACACCACGTCGATACTTCGTTGCGGTCATCGTCGTTTTATATCTCATTTAACGAAGTGAGTTTTAGAGAGCTCGAATACTCCGTGTAAGAGCAAACGCAAGCATTCTGCGTTTACGTTAGCGTAGCGTGCTCCACAATGCGCATGCTCGATACGTACGCAACGCCGCGAGCATTTCGTACGTACGCTCGCTATCGACTTTTGCGTGCGCACGTAGCGATCCTCCGCGTTGCTGCCGCCTCGCACGGCGCAGCGCGAGATTCAGTTTGGCTCGACCCAATAGCGGCCTTAGACATGCTCCGATCAGTTTGCATGGGCACGTCTAGATGGCGGTGCAACTGCTTGCGGATGCTTTTGCATTCCGCTGTACTAAAAGCGCGCTGGTTTGCCGAGTTCCACGGCATTCTCGTTGAAAGCTTGCGTGCATCGCACGCAGCGCCAGCGCGAGGGAACTTTGCGCTACGATATTCGAAAACTTTATGCTATAGCCAAAGGTGAAGGAATATCATGTTCGGTAACGATCATCGACCCACGGGTGTTGATGAGTCGATGTATGCGCTGTGTACACTGCACCGTAAAGGGTCACGCAACAAGATGACTTTGTACGCGAAACTATCCATGCTGATTCCACGCGCTTCGTCGCTCTATCGGTGCATGTTACTCGACGCGAACGTTCAAAGACAGAACGGAAAAAAACACGATTTCTCGTTTATTTAGAAGAGGCGTTTAGAGCCGAACAAAGTGCCTCGTGGCCTTTCCGCGACTGCAACTGCTGCGCCCTTAGAGTGCGTCATACTCTAAACCTTCCGACAAGGAGAAATATAATAATGGACGAGAGGTTCGGTTTTTAATGGACATGAACGCCCACTTGGACGGTGGAGAAAGGTTAAGGAAATCGCAGCCGCGAAAGGTCGTCTGCTGCAGGGCCTTCTGCTAGTCTTATTCTACTTGCATCGGCCTTCAAAGTCACATTTGTCCAATGCATTATTAGACGCATCGGAAAGATGACCAAAGCCAACGCTTGCTCTTTTCGAAACGTTATGTCCGCGAAACTACGTACGTACGCACGCACGCACGCACGCACGCATATATACGTAATCGAACAATTAAGGCCTGTTCACACAGGGGTTTGCTTACGACCAAGTTCTTGTGACCTCTTATTAGAGGTCACTGCCAACGTGCCAGTGTATTCTCTCGTCCTATAGGATGAGAGAATACACTGACACTTTGGCGTCATCTACCCTGTAACTGCATTTAAATAGGGAGGAGGTTTTGCGGTATTTGCTAGATGAAGTGTACGAACGGTCTGTAAGAAACAGTAATTTGTAACACTACAAAAAAATTGGGGCCAAAAAGAAAAAAAAAGACAAGAAACATACCTGAAGGAAAATAAAAATATATGAAAATGCCAAGAGTTCCATAGCAACCCGATAGATGGCGCGTTCATCCCCATAGCGCTAGAATTCCTGTATACGCTCCCCCGAAATAGCGCAGTCTTTCCTGCACGGCATGTTGATCCCGCTCGTCACGTGACTGAATTCGGCGAATAGCGGCGCCGCGCTCAAAAGCAGGGGAACGTTCGCCGGGGCGCGTGCAACGTCTACTTTCCTGCACGGCACTTGATCCGGCTCCTCACCTGATCGCGCAACTCTGTGTCCCGTAGGGAGCCTATACAGGAACTCTACTCTCGTCGTAAAAGATTCAAATAGGTTTTAATACACGCGGTCGTAAGCAATTGCAAATGTGTGAACCAACCTAATTTAGTCGATTCAAGGGTGGCAATTAATTGGTTTACACTATTTAATTGACACCGAGCCCTATCGAACTTGATTTTGTCGAATGTTCGAATGCAGCAATATTTTGGGCTAACCCATATATATATATCATATATATATATATATATATATATATATATATATATATATATATATATATATATATATATATATATATATATATATATATATATATATATATATATATATATATATATTTAAGTACGCTTAAGCATCAACAGGTGCGGCCTCAAAGTTCAGCGCCTATACATAACGGGAGGACAATAAACCATTTTAGCAGATATCCTGGCTTCAGGTCTGCATGTGCTATGGCAATCAAGGACAGATATGACAGAGTGTGCGCGGTGACTGTTAAACCTATATGACGTCATTTTGAAGACATCCTTAATTATATAATTTACGGGAAGCATTCGCTATAATATTCACAAAATGTGCAGACCAACTTAAGTTCGACGTAATAATTATTCATAAATACTTATATGAAGTGACTACTTCTAAAGGAACTAAGTTCATAACACAGTGAAACACAAGTGGAGGTCTTTTTAGTGTTAATGTCATTTGAACGCATTTCTTTGTATTTAAATTCATTTGCCATTTTTGGCACCAGTAAAATATCTTGCGCAGACTATCATTTAAACATTCCTGATCGCCAATAGAGGGTACTTCGAAAAAACAAAACACAATCGTCAGCAAAAACACTATACTGTATTAATGGGTTGACCACCCGCAGATCATTAATAAACAATAAGAGCATCAAAGGACCGAGTACCTAGCCCTGGGGCCCTCTGAAAGAACAGGCATTTCTATGGACTCTGCCTTACGAAAAGTCACATACTGCTGGCGGTATCTGAGGTAAGAGTCAATCCATCGTAATAAACAGACATTTACTGCGGAGCTGCTAAGGACCAGTTTCCCAAGAATTAGTGTTTAGTCGCGCTGCAAATGCAATACGAGCTACCCTGGCCGCCCGCTTCATACAACCTATCCAACACGTGCTTTAGTGGCGCCCTCTCGAGCCGTCGACACGGAGTGCGGCAGCCGTGTGCGCTCGATGAGCTCACTACTCCTCCTCTGGTTCAAGGCCACTCAAGGCAGGACCTACGACGTCATGAAGGAGGTTATTTTTTGCTTCTTTTTGTAATTCTAATTTGCCTATAACTTTTAAAATAAAGCGAAATTTGATAAAAGAAAAGTTGGATTAAGTTACTACGTTCAGTACGCTCAGGTTCAGTGCAAATTAAAAACCAGTCAAAAAGTCATTGCAGGGCCCCTTTAAGAGTAATGCCATTGTTAAAGAATTACTCTCATCATTAGATGATCAAAGTTACTTTTAGCACTTATAGTGCAGGCACAGTTAAAATAAATGCAGCCTATAAATTATTTTCATTCACAGATAGCTATCACAGTGTTTAAGTAATGTAGCAATATTGTTTTGGTGGTTTGTGTGGACAAACTATACTCTGTTTCACCTTATGTTGTACTGCAGCGAAGGCTAGAAGCGCGAGCTCATAGCGTTGGCAGCTTGTGCCGCTGAGATCTGCCCCAGAGCAAGGAGCTCGCGCTTCTAACCTTTCCTGCGGTATAACACAAGGTGAAACAGAGTATAGTGTTGTGCAAAAAATATAAAAAGATATCAAAGGGGTGGAGCGTGACGTCATTCCAAATATTGTTTACGTACGTACGGACTGGAAAATCGTGACATTTTACACTCTTTAGTGCATCGAAAGCTAAAGCTTGTACACGTACTGCTCAAGCTGTAACGTTGGCATTTTCATGGTACTTTATTACATTCAGGTGTGGTGTAAGCTGTGTCTCCTAATAGACCGATCTGATCGAGCGTTCCAGGAATCGCTGACGCCGCCATAATTGTAGTTCACTGGACTACAATTGAATGATTGAATCGTAGACCCTTTCAGTGTCCAAGTAGGCCGCCCACAACTGTCTCCCTTCCTGCTGCACAATTTCGATTTCCTGGGTCAGAACGTATAGATTGTTCTCCAGCCGTCGATCATTTCTGAAGCCCTTCTGAACCTCCCCCAGTACATCCTTCTGTTCCGCTCACCCTTGCAGTCTACATCTTACGACTTGCATGCAGACCCTGCACACTATGGAGGCCACAGTGATGGGCCGATAATTTGTGAGGTCTGTCTTCTCCCCTGTCCCTTCATAAATAAACATCACTCGTCCACGCCTCTAATCTTGGGGTACTTCTTTCTGATGTAGGAGGCTACCCACCAGTGCACCTTGCGAAGCTTTGTTCATCTTGGGTCTTAATCTTATTTTCTTCAGAACACTCATTGGCACCCTGTCAGGCCCCATGACTGTGCCCGCTTTCATGTTCTGAAAAATTCTGTGGATTTTCCCTTTTGTAGGGGGTTCCAGCAAGCACGAGCCTTCCGAAGTCTCTTCTTGCGTGTTGTTATTCTGGCTCGGCCCTGCCTTTCCTGTCCCAGCTCTTGTTTCATCCTGCACTTCCAGGTGCACATCCCCTTGAAGAGCTTCGGTACCGTGCCTTGCGTGCCTTGCGTTGAAGGGGTTGTCTGTTCCTTCCCCCTTTCCTGCTGAAGACAATACGTAGGACAAACTGGGCGGTGTCTTAATGACCGCCTTCGTGAACAGAACAACATCATCGTCAACGAAAACTCTGGCAACTTAGCAATATACTGTCGGGATGGGGGATCGGTGGCCGAGTGGTCTAGCGCACACCAGCTCGGAGCACGTGGAGCGAAAGCTCGCGCTGCAGAACCCAGGGATCCTGGGTTCGAGCCCCACCCCTGCCCGTTTCGATCTGGATGAGCATCGTACCGGCGTGCGGTCGTGTATCACTACTGCGTGGTGCACGTTAAAAACCCCAGGCTAGCGGCTGTACCGCACTGGCTAAATTGCTCATCTACAGCTGGGAGACTCGTCGCCCCTGTGAGGCAGACCAAGTTCTAGGCTGTATAAACACACACACAACCCAATTTTTTTTTTTTTTTTACTGTCGGGATTGTGGGTGCGTGGCACATTTCAATCCACCTGGACAGAAGGCCTCCACACGCGTCATCATAGTCAGATCGATTGAGGCGAGAGATTGGGCACGAGTGCTGCGTCAGTGTTCGGCTGCGGCTCGTGGCCAATCAGCGCGTCGAAGGTCGGGCTCGGGTCCAATAGCCGACCGAGCGCGATCCGACTGTGATGACGTTTCATAGAGGAAGAGGAAACGATGCGGAGGCCTTCTCTCTAGGTGGTGTTGTTTCAACCCCAGCACCGTGTTAGGCAAAAGTGTCAACCAATTAACGACGAAAATTATCAAAGCCGAGAACACCATACGACTGGCAGGCCGCCGTGTATAATATTGCCACAAAAAGAGATTGATTATTTAGCCGGAAGTATTCCTAACCGCCGAATTCAGAAACCTCACTCAAACTACACTCAAACTCAAGGGCCCCTCGCGCCTTCCTCGAGGAAGTGGAGGGGCCCTTGAGTTTGAGTGTAGTTTGAGTGAGGTTTCTGAATTCGGCGGTAAGCGTTGGAAAAAAATTTTTTTCCGTCCTTTTTTTTTTTTTTTTTTGTATATTTCTGTTTGAAAATTGTCACAAATTGATGTAGAAGTAGAAGCAGAAGTTAATCACGCAATACGAAGTTGTTTGTGAGCGCTGTGGGGGAGTTTCGTATTTTTTGTGTGTGTGAAAGCATGAGTGAGTTTTTTTAGTGTCCGCCAACGTCGACCAGCATGCTCATATACTTCTTCACTGGGGAAATTCAATGAAACCACCCCACTGTCTTCATCCACGTTCTTTCTAGTTCTTTCAAGGAGGCAAGGCCGCGGTCATTAGCCGGCTCGATTCAACCGGCCAAGTACCAGCCAAATTATTGTAGCCGCAATACGCAAAACGGCGGCGTCCTTAAAAAAAAAAAAAAAAAGTTTTATAGCTTAGATGTTTGACGCTCTATGTACACGAAGAAGAGACATTCGTGACGGATTATGTTGGTCCCAACGGCGTGAGGAAACGGTCTGTGGGTACAGCTGAAGGAAACGGGACGGAAGTAACTTGGAGCCCGATTCCCAGGTAGGACACCTTGGCGAGTGAATGCATTTGTCCGCTGATACCGTGTCACCTGTCCATGCCTACGCGCAAGTACTTTTCATTCTGTCGCCTTTGGTCTTGGGATGACGCGGTAAAGAAATACTAGGCGTTGAGACAGAGTGAGGCCAGCCTGGTATGGAGGGTATGACGACACCGTGAAGCAGCGCTGCTAGTTCATCATACCAAAGACAGCCTGCAGATACCGTCCAAGGCCCGCTTCTTCCTTCTACGACGGTATAGTGTCACATTGGCCATGCAAGAACAGGGGTGCTATGTTGCGCTTTTTGCACTCCCAGGAGACTTGGAAGAGGGAAGTGACGTCAACGACACAGCAAATGCAGATTGGATGTTGACAGAAGAAAACGAAATCAAGACCCAATCTGCGTTTGCTGTGTCGGTGACGTCACTTCCCTCTCCCTAGTCTCCTGGGAGTGCAAAAAGCTCAACATAGCCCCCCTGTCTGCAGACATGTTTGATGCATGTAGGAAGCAATCGCGTGCTTCGAACGTGCATAGGGCGTGCCCACAAATACTTCATCGTGTCCGCAGCAAACGCTGTCTTGTGTATGGTGTGCGAGCAGTGCGCCTGCTTGCCTGGAGTCTTTAACGTGCGTCCCTCAGTAGTTATACACGCCGGTATACGACGCTCGCCCGAATCAAAATTTAATTGTTCCTATTTTTGTTGTTGTTCCTTACTTTCATACTGGTGTCTTTTTCGTTGTCCTTGTCACTCGGGTCTGCTTGAGGCACCCATAATAATTTTAAGGTAACGAGGTCTGGGCCAGGTACCGTCTTCGCTCGTGCTGCCGTGAGGGCTTCTAGGAGCTCCGCGAGCGTGAAGGGGGCGTCTGCCGGGTGTTCTTGTAGGATGGGTTGCCGGGTGTATACTTCGGCTGTGGGAGGTTTGGATTGTTGCGGAAAGAAATAATCTCCTGCTTCTTCCGCGAGCTCCACCTCTGGTATATCTAAACGGAGGGCCAAGTTGCTTCCGGTGTTACTGGTTTTTGTTTTCCCAGCGAGCCCTTTGTAGACCTGCCACAGCTTGCGGTAGCCTGTCCGTTCATTAAAAGTGTCGCACAGGCTGTGCCAGGTGGTGCGGCAGAGTTTGATGGTATATCTCTTGGCTTCGGCTGTGGCGTGATTCAAGCGTATCTTATTCCGGAGGGACTTCCTGGTTCTGTAGCATAGAAGAGCCTCCAGTCGCTTGTCCCACAGTTTGACCAGGTGCAAGTCGGGTTAGAGCGCATGCTCAGAACGAGCTCACATTAATAGCCTGCTAAGACAAGCAACCTTGATGGTGCTAAATGCACGCTCCAAAAAGACTCCGGAAGCTCGCCGTCAGCCCGCGCTCAGCAGCAGCGCACACGGATATGGCCGCCGGTGAATACTCCCTAGTGAATAAGATATGTACGAAAGAACTGCACCTAAAGGATATGCTCTCCGTGTTCTGTCCTCTATGTGTAATTCTTTCGTAAGCTTTCTAAAGGTATAATTTGCTTCTTTTGCTTTGAGTGAAAGTGAGGTACAATAATACTCGCCGTAATTACACCAGATGTCATTACTATAATTAAAAGTTTAATCATGGCTAATTAGTTTACTTCGCTCAATTCCCTCCAATAGACGAGAATGCGTGTTCTCGTGTACTGAAGGGAAACACAACGGTGATAGAAGGAGGGGGAAGTATTTGTACTCTTCATTTCACTCTGTAGAGTAAGGTCACCACGGAAGGCAGCAGGCCCGTACCCTTAGGTTCCTGGTGTCTTGCAAAGCCCGCAGTCAAAAGGAAACTGAAGGAGGAGGGGGCGAGGGTAGAAAGTTGGGCAAATTGGTGATTTATAGTGATTAAAAGAAAATTAATACTGAACCAATTATCTCATTTATGACACTCTTCCCTTGTCCAGTACGAGAACAAAAAGAATATAGGGAAAGAGATGATACGTGCGCGCAACAGACCGCTACGCCAATAAGCATTTGCCTCGGTTCCACACCATTGCGGCGTGGTTCTTTCACGGTTCTGGCCTCGCGGGCTTCCTCTGCACCTTACAAGTCTCGGTAGCCAGAATTCCCGAACCAAACTCTCTACAAATGTCCTCGACACAATGCGAGTTTTCCTCGGGTGCGTTTCTCCTGCGTGCAGGTGCAACGTGTGTAGACCATGCCTGTCTACGTCTCCTGGATTCTGGTGTTCGTCCTCAAGAGCCACCAGGTCCGTGGGGACGCACCGCCCAAGGACCCCGACTTCGACAAGAACGTTGTACGTACAGCGTGCATGTTTAGACAGACCCACTATGCACCAACTCATGTTTACAAACAAACCGGAGCGCCCCTAGAGGCACGCCATCAGCGGCGCGCATGCGCGATGGGGTGTAGGCAAGACGCGCGCCGCCGCCCAAAAAAAAAAAAAAACCATTCGATAGCGATAAAAAAACAGTGAGTGCGCAGGGGAGCTGGTGGATGTTGACCATGATGTAGAAAACCCGAGACTGTGGTAAAAGCAGGGAAACTCCGTCGAAGAAAAACAGGGAAAAATAACGTCTCAAACTCAGCTACTGCGTTTATTTCCTCAATGTCTTATATATCCACAACCTAACCACCGACCACCGACGTCACAAGGTCAACCTTTGTTATCTATGCAATCCTACCCACACTGGTCTTCACCTCAACCGTAAACGGTGACCTCAATCCCAAACTGAAAGCTTAGGACCTTGAACAAAACAAGCACACGGACCCACTTCCTTTCTAGACGGAGTTTGGAAAGGCTGTGCTTTATCTAAACGAGAGCTGATATGACTTCCAACTGAACCCCTGCTCGCAAAATGACTCATTGCACATTCATAAAAAGTGATATCCACCGGTAACAATGATAAGCATACACTTGTATGCTACGTTTACATCGAGCCTACTTACCACAAGCATCCTTCAAATTGAAAAGTCTTTAGAATCCTGCCCTTACTTTTTATCACAATTACCGCGTCAACGTGTGGTCTACGGGCCGTTGTCGTTTGAACGTGCGAACGATAGTTGCAAGAAGCAGACGACTTTGAAAGAGCAGGCGACAGCTTGAACGATAACACGGACCTCTGAACGTGAGGACGCACTGAACGTGGTCCGGACAACTTGGCGGCTTTCCCGCGTTCATGTTAGTACTAAATAAATAAATTTCACGACCACAGGTATTTGTGATTTCAATCCAAAGTGCTTTCCGCCCAAGCAATCGTGGTCCGACGGCGTCGGATTTTCTTTTATCACGGCACCTATCCACGTTTTCGGGTGAATCGGACATGCAGAAGACACGTGAGAACTGATATTGATATCTTTCCCGGCTCCTTTGGTGCAGTAACAGTCCCGGCGTTTTGACGAGAAGGCGAGTTTTTCTCTGGTTTCTTCCAAAACAACCCAGGTTTCTTCTAAAACAACCCGCATGATCCCTAAAATATATGCGATTAGTAAAATCTCAATATAAAATAATTTATCCCAAGCCGAAATTAACACACCCGTGCCAAAGAAAAAAGATGTATAAGCTACAAAACAGACGGAACGAATGTCAGTCGTTACGTTCCTACATCGCTTGCTGTGACTTCACGTCAACGGCCGTTGTGGTGACCTTGCTGCTACTGCTGCTGAGCGCGTACCTTCTCCAGCGAAAAATTTTCGCCATTAAACTTCCTTTTCTATCAGGAACAAGTGGGAACTCAAGTAACTGGATCGTGAAGAAGTAGCGCCAAGCTTCGCGCGTGGTCGCCACCTTGGCTCATGATATGAGCAATTTCTCCTCGACGTCTCCATTTTTGGTTAACCGATCTAAGTTCGCAGGTCGGGTAACTTTATAGAGACGTTTCTTGTGTACCTAGATTTTGATTTTCACACACTGGCGAAACCAGCGTACACCTTCGTACCACCACCACATGCGGTGTCGGTGCTTGGATACATTGATAAATAATTTTCCTGTATTGAAATATGCAAGATTATAATTTTAAGAATCCGTGGAGATGGGCATGATTGATGAGTTGATTGCATACATAGTGCCAAAGACGCTTATATTGGCGAGGAAAACCTTCAGTATGACGATGCTTCATGGTGATCTTGGCGCGTCTCTGGATTGAGTGCAGTTCACACATATGCAACCTAGAACCATATGCAACACATATGCAGCGGAGCTGGTCCGAAGACGTCGCAAGAGGCTTAAAAACCAGTCTGGTCTGTCTCGGTGTTAGTCGGTTGCAGATGTGTGAACGGCGCTTTAGAGTTGCCTAAGACTCCCTAGAATTACCCTCTTGAAGCTTCGATGATTCGAAGGGGTCGAAATGGCGATTTCCATAACAACAAAGCCATATTAGCCAGTCGCCTTGTGAGGTTTTGGTCTGCTGTATGTTAGAACTTGTTTGTGTTCGGCTAGCGGGCAGGGAGGGCAATGGAGCTACTTTTGCAGGATCTAGTGACTTTAGTAGGAACGACCATCAGCACGATGCAATGACACCACGTGCGAGCCATGTATAGAACCTTCTCTAAATTCAGTGACATCTGGTGGCTCAAAAAGCAGTTACAATTTTCGACAAACGAATGGTTGTCACAAAACTGCATTTCATCGAACAACGTCAATTTCGCACGTCAATGGCAAATGAGAATCGGTTCTTCGATTCCCTCATAATTATTTCTGATCAGAACAAACGCCGACCCACGTGCCCCTTGATTAAATTTCCGTCAGCGAAAGGCTTCAGAGCCAAACTTGTTCTGAGAGTGATTGATCCGCGCTTCGAAATACACGTTTATGTAACCATTGTATCTAATCCGTGCTTCGTGCTGTAATGACGTCTTGAACGTATAGAGGTCTCGTATATCCTCCGCGGATAGTATCCTCAACATTCTTCATGAGCTTCAAGCAAACCGTCATTATTTTGGCACAGAATCACACCATAAACTGAGATGAATGAATGGATGGATGTATATGGCTATACCCATTATAACGGGCGGCAGCTTGCAACACCTAGCCTAGAAACTAAAAACCAAAAAGTATGATTCCCGTCTAAGCCAATTTGCTTCACCTCTGCAATTTTGTAACTATCACAAGGCGGTGTGGGATATCACCAGGATGGCCTTTAAAGTATTAGGCACAAAAAAGAAAAAAGAAAGACAACGCCTCCGCTTTTACCTTTCAGGCTAAGGAGTCGCAAATTTTCCTCTGGTCAAACCTAGTCGGAGTTACCGTAGCACCGGGCTCACTGGGAGGCAAGGTTGAGACTTTGGGCCGGAGCCACGAGGGAGGCAGTCCCAATTTTCTTCTGTCCCACCTGTTCCCCAGCTGTGCTAGGTAGTTTAACGTCATTCAATTCTCCCTAGATAATTTCAACCAGTCTTTCAATCTTCTCTTTGTCGTTAAAATGCACGTATTTCGATGATGTCAGTCACCAAAGTTGCCAGACCGAATTTCAAAAAGGGTCTATTGTGATTGCGCCGCCAGAGCGAGCTGATCGTGTCCAAGGGGTACCCCGTCGAAGAGCACTCGGTGACCACGGCGGATGGATACATCATCGGCGTGCAGCGCATCCCGTACGGCAGGGATGGCCGACACGGGGGCCGCGACTCGGTCAGGCCGCCTGTCCTGCTCATGCACGGACTGCTCAACTCGGCGGCGGACTGGGTCATCAACTTCCAGAACCAGAGCTTTGGTGAGAACCTGCAAGTCTCCGAGTGCACTTTTCCGCAGAACACGGAGGCAGCAGCCAATCACGCCGAAGAAAGGATACCAGCGTATGCTAAAGCTAGAAATATTATTAGCTCTGAAAAATGCAGAGAATAAGCAAGCAAAACGTCAAAATCTTTGCCAGTTTTTTGTGTTTGTTTAATATTTTTTTTAATTATTATTTATCGTTTGCTGGAATCGACCGCTACTATTCACCATCATCGGCTGCCTGTGTATTTTGCAGAAAATATGCATTCCCGTTTTTGTTTTCCTTCTTTTTTGTGTTGCATATTTTGGTAGTTTTCTTACAACGGCGCGTAGCCACGTCGCAATGCCTGCCAGGATGTATTTTTCTTCCATTCTGCATTTCTGACTAGTTTTCTCCACCTTACCGAATGTTGTATATATGCTTTTAGGCACCTGATAAATGATTATTTATTCATTCACATACATCTGCTCGTGCATAAGCGGTGGGTGAACAGAAAGGAAACAACAGACATAAGAAAAAGGTCCCCTACTTCTGAAAATAGCATCGTCAAAAAATGATTATTCATCACATCAGCAAGTTTAAAACGAACGCAAGCAATCAAGTGTTTTCAGAAAAAACAAACAAACAAAAAAAAAACACAAGGACGAAAGGCAACGACTATACCTTCAAAGACTGTGCTAATCAGCTTTCCTTCGTTTTATGCGGTTCACACGGTAGTGGTAGTTCACACGGTAGTGGCAGTTCACACGGTAGTGGTAGTTCAACGTAACAACTCGTTCGTCTAAGTGTATACAAATGGTCGGTGCAGGGTCCGATGCACTAAAACACGCGTAACCATCGTTCGACAGGCTTCATCCTGGCAGACGCCGGTTACGACGTGTGGCTGGGAAACGTGCGAGGCAACACGTACGCCAGGGAGCACGTGACCCTGGACGTGAAGAGCGACAAGTACTGGGATTTCAGGTGAGGGACAACACGCCGTCAAGAGGTTTACAAAACAAGGTGCCAACGCCGGCTGAGTGCAAATGCGCCTGGCGCAGAAACCAGGTTTTCGTCGAGTGAAGCGACTGCTCGCATGCGCAAGGGACTACAACTGCGCCACCGCAGCACAAGCTGTGCGTCAGCGTTCGGTTGGTCGGAGGTCCTCTAACTATATATGACGGCATACGGAGGCCTTGTCTTCCACATGGTAGCGGAGAGCAAGTCGTCCGTTTGTTGCGCAGGAGTTGCGGTGACGTCAGCATGACACCGAGCTCTGATTGGTTTTGATTAAAAAGGTAGAGGAGCTCTATGGCTTGAGGTCTACCCACTATCCTTCCAATCGAGCCAATCAGAGATCGGCGTTCTGACGTCCTTGCAACCTTCTGTGCAAGAAGCAGACGAACTTGCGCTCCTCATAACACGGAGCAAAATGTTCTTGAGCAGGTATAGCTCGCGTGCTAATAAAACCAACAACACGTTTAAATGCACTTCGCAAGATATAGCTCGCCCTACAAACACCTACTATGCCTCCTTCAGAGTACGTACGGTAAACAGCGAAGTGGTTTAGCGCCACGTAATTTTGCCGGACGTAGTATCGATACCGAAGTGCAAAGATTAAAACGAAAGATGTAAAACCGTTTGGTATACCTCTAAAAACTCGTAACTGGGAAGTCTTTCCGGGACATTGCCGTAATCCAGTTTACATCGGCCCACGTCCAATGGGAAGCAGAAAATGTCGGCCTTCTGTTTTCCCCGGTATAATTTCTCCAACACACGGGCACACAGCACTTATAAGTTATGGCCTATAAGGCGTTAGCCCCACGCACATTTGGACGCTCGCAACGCAAACACACTGTGGCGCAGTGTTGCGGAGTTGCCACTCCGGAGTTGGAATGATTCCGCAATCATTCCTCATTTTTACGACCCCGGAATGGAATGGGAATGGAATGGCGGCAACGTTGAGAAGAATGGAATGGGAATGGAATTAGGTGCCTTTTGCCCGGAATGGAACGGGAATGAAATGGGGCACGGTTCTTCTTTTTTTTTGTGTGTGTGTGTGTGTGTGTGTTTACGGTCAGCTAAACCGAGCCAGTCAGTGAGTCAGTTGCTCAGAAATAAAATGAGCGGGAAACTGCTAGCCTGCGAGGAGCCCTAACAGACCTATACGCCAAAAAAAATGTAACACAAAAAACGAGCGTCAAAGCAAAGAGCAAAGGGGGAAAGGGGGTGGGGGGAAAGTGGCGCCCTTCACGGACGCGCAGGCGTCGGGCATCGTGCTTCGATTGTGTTACACGAGAGCGAAACAAGAAACCAAGCACCAAGCAAAAGAAAAGAGAGCGGCAAAGAAAGAAACCGCCATGCACAACTCCTCATCGTCCTTCTTGTCATGCTTTTTTTATTGTTGCTGCGACGGTTTGTCGAATGCACGCGCGCGCACAGACTGAGATCTGGGAGCAGAAGCGACTCATAACTCGCAGAGCTTTGATAACTCGTTGACTCGGGCGCCGTCGAAAGATGATCAGGTATTGTTTTCTTATAGTTCGAGGCGCGTCGTTTAGCAGGCAGCCAACCCTGCTGCCTTCCACATTCATTCGTGCGCACTCCTTTGAAGTGCGAAACGTGAGTTTGTTTCGGCATTAAAACAAAGCGAGATTCACTTCCCTCTTCTCCTCTTGCGCTTTGCTCCGAGGCTTGTTTTTTATACTGCATTTGTAGTGTAAGTCCGCCTATTACTTGGTCTTCGTTCCGATGCTTGTTTTCTGTGTTATATGTTTTAGTGGGTTGGGGTTACAAGCAAGGTAGCGGATTCCCGCTCATTTTCTTTGAATTTAGTCTCTGCATACTTCGTTTCACCTTGCGATGGACCGCTGCTGACGCTACGAGTCACCCTAGGCAATCCAGTACCGTGAGCGGGACTGCAGGGTCACGCGACACTTAGAAGGCAGTAAATTGGTTTCGATGGCTCTCGTGCTGTCTGTTGAGCTCCATCGTAAGGTGAATTAGGCTTTCGTCACCGCTCTTGGTGCGACCGAACTGACTAGACCTGCAGAAATACCGTCCCGCGCCAGACGAGGCGCGACCGTTGCTGTGAGGGCAACTGAGAAGGAGAGCTGGGTGCTAGCTGCCACTACCGTACTGCCACTGAGGTTTTGGCTTCCGCGCGTCTCGGCTCTCCGGTCTGCATTCGTGCTCCTTGTCCTGGATCCTATATGAGGCGGTGAGAAGTCAGTTGGACGGTGTTGTTGAGAAAACACGGGGAATGTCAATTCGAACGGCGCGGTATTACGTCAACGCTGGCTTCCCGACCCGTCGCCACAACGCGAACCACCGACACCGAGGTAGAAGAATGAATCGGTTGGTACCGTCTGCTGCCTGAACCCGTCACTCGATCAGCGTGAAGAGGAACATCACAATTCGGACGAGAAGACAAGATAAATACAGATCGAGTCATGGCATCGTAGAAGACATTTTTCTACATTAGTCGCGAAGGAAATAACCAAGCTGCGCGCTGAAAGTTGTGCAACGAAACTATACATGGTGCAGTCGGCGTATATCATCGAACTTTATTCGCCATCTGAAGAGAAAACACGAGAATGAGTATGCGAAGGGCGGAAAAGGGCAGGGAACCAGCCAAAAATTGAATTGAATATGATAAGAAATATCGAGATTTGTAAAGCAAGCGTGAACTTATGCGTTTTAAAACAGGTTTCGTGGCATGGTCTATACGGTCCCTCATGCTGCGCCGCAGAGGTTGCATTTCGTCAGAGGATGTGTTCTTGCCCCTGCGCATGGAGTCGCTTCCAGCAGTGTACTAGCCGTGTTGCTGTATTTGAAGAATACAGTAATATAGCTTATTCCTGCGCCACGCACGAACTGGATATTTTTATGGTCTTATCAAACAAACACGCTGGCCGCGTATGTCTTAAAAGTCAAAGGCAAAAAAAGTTAAAAAAAGAAAAGAAAATGAGTGGATTTAAGTCTTGCTGTTTGTTGCGAGCCACGTGATCGTGAGACCGATGTCTTAAACAAGCATCGACATATCAAGGGGCTTTATCGATGTCTGCAGTACATTGTAAATAAACACTTTCTGCCACCAGCGGTCCGCTTAGTAAAAGTCAGTGCTTTTTTTGAGGAAATTAGCATTTTTTTTGCAAATTGTCTCTGCATTTGATAATGTCAGCTGTATGCTGCTTATGCCGGCAACAAAATGCAGCTGTCAAGTGACAATTTTTACGTTTAGGAATTAAAGGAATGGAATGGAACGATTCAGCCATTCCAGGAGTGGAGTGAGAATGGGCTCAGTGTCCCCATTCCTAGGAATTGAAAGGAATTGAATTATCGCAAGCTCTAATTCCCCGGAATGGAATTGGAATGGAATGGGGGTGCCCATTTCGCAAAACTGGTGTGGAGTCCCGTCGACGAGGGAAGGCATGCAGTGAAAACAACTTTGGTGTCGTCGCACGCAGTTGCTGCGTCCTTCTACGCCGCAGGTTCAGCGTCTCACTTTTTTTGGGTGCTCGCGAGCCGTCTGCTGAAGTTGCTGCGTCGCATGATCATCTTAGGGTGTAAAAATAACATAGCTTCGAATTTTAAAAAGATGTATCGTCATTCCCAGCTTCCAGATGCAAACATTGAGAGCCGGCAATACTGTGCCTTTCTCTTTAGTATTGTGAAGGCTATACGAGTAATGCAGCGATATATATCAAATACTTTGGACACTAACGCAGGAAACTCCGGAGTGAAATAGGAGACGGAAGCAGAAAGCGATCCCGGCGTCAGGGGGTGGACATCTATGCTCTTTGTCACTATTTGTGTGCAGTGCAGGCGAGGCACGGCCAGGTGAAGAAGGAAAGGAAGGCGGGCAGGGAGAGGAGGGCAATGAAGGGCGAGGAGAGAAAGGGAACGTTAGAGAGGAGAGGAGTTCTCTCCTCCTCTCTGCCTTCTCAGTGCTTGCCCTTTCTCCCCTTGCCTGGTGGTGCCTTCGCCTGTACTGTACTTCGTTTCAGCTTACGAAGGACCGCAGGTGACGCTGCGAGCCGTCTGAACGATACATGCGTAGATTGGTTGGGAGGTATGGTATCGTTCGATGCCGTCCATGATAGCCATTTTCACCGGAAATGCAGAGAGTGGGTCTTACTTAATAGAGAAATTGATCTATAATACATTTTTATACATGTTTCTTCTGTTTTCTTTTCTTTTTTTTTTTTTTTTTTTTGATGGAGCATAGGGAGCATAAGCTCGTGATATTGGACGTCTTTGTCATTTGATGTCAAAATGCAGTGTGTGCTGCATAATATACATGTGGGAATTCGCATAGCGATTTCGTACAATTTAATAATTATTTAGCTATTCTAACCTTGTTGACCTATTCGTTTTATATCTACCGAGACACGTCTTACGAGACGCGCCAATGGCTCCTAATGACCATAATTGGCGATAAGCATACACTCTTTCTGAGATCGACTTGAAATGGCTCTCAATGATGAGAAGTGATGAATTTCGATCATTATATTTTACTTTTTTTTACCCATATGAGCGGCTTCAAGTAGCTCTTGTAGGCTATCAGCACCTTCTTTTACCAGATTGACCTGAAATTATGGTGCCTGGAGCGTGTCTCCGACTGGTGTGTTTAGCGTCCTATTCCGCCCATACACCAAAAGTGGTACCGAAGTTCCAACAGATGACGTCCCAGAAGCCGAAGTGTCATGTTGTCAGATGTCGCGATCCTGGCGGTTAGTGCTAGAAATTCTGGCGAAAAGCCATGGCCTTCGTTATCCCGAAGCGCGCGAAAGGCGCGAAACCTTCTCCGGCCGTCCCATTCGTGCTGAGAGGGCGTAAGTGAAAAAGGAGAAGGAGGCGGCGTCTCTCCGCGGGGAGGCGCTCCCAACCCAGTCATCGATAGCAAGGCGCGATGCAGAAGAGTTCAAGAAAAAGTATTGTTACGTCGGGTTACTGCAACTTCTGCTTACAGATTTGTGTGTATTGTGGTAGAACGGTGAAGAGCTGCTCTGGGGACGTAGGTGGACAAGTTGTGATGCTTATCGCGCTGCCTTGTGCTGTGACAAGCCTGGACGTCGCGTTTCGCCCTCGTCGCCGTTCGGCGGCGTCCAGGGGGCGCGCCGCACCCGTCGCCCGCGTTTAAACTTAGAACGAGCAGGGGTCATTAATTATTTAATTCGAAATATTAATCTGGACATGTGACGAGTAGCGCTATGAGCGCGCCTTTTGATATATCTGGCTGCAATTTGTAGCGCCTGTAAAATTAAAAATAAAAAAATAAACTCAGTACGCAAAAAAAAAAAATATTTCCCTAAATAAAAATAATCAAACAGCACTTTTTTTTTTATCTTCGCACGTTGTTTGACGTAGCTTTTTGACCCTGAGCACGAGGTTTGGTACTATGTATAGTGCAGTCCGGTGTTGTCCTCCTTTAAATATTAATATTTATTACGCAATTTTTGCGGGTCATATTGCGGTATATTGCGGTCATATTGCGCATAAGCGCGAGGATTGCGGAAGGACCCTTTTAGACGCTATCGGTAGACAGTGTGATTTAGTAGTGTTTTTCTTCTTTTTTTGTGTGTGATATATGCTAAACCGGAAGGCTGCGGAACAAATCGAAAAGTAACTTATACTTTTTGTTTCTTAAAAAGAACAGTTATTAGCGCTCGCTCATGAATGAAAAAGCGGTTGAGCCACTGCTAAACTATGCCGATCAACGCCCCTTCTAGTTCACATGCAATATGCAAATAATTTGCCGGCAATGACGGGGGAACGGCGCCCACGAAAAGCGATGCCGAAATCGAAACTCACTTCCACGCTTTCTGCGGGGAGTAGCAGCAGAGCTGAGAACAGCGCTCGATCCAAGCGCTTAATCTCGGCGAAGCGAGCGATAAGAAAGCAAGCCGGCACAGTAGCCGCGTCATAGCGCTGATAGCACGCCGGTCGACGGTCCGGCGTTCACCTTCATATCGCCTGCGGGTGTACCTTTAAGCCGGGGCCTCATTGCTTATACATTATACAAAAGTCAGTCTGCAGATATCAGCCACCACGACATCCGTGGTTCAAATGCCGCGAGCCTAGTGTCCCCTTGAACTCGTTGCCGTGCGGCATTCGAAGCTCAGATCTCGTTGTGACTCGCGTTTAAATCTCTTTTGCAGACTGTTTTTTGTATGATGGATAAGCACTGTGAACCCGGCTTTAGAAAAAAAAATGATGGTGGTGAGATCACGACCATTTCGCAACAATTTCGTCATTTTTTTTTTTTTATAAACTTCATGATAATTGTAGGTACTGATTCAAAAGGTGGGGCGTTATCTTGTGAACGTCTAGTTTTTGGCACATTCAGCACAGACCACCGTGTCCCGTTAGGCACCTTGCGATGTAACTTAATTGATATGCAAACAGACAATGGGATCTTAAGAAAAAGAACTCTGGTGTATTTATAAACTCCAACCTTGTTCCAACCTGGCTTATTCGGTATTCCACCCTTGTATATTTACAGATTCCAAGCCTTAAATGTTTAGATTAGACGCGAAGTACTTCGCGATGCAGTGACTTTACACAGTTTCTTTCGATACGCTACCCTGTCTGTCATAGTCATGCCTTTGTTCGCCAAGAATGGCCGTACAAACTTCTCTATTACAATCCTAGAACTTCTTGTCCCATGGTCGTGCCTTGATGCGCAAATAAAACTGATAAAAAAATGTCAGCTTCGCACACACACACACACACGCACACACACACACGCACGCACACGCACACACGCACACGCACACGCACACACACACGCGCACACACACGCACACACACACGCACACACACACACACACACACACACACACACACACACACACACACACATATATATATATCCCTGAGTAAAAACGACCATGCTGTACTTTTCTGGTTTTTTTTAATTTTCGCATGTTGTGTGAAGTAGATTTTCGATCCTAGGCGCAAAGTTTGATAGTACTGCAAAAGTGCAGTCCTCGTGTCATCCTTCTTTTCATATTTGGTTATTATTTTTTACCTAAATTACGCAGGTGATATTGTTGTTTGCTTGCTTTATCACAAACCATCACATCCCGTTATGTAGCTGGCACTTTGTGGTGTAACGTTTTACGCAAAAAAAAAAAGCAAAAACAACAACATTTAAAAAAAAAATCAAATATCTGGTGTTATTTGTGCGGAAAATATGCAGGCAGTTTTTTTAAAGGGACCATGAAATGACCTTTTTACTTTTTCCAGATAACTTTTACATTAAACCGTCAATGTTCACTGAATGCCGAACAGGCATCCGTTTTCGTCTCGGTTAATTAACTTTTACACAAAAAATTATTGAAATATCGGAAATATCGACTTTTTCATTCTCTCCAACTGACCGCAAAAGAAGCCGTGACGTAGACCGTTTCCGGAACCGGAAGTTCTCTCGGCAGTAGGAGAATGGGAGTGTTAGCGGCAACGAGTTGGGGTGCGCCGGTAGGTTTTACTGCGCTGATGTCACCGACGTATTTCCTGAATCGGCGCCTCTCATCGCCGCATCGCAGCTGAGCGAAATTCAATGAGATATGTTGCGCTACAGCGACAGCATGGAACTAGTCCCATACGCCGGTATGCCTGTTGGGAAGTGCAGCGAGTCTTGTCACCACCCCGTCATTGTTGGCAGAAGGGCCGGCCCGTGTCAGTCGTTTGCAAAGCGACGTAGATGGCGTTTTTCGCGGCCTCGGAGATGCAGGAGCGAGCCGACGTTAAAAAAGATACGTTTGAACAACGAGTGTCAGCAAGAGCCACGTAAATACCTGCTTACACTCGGAGCGGACGCGCGCGCTTGATGGAAGTCTTGTATTCGCGCTGTTGGTAAGCGCTTCGGGACCGTTCTTTTACGATTGCAACTCGATACTGACGCGACACTCGGCAAAGAAAGGTTGGACCGGGGTCGACAGTGACGTGCAGTCTGTCAGAATAAAAATGGCATACCAATAACAAAGTGTACATACCGTGTTACGAAGGCAATCCATACGGCGTTTATTTCAGCTCTATATCACACAAAACAAGAAGATAGAATCGACGAGAGTCCCTTTTCGACGAGTGTTCGTCAACACTGCCTCGGAAAACAAGGGAAAGAGATTGACCTCCTCACCTCTTAATCTAGAATTGAGGTCAGTGATCAAACTATAATACGGGAAGGGTCCACAAGGGTCGCGCGGGCATATTCCATTTAGCACGCCAGCCGGTCGTAGGCAGACGGTCTTGCGACGAAGCAACGCAGCGCCGAGTCGGAATGCCTGCTAGGCCTATACGCTTCGTCGGAGTCGGTGAATCCAGCGTTCTTGTTCGTCGTGGTCTGTTTTAAGTACTGTTTTCTTGCTGCTTGAAGTCGGCACGCGCGGGAAGAACACGTAGAAAAATAAACGTTCAGTCAGTCAGAGTTTTGAAAGGAAGGAAAACAAAGAAAATAAATGTTCGTCGGTTGCCGTCACCTAGTAACTGGCGGCCCTGCCCTACTGCGCACGCGCAGTAGTTGCTTCGTTTACCACACGATAGATGGCGCTTGGCTCTCAGCATTATCAAATTTGGCAATTTTCGCCACACATCTCTAATTATGCTACAAAATGTGGATCTGAATATTATTTAACAAAACTTTTAGGAAACATTCGCCGGCTATTTATTGTTTACGATCGCGGTGCTGGTGAGGTAGGCTCTTACCCAATAGGCGATGTGGATTCGGCTGACGTGCACCGATTCTGCGTATGCATCGTAGTGAACAGGCGAAGGAAGGAAGACGCAAAAGAGTCCAGTTTTCTTTTAAAAGTTCTATAGCAAATAATTTTTTTGGGCTCCCTATTTTTGTGTTTTTGTGTTTCTTTTCACACCTTTTACGACGTGCGGTGGATGAAACTCGATTTTAAAATCATTTCATGGTCCCTTTAAGAAAAATCCCCTCGATCGTCCTTTTCTGTGACCAAACCTGCGCGGAAAGGACGGAAAAGCAAAAATGACAAACAGCAGTAAACAAATCAGACTTGAAAAGAAAGGGAAAAATCGCGACGGGTTTGGACAAAACAAATCACATGCCGCCTAAAAAAAAAAAAATTAATAATAATAATGGTGCCGGCTTGGCCCGCCTTGCAGATTTGAATGCAGGGCCCGTACCCCGGCCTGGGCCCTCCACAAATATAGCCGTGAAGCGCGAGCCCGGCCCGTGGCCAGAGGGCTGGCTTGTACCAGATCTCTACCTGCGACGGTGGCGGCTCGGCGCTTTTCATCTGCTGGGTCGGGGTCACGTGGTCGGACGGTGTGGCGCGCTTGCATTACGATCTGCGAGGAGGTGACGACCAACGTTACTAGATACGACCGCAATGATCGTCTGCTAGCGTCTCTACCTCTCCGCCCGCTTTCCTCTTCGCCACGCGACAACGCAACGTATTCGTACTTACGACCAATCTGCTCGCAAGGCTCACTACAAGGAGGG
The DNA here is from genome assembly GCF_016920785.2 of Ixodes scapularis. Lineage (NCBI taxonomy): Eukaryota > Metazoa > Arthropoda > Arachnida > Ixodida > Ixodidae > Ixodes > Ixodes scapularis. The sequence goes on along the minus strand of NW_024609838.1, from coordinate 9,507,078 downwards.
CTCACAAGGTGTCCGCCATTAGATTGCAAACAGTTTCCCAGAGTTGAGTTGCCTTCTCTCTTAAATGTAGGTTCTCTACCTAGCAGGTCTGGGACGTGGCGCCATCT